>NC_045961.1:86855531-87193722 GCF_010909765.2 Amblyraja radiata | reverse complement strand
ACATACAGCAAATGACAGGAACTTTAGGAGCACTGATGTACAGAGGGATCCTCGGATGCGTCCATATAGCCGAGAAAGTTGTAACACATTAAAATAGGATGGTAAAGAGGACATATAACATACCTTATTACATTGATCGAGCTGCTGAATACAAAAGTAGTGAAGTCAAGTCGCAGCTGTGCAACTCTTTGGTTAGAACACATTTGGTGTATTGTGTGCAGTTCTAGTCACTTTATAGGAAGGATGTGAAGACTTATGGGCCTGTCCCACTTAGGTGACTTTTTAGGCGACTGCAGGAGACTATGCAGTCGCCACATGGTCGCCACATGTTTGCGGGTGGTTGCCGGGGAGTCGCCTTCATGGTCGTGACATTAGCAAAGTAACATTAGCAAATTTGCAGATGACACAAGGCTGGGTGGCAGTGTGAACTGTGAGGAGGATGCTATGAGAATGCAGGGTGACTTGGACAGGTTGGGGGAGTGGGTAGATGCATGGCAGATGAAGTTTAATGTGGATAAATGTGAGGTTATCCACTTTGGTATAAAAAACAGGAAGGCAGATTACTATCTTAAATGGCGTCAAATTGGGAAAAGGGGAAATACAACGGGATCTGGGGGTCCTTGTTCATCAGTCTATGAAAGTAAGCATGCAGGTACAGCAGGCAGCGAAGAAAGCGAATGGCATGTTGGTCTTTATAACAAGAGGAGTCGAGTATAGAAGAAAAGAGGTCCTTCTGCAGTTGTACAGAGCCCTGATGAGACCACTCCTGGAGTATTGTGTGCAGTTTTGGTCCCCTAATTTGAGGAAGGACATTCTTGCTATTGAGGGAGTGCAGCGTAGGTTTACAAGGTTAAGATGGCGGGACTGTCATATGCTGAGAGAATAGAGCGGCAGGGCTTGTACACTCTGGAGTTTAGAAGGATGAGAGGGTATCTTATTGAAACATATAAGATTGTTAAGGGTTTGGACATGCTAGAAGCAGGAAACATGTTCCTGATGTTGGGGGAGTCCAGAACTAGGGGCCACAGTTTAAGAATATGAGGTAAGCCACTTAGAATGGAGACGAGGAAACACTTTTTCTCAGAGAGTTATGAGTCTGTGGAATTCTCTGCTTCAGAGGGCAGTGGAGGCCAGTTCTCTGGATACTTTCAAGACAGAGCTAGATAGGGCTCTTAAAGATAGCAGAGTCAGGGGATATAGGGAGAAGGCACGAACGGGGCACTGATTCGGGATGATCAGCCATGATCACATTGAATGGTGGTGCTGGCTCGAAGGGCCGAATGGCCTACTCCTGCACCTATTGTCTATTGTCTATTGTGACGAGTTCCCGTATTCTGGGAACTAGTCGCGGCCTCATTATGGTCGTCGCAAATATTTCAACATGTTGAAAAATTAGTGGCGACTAGAATGAAGCCGCCATGGAGAGTAGCGAGAATTCTTGTGCCATAGGTGGGATGGCAAGAGGTCCTAGTGGGTTGCCAGGAGGTCGAAGGTTCTCGTAGGTTCTAGTAGGCTGTAACCGGTGCTGACCGGTGAATTTCATTGGCTCATTGGGGGAAAAAAACGTAAGCTGTAGTTTTCAGAACCAAGGATAACTGACCAGTAATGTGAAATATCCGTTGAACTTCACAGCCATATAACAACCATATAACATATAACCATATAACAATGACAGCATGGAAACTGGCCAACTCGGCCCTTCTAGTCCGTGCCGAACACTTATTCTCTCCATGTATCTCTGGGTTCTTAAAAGTTGTCTGGCTTCTTAAAAGTTGTCTCCACTCCTTCTCCCTCCTCCCTCACTTTTGAAGGACCTATGCCCCTGTCCCACTTAGGAAACCTGAACGGAAACGTCTGGAGACTTTGCGCCCCACCCAAGGTTTCCGTGCGGTTCCTGGAGGTTGCAGGTGGTTGCCGGAGGCTGCAGGTAGTGGAAGCAGGTAGGGAGACTGACAAAAACCTCCGCAAACGTTGGCACAGAAAGTGGTGGAAGCAGTTAGCAATAGCAATGTTGAAGAGACATTTAGACAGGCACACTAACTGGCTCGATTGGGCAAAATAGAGGGATGTAAACCATGTCGCAGAATCATGGAGCTATAGAACTTAAAACCAATTCACATAATCATGATTATAGAATATAAACCATGTCACAGAAACTAGTCCTTTGGCTAACTCATCTATGCCAACCAAGATTCTTCATCAACCTAGTCCCTTTTCCCCTGACCCATATTCCTCCAAACCTTTCCTATAATATAATATAATATAATAATATATCTTTTATTGTCATTGCACGTCAGTGCAACGAGATTTAGTGTGCAGCTCCACTGATGTACAAGAAAGGTAAATAAATACAATACATAAATAAGCAAGCTGAATTGATTGACGTGACCATCTGAGGGAGACTGTCCAAAGGGGGTGGGTGGGGGGGCACTCATTAGGGCCGGTTCAGAGCCGCAATTGCTCCATGTAACTGTCCAAGTATGCCGTAATTAGATCCACTTCCACCACTTCCTCTAGCAGCACATTTCATGTACACACTACTCTCTATGGAAAAAAATTGGCTCTCATGTCCTTTACAAATCTTTTACCTTTCACCTTAAACCTATGGTGCTACTACAGTATTTGGAGGTATATCCTCAAACACCCCAGGCCTTGCCTTAGACCTTTCCCCTGACCTTGCCTTAGACCTTTCCCCTGACCTTGGCCCTCTAGGTTTAGATTCCCCAACTCTGATGAAAAAACTTTGTTCATCTTATCTATGGCCCTCATCTCTATATTACTAAAACTCTGTTCTTGACCGGTTTTGGCGATCTGTGCTGCGATTTCCGAGAGAACGCCGCCACCTACGGCCGTCATTTTTGGCCGCCACGCTCAGAGCCCCCCTCCGCCGCATGTGTGCCGAGGGTTTTTCCCATCGATGAAATATGACAGAGATATTAATGTTTTTACAAAATTCCCCATTCTATCTGCTGCCCCTGCTGGAGGGAGGGAGAGGGACTATAAAACCAGGAAGTGGTGTGCCTCAATCAGTCTCTGCAAGTGGTGTGCCTCAATCAGTCTCTGCAAGTGGTGTGCCTCAATCAGAGCTCTGAATAACACTGAACAAATGTCTCCACAGCTGTGAGTACCCATAATGTGGTTTGAAAATGAAAATATGGTTAGTTTGAGGAAAAAAGCACTGCCTGCAAATGGTTATTTGGGTTGAAGTAAAAAGGTACTCCCTCTCTCTCTCCCTATCCCTCTCTTTCTCTCTCTCTCTCCCCCCCTTTCTCTCCCCCTTTCCTCTCTCTCTCCCTCCTCTCTCTCGCCTTCTCTCTCTCTCCCCTCCTCTCTCCCCCCTCACCCCCCTCTCCTCTCCCCCCCTTCTCTCCTCCCCCTCCTCCCTCCTCCTCCTCTCGCTCATCTCCCCCTCTCCTCTTCCACCTCTCTCCTCTTCCCCCCTCTCCTCTCACCCCCCTCTCCTCTCCCCCCCCCTTTCCTCTCCCCCTCTCTCTCCCCCCCCATCCACTTCCCCACCGTCCCTCCCCTAAACCCCCCTCCCCTCCACACACCCCTACCCCCTTCCCTCCACCCTCCCCCTTCCTGCTCCCCACCTCTCCCCCCTCAGCACCCCCTCTCCCACCCTCTCTCTCTCCTCCCCTCCTCCCCCACCTTTCCCCCTCACCCACCCTCCCTCTTCTCCTCCTCTCCACCCCCTATCCCTCTTGCCCCTCTCTGTGTCTCTGTCTCTCTCTCTGTCTCTGCCCCTTCTCTCTCTGCCCTCACTCTCTAACCCTGCCCCCCCTCCCTCTCTAGATGTGACTGCAAGTTGGGGGCTATGCGTCAGTAGATAGGGTGGTTATGGGGTAAAAGGAGCAAATTAATAATATTAATATAATATCAAGGGGGGTAATTAGCGTGAGTGCGGGGGGGGGATAGTTAGTGTGTGTGACGCTGCATGCCGCCCCCCCCCCCCCCCCCACAACCACACGTTGGGGGAACAGGGGTCTGCACTTGGTCTAATATATTACTAAATCTCTGATCTTGACCGCTTTTGGCCCACTGTGCTGCGATTTCCGAGAGAACGCCACCACCTACGGCCGTCATTTTTGGCCAACTCGCTCAGAGCCCCCCTCCGCCTTCCGAGTGTGGAGGATTTTTCCAGTCGATGAAAAATGAGAGAGAGATTAATGTTTTTACAAAATTCCCCATTCTCACTGCTGCCCCCGCTGGCGGCAGGGGGAGGGACTATAAAACGTGGAAGTGTCATGCCTCACTCAGTCTCTGCCGGACCCAGGAAGAAAAAGGGTCATGGCTCTCTGAGCTGCGGAACTACTCCACGGTGAGTCCCCTCGATGTGCTTTTCAGCGAACTGATGTGTATTTTGTCGGCTTGCTTGCAACGTGTATTTTCCCGCAATTGCTTGCCGTTTTTAAACTTGCTTTCAGCGAACTGATGTGTATTTGTCGGCTTACTTGCAACGTGTTTTGTCCCGCAATTGATTGGCGTTTTTAAACTTGCTTTCAGCGAGCTGATGTGTCGGCTTGCTTGCAACGTGTTTTTTCCCGCAATTGCTTGGCGTTTTTAAACTTGCTTTCAGCGAACTGATGTGTATTTGTCGGCTTGCTTGCAACGTGTATTTTCCCACAATTGCTTGGCATTTTTAATGGGCTTTCAGCGAACTGATGTGTATATGTCGGCTTGCTTGCAACGTGTTTTGTCCCGCAATTGCTTGCCGTTTTTAAACTTGCTTTCAGTGAACTGATGTGTATTTTGTCGGCTTGCTTGCAACGTGTTTTGTCCCGCAATTGCTTGGCGTTTTTAAACTTGCTTTTAGCGAACTGATGTGTATTTTGTCGGCTTGCTTGCAACGTGTTTTGTCCCGCAATTGCTTGGCGTTTTTAAACTTGCTTTCTGCGAACTGATGTGTATTTTGTCGGCTTGCTTGCAACGTGTTTTGTCCCGCAATTGCTTGGCATTTTTAAATTTGCTTTCAGCGAACTGATGTGTATTTTGTCGCTTGCTTGCAATGTGTTTACTGAAAAGAAAATGTATTTGTTGTAAAGAGTTTGCAAATTTGTTTCTGTTGGCTGTTAAAATGGTTGCAACCGTTTTCTGATGGATAAAGCATGAATAAACATTTTATTAGATCAGAACTGTGTTTAAGTTTAAAATTGGCGCTCATTCTGTGATTTTGGCTGGGTTGCAAGATGGCGTCAATTACGTCATTTCCGGTTAGCGGGAAGATGGAGTCGATTACGTCATTTCCGGTTGGTGGCAAGATGGCGCTGACTGCAGAAGACACAGAGTGCAGGCGCTGCTGAATAATTCAACATAGTTGGCTGCTTTGTCTATGGTCAGTGCGTGTTTGTTGGACGTTATTTAGAGCATGTTTTGTTTCAGCAGCAGCCTCTACAGGAGGCTTTAAACGTTTGAATCGTTCGTTTTATACACTGTCTGTTTGCCATGTTCTGAAGTTACTTGGTATTTTAGTATTGGCTGTGAGTGTGTGTGTCTGTATGTTTTTTTTCAGGAAATGTTTTGGTTTTAAAGCGTTTGCAAATATGTTTCTGTTGGGTTTAAAATAAATGTTTACAGAAAAGAAAATGTATTTGTTGTAAAGAATTTGCAAATTTGTTTCTGTTGGCTGTTTAAAATGTTTACAGAAAAGAAAATGTATTTGTTGTAAAGAGTTTGCAAATTTGTTTCTGTTGGCTGTTTAAAATAAATGTTTACAGAAAAGAAAATGCATTTGTTGTAAAGAGTTTGCAAATTTGTTTCTGTTGGGTTTAAAATAAATGTTTACAGAAAAGAAAATGTATTTGTTGTAGAGTTTCTCTTGGGTTTTAAGATGGTTGCAACCGTTCTCAGATGGATAAAGCATGAATAAACATTTTATTAGATCAGAACTGTGTTTAATTTTAAAATTGTCGCTCATTCTGTGATTTTGGCTGGGTTGCAAGATGACGTCGATGACGTCATTTCTGGTTGGTGGCAAGCAGCGGGATGGTGACGTCAAGATGGCGGCAAGTGCAGCCGTTGCAGAATAATTCATGACTTTACTGCTGTCTATGGTAAGTGTGTGTTTGTTAGATGTTATTTAAAAGCAGCATTTTGTTTCAGCAGCAGCCTCTACAGCAGGCTTTAAAGAACCGTTTTACACACTGTATATTCAACACATTCTGAAGTTACTTGGCATTTTAGTAGTGTGTGTATATGTGTGTGTGTGTGTGAATGTGTGTGTGTGTGAATGTGTGTGTGTGTGAATGAGTGTGTGCAAATGAGTGTGTGTGAATATGTGTGTGTGAATATGTGTGTGTGTGAATGTGTGTGTGAATGTGTGTGTGAATGTGTGTGTGTGTGAATATGTGTGTGAATATATGTGTGTGTATGTCTGTGTGAATATGTATGTATGAGTGTGTGTATATGTGTGTGTGTGAATGTATGTGTGTGTGTGTGAATATGTGTGTGTGTGAGAATATGTGTGTCTGAATATGTGTGTGCGTGAGAATATGTGTGTATGTGTGGGTGAATATGTGTGTGTGAATATGTGTGTGTGTGAATATGTGTGTGTGAATATGTGTGTGTGTGTGAATATGTATGGGTGTGTGTGTGATCATGTGTGTGTGTGTGTGATCATGTGTGTGTGTGTGTGAGAATGTGTGTGTGTGTGTGAGAATGTGTGTGCGAATGAGTCTGTGTATGGGTGTGTGAATGTGTGTGTGTAAATGAGTGTGTGTGTGTGAATGAGTCTGTGTGTGTGTGAATGAGTGTGTGTGTGTGTGTGTGAATGAGTATGTGTGTGTGTGTGAATGAGTCTGTATGTGTGTGAATATGTGTGAGTGTGTGTGAATGAGTCAGTGTGTGTGAATGTGTGTGTGTGAATGAGTCTGTGTGTGTATATGTGTGTGAATAAGTCTGTGTGTGTGTGTATGAATGAGTCTGTGTGTGAGTGTGAATGAGTCTGTGTGTATGTGTGTGAATATGTGTGCGTGAATGTTTGTGTGTGAATATGTGTGTGTGTGTGTGTGAATATGTATGTGTGAATATGGGTGTGTGAATATGTGTGCGCGTGAATATGTGTGTGAATATGTGTGTGTGTGTGAATGAATATGTGTATGAATATGTGTGTGTGTGAATGAGTCTGTGTGTGTGTGTGTGTGTGAATGAGTGTGTGTGAATGAGTGTATGTGTGTGTGAATAAGTCTGCGTGTGTGTGAGTCTGTGTTTATGTGTGTGAGTGTGTGAGGTGGAGGGTGTGTGTGATTAACAAATAACAAATAGCACAAATAATAGTCTTTCGTAGTTCAGAGCTTATTTTTTATGTTTAATAGCGTGATGGCTGTCAGGAAGAAGCTGTTCCTCAATGTAGATGTTACAGTTTTCAGTTTACAAAAGTCGGACATGACTCCAGAAGTCGGGCATCAGTCAGTCCACAAGCCGTGAGAGTCACAGTCCAAAGGCCATGAGTTAATCCCAAGGCAGTGAGTGAGTCCACAGGTCATGACGAAGTCGCTCACCGCCCCCCCCCCTCCACCGACATCCCCCACCTCAAGACGCTGCCCTCCGCCTTGCTATAGGATGCGCCCCCTACTGAAGCCGCCCACATCCCCTGAATGAGGACACCCCCCCTTCTCATCAGCTCATGAGAACTCCCGCCTGAAGCTATGCCCCTCCCTTAGCTGCACGACGTTTACCACCCCCACCCCACCCTGACAGCCTCCGCCTCAAAAAAATGTTTTGCACAAATTCTTCAGTGTTCATTAACAAATGAAATTGTCTTTAGGCTGCTTTTTCGACATTATGTCAGGAAAAGTTAGAGGTCAAGGTGATGTGGCTATTGCTGTAGCATCCTCTGGGATAGCAGCTACGTTAATGCCTGCTGTAAGAACTACACATTCTCGATTCAAGATACCCATCCAAGTGGCCGAGGATACATTCTGCAACATCGAGAAGAACTCTAAGACGGCACTTCATGAGGCATGTGAAAGTCATTGTTTGGGATGAATATCCAATGATTAGGAGAAAGCTTTGAAGCGGTGGACAGAACTCTTCAAGATGTCTTCAGCAACACTAAGCCTTTTGGTTGAAAGATGAAGGGAAATGTCAAAGTTTTCCTGAAGGATGGAAAATCGACCAAGAATGTTGTCATTAAAAGCGTGCTTCGTTGAATGATGACTTTTGAGATAAATTCTCAGATTTTCTTTCTTAAAATTTGACTGCTGACTTTCTCTATATTAAAATTGTCTCTTTTTATCAATAGGAAATAGTCATCAAGAGGCAGTGAGCAGCAGAACACAACAAGAGACACAACAAGAAAGAACTAAATAATTCTCATCTTTAACATTTAAATTGTTCTTATATTTTAAGAGCCATTCACATTTTAAACTTTAATAAATCCTTTTTGCACTTTTGATGCCTGTGTGTTCTTCATCACAATAGGAACCTAATAGGCAGGAATGGCTGCTCTGTTGGAGAGCCACTAAGAGTGCATAGGGGGAGGTTGTGGGGAGATGCACTGAATGTGTGTGGGGGGGAGGGGAATGGAGTGGAGCAGAGTGGGGGGGGGGGGGGGGGGTGGAGGTAGGTGGGGTGACTGACTGAACTGCCAGCGTACCAGGCATGAGAGACTGCACTGCATAACTCATAACACAAACTCCATACTAGCCCTCTGGAAGCCAGTACCTTCGGCCCACAACACTCATGCTAGCGCAACAGAAAGTGCCACCCCTCCCCCCCCCCCGGCCAGCAATATTGGAATTGGTGGAGAGGTGGAATATTGCATTGGGTGACCAGCCCTCCCGTGTGATGCTGGGACCCAACGGGTCCCACTTAGTTTAGTGATTTTATATATCTCTATAGGGAGGTAGCATGGCAGTCGAGTTCACGGCCCATGACCCGTACTGTTGCAAAGCAACGCCTACTGGAGTACATGCGGTGAACTGCAGGTAAGCACTTAACATGGCTTCCAGGGTAGCGGGGCCGTCTTCTGCCCCCGTATCCATTCAATTGTCGCAGTATGCCTCAAATCTAGCAACTGAGGAGTACGAACGATATGTCCAAAAAGTCTCCTTGATTGTTATTGACCCTTACTTAGTACCTGAAACTGAGAGATCCCGTGACATCGCTCAACTGCCAGAACTTAATTCCATGGACATCATGACCTACCTCATCTCAACGCCCAGTCCAGGAACAGCAAAGAATTTTCAGGCCTACAAGTCATCTGATGCTTACAATCAGTATGCAAATGGTTGGTTACACGACACCAGTGTATACATCCCAAAAAATTCTCCAGACTTATGAGTGGTGTGTGGAAAAGTAAGTTTTCTATGAATATGCTATTACTTATTAATGTTATTTATGCATTATACAAGAAAAATTGAGATGTATATTTTGGCAAATAATAAAATGTCCTGACAGCTTAAACACCCACTCCCTTTCAAAGATATTGTCAATTTGCTGAGGTTGATTATGTCCAATTAACTGCTAACAATTATGCCATTCCTTGGCCTGCATCTGAGTAAAATGTAATTCAAAACCCATGTATGATTTGCTATTATTTTAATGATAAATTTAACTTCAGAAGCGTTTTCTTTTTGCATGTAAAAACCCACTTGAGAACCATGGGCGATTTAAAAAGAGGGTTGAAGGGAATTTGAATAAATAGCATGCTCTGGCGCCATCTGAGTCTGGCCATTGTTTAGTCAAACCCTCGGAAGAAGCGCGTGACTGAGGGGCGGGGGTTGGAGATAAGGAGTAAAAAAGGGATTTTTTTGTGTGTGCCTGGCAGAGCCCAACGCGGCTATTCTGAGCTCAACCTCACCACTATTGTTTTGAAGTTCCTTCATATTTAATAAAGCTTTCTCTGGAGTTTACAACAAGTAACTCGTGATTCTTAGGGTGGAAGATTGCAACCTTCACGTGGTCACATGGTCTGCCCTGTTTCAGCAAATGCAATTAACCCAGCGTGCACAATCAAATAAGATCAAATAGAACAAGTTGTCCAACAACTTTAGGCTGTGCACGCCATACGCAAGAAGAAGAAGAATTGGTGACCTTGATGTTTTCCAAACTGTGGTTTTGGAAAAGCAAGCAGGTAAGCAAAATGCAAACAGATAACAGCCCGCCCAATCCAGTCTGCCCTCTGGCTCAGCAGAACACTGGCCCTCTGGTTCAGCAGAATGCTGTTGTGGTTAAATTACCCATGTTTTGGACATCGTAGCCGCACGTATGATTTGAGCAGGCCGAGGCTCAATTTCATATTCGGCATATTATTGCTTTTTTTTTTTTTTTTAATATTTTTATTAGAAGTACGGTAAGTTACAATAATACACAACACATATGTCTTAATACATTTTTTTGTACCGCTTCATTTTTTAAGCTTTAAGAAAAAGATAGAAGTAAAGAAAGTAAGGAAAGTGCGCAAGAGTCGTGAAGGTGCAAGAGAGTGTTGAGAAAAGAAAGCCCCTTAGAAAAGAAGTTAGAGAAGGAAGTAAAGAATGAAAGAAAGTAGACCCTAGAAAAGAAGGAAAAAGAAAGGAGAAACAATCGCTCAAGAAAGGGAACTACCAACCAAGTCTGTTTTTGTTGGTACCTGGTACCATTTATTTATTTATTTATTTTTAAAATTACTATTGCACCTCATGCTTGTAATAGTTCCAAAAACGTACACCACGTCTTTTGGAATTGGTCTGCTTTGCCTGCTAAGAGAAATCTCATCTCTTCCAGATGTAGTGTTTCAAACATATCTGATATCCAGTTTTATTGCTGGTGTGGGCGCATTTTTCCAGAATTTAAGTATAAGCTTTTTTCCCATTATTAGCCCATAATTGAGTAAATTCTTCTGAAACACGTTTAGTTCTGGGTTACCTTCCGATATTCCAAAAATAATCCATTCTGGTTTTGGTACCAGCTTTATTTTAATTAATTTTGTAAAGATGTCAAATATTTCATTCCAGAATTTTTGTATTTTTGTACAAAAAATGAAAGAATGCGCTATGGTAGCTTCTTGACACAGACATTTATCACAGATGGGTGAGACATTAGGGAAGAATTTATTTATTTTAGTTTTTGTATAATATAGTCTATGTAATGTTTTGAATTGGATGAGAGTATGTCGTACGTTGATCGAACATTTATGCACCTGTAGTAAATGATTATCCCAGCTCTCTTTTGAAATTTTTATAGCTAATTCTTGTTCCCAGTCTCTTCTAATTCCATCAGTTGTGGGTATTTCTATGTTTAAGATGATGTTATATAAGTACGATATTAGATTCGCTGATTCCGCCTTTGTTTTCATTGCTTCATCCAGTAAGTCTGTAGGCATATTATGATACTCTTTTGTGTATTTTTTCAGATAATCACGAATTTGAAGATATTTAAAATATTGATTATTTTTCAAATTATATTTCAGTTGTAGTTGTTGAAATGATAGTAATTTTCCCAATTCATACAGATCTCCGAGCGTTTTGATTCCCATTCTTTCCCATTGTATAAATGATTTGTCTATAATTGATGGTTTAAACGATGGATTATTAACTATTGGTATTAAAAGAGATAGGTTTCTTAATTTTAGGTTCTGTTTTATTTGTTTCCATGTTCTAATTGTGCTATGTATAATTGGATTTTTATTATAATTTTTGTTACTCAGATGTATTGGTGAGAGGAGAGTCGCTCCTATATTACACGGAGAGCAGTCCTCTCTTTCCATTACAATCCAGTCCACCTGCTGGGCAGAATTGTCCAGCAGGTGAATCATATTTTTAATATTTACTGCCCAATTATAATACATAAAGTTGGGGAGCGCTAGACCACCCAGCTCTTTTCGTTTATTAAGGTGTGCTCTTTGTATTCTATGGGATTTATAATCCCATATAAAATTTGTAATGTCTGAATCCAATTTTTTGAAAAACTTTTTTGGGAGATATATAGGTATTGATTGAAATAGGTATAGGATTTGTGGTAGAAAGATCATTTTAATAGCATTTATTCTGCCTATTAGGGACATCAGAAGTGTTTTCCAGAATTTAATCAAATTCTTTAGTTTCTTAAGTAAGGGATTATAATTGGCTTTAAACATATCCTGGTAGTTTCTAGTAATTTCAATTCCCAAATATTTGAATTTTTCTGTGGCTATTTTAAAGGGGAATTTCCGGAGGTGTGTTGAGTCTTTTGGTTTTATCGACATAATTTCACTTTTGTTCCAGTTTATTCTATATCCTGAGAAGGATCCAAAGTCCTCAATTAAATTTAATATGTTTGGTATACTAATTTGTGGTTTTGTGATGTACAATAGTACATCATCGGCGTATAAAGATATTATGTTATTTGAGTGTTTTGTATTATAACCATAAATATCCGGGTGTGTTCTTATTTTTTCAGCAAGGGGTTCAATTACCAAAGCAAATAACAGCGGTGATAATGAACATCCTTGTCTATTACCCCTTGATAATTCAAATTTTGTGGACAGTATATTATTAGTTAGTATTCTAGCCGTGGGTTTGTTATATAATAATTTTATCCATGCGATGAAGTTCTCTCCCATTTGGAATTTTTGCAATACTTTAATCATATAATCCCATTCTACTTGATCAAACGCTTTTTCTGCGTCCAGTGAAATGATAGATAACTCTTGGTCATGAGATTTATGTGAGTGCATTATGTTAAGCAAGCGTCTCAAATTATTGAATGAGTGTCTCTTAGGTATAAATCCTGTTTGATCCTCATTTATTAATCTACGAACATACCTGCTTAGTCTTCTAGCTAGTGTTTTCGCTATTATTTTTTGATCCGTATTTAACAGAGCAATAGCTCTATATGATCCTGGTTCTTCTATATTTTTATCTTTTTTAAGTATTAGTGTGATTGTTGATTCTGCTAATGTTTCAGGTAATCTTTGCTCTTTAAAAGCATATGTATACATTTTCTGTAGGCGTGGAGTAACTATGTCGTAAAAGGATTTATAGAATTTGTTACTGAATCCGTCTGGTCCTGGTGTTTTTCCATTCTTAAGTGTGTTTATTGTGTCTTCTATCTCCTTAGAAGTAATTTGTGCTCCCAGTTCCTCTTGTTCCCTCAGTTCTAATTGAGGGAGATTACAATTATCCAGAAATTCTGAGACTTTATTATTGTCTATTGACGTTTTAGATGTATATAGATTCTGGTAAAATTGAGCAAATCTTTTATTGATATCCTTGGGTAGTGTTAATAATTCCCCTCTATCTGATTTAATCTTTAGTATTGCATTCTCTTTTTCCCGTTTTTTCAATTGGCGTGCTAGAAGTTTGTGGGGTTTGTCCCCGAATTCAAAATGTTCTTGTTTAGTAATTTGAAATAGTGTTATAACTTTCTCTGACAACAATTTGTTTAGCTTGAATTTCAATAGTAGAATTTATTATGTTTATCCATAGTTGGATCTTTAGCATTATCTGTATCTAATTGTTTTATTTGTTCTTCTAAATGTCTTTGTTCATTCTTATTCTTTTTATTTTGAAAAGCTTGAAATGAAATAATGACTCCTCTAATAAATGCTTTGAAGGATTCCCATAATAGCGTGGGGGATATATCTGGTGTATCATTTATCTCAAAAAATAGGTCCATCTGTTTTTTTAGATATATACTCCCTTGTGGGTCTTTTAAAATTTGCGAGTTAAACCTCCAGAACGATTTATTCATAAACATTCCTTCTAATTTTAAAACAAAAGTTAGCGGAGTGGTCTGAGATCGCATTGATGTGGTATTTAGGGTTCATAGTATGCGGAATTAATTTTGTATCCACTAGGAAATAGTCTATACGTGAGTATGTTTTATGTACCGTTGAATAAAACGAATAATCCCTTCCCGTCGGGTTTGCAATCCTCCAAACGTCTGCTATATTTGTGTTTTTTATATATGTATGTAAGAGTTCACTGGTTTTAGATTTCATGTTACCTCTTTGTTTTTGCATCGATTTATCTAGATACGGGTCTAAAACACAGTTGAAGTCTCCTCCAATTATAACATTTTGATAATTAAATTCTGCAATTATATTCAAAATTTTATTAAAAAATTGAGGATTATCAAAATTGGGCGCATAAATGTTTACCAGCGTAAGTGGCGTAGTATTGATTTCTCCTGTTACTATAAGATATCTCCCTTCCTTATCTGATATAATATTCTTTGATCTAAATGGTATTCCTTTACGAATAATGATTGCAGTGCCTCTAAATTTGGAAGTGAATGAAGAGTGAAATGTTTGGCCTATCCAGTTCGCCCTCAGTCTCGTCTGATCTTGGTGTTTAAGATGCGTTTCTTGTAGAAACGAAATGTCCGTGTTGTATGATTTCAACTGAGCTAGTATCTTGCCCCTTTTAATAGGTTCATTAATACCCCTTATATTCCAACTACATAGTGTGATTCCTCCCATTTTCTTTTGATTGTCGTCATGCATTTTTACCAATTTTAATGACCTTATTTATTGCGGTGCGTCCATACCTCAGGACTCTGGTTATTTGGGGGCGTTTATATTATAGACTTCTTTGGTAGCTCCCTTCCGCGATTTTCCTTGAAAAAAAAGCACATAGATGTGACCTATTGTGATAAAAAAAAAAAATAGAACAAGTAAATTTACAGTGTCTGAGTATTCGACACTGTAGTGATTGTCCCACTCGTCTGTGGGATTCGACATACCGCTTCCGGTGTAGATGTTATGAAGTTAGCCCCGCTGCCTTTATTACCCTAAACCTAGGGGGTCGATACCATTTCCAAAATAGTTCTATTTCACCCAGTTACACTATATATATATGTTTCATTCCGACTTATCAAATCTAATCATATATTCAATTACCTATATTCCTCACTCTTTATCTATTAAGTATTTACAATCGGTTTTAGCTTTGTTAATAGTGAGCTGTTCGCTGAAAGGGTTAACCAGAGTCAGGCTCCTGGAATTATGCCAGGTGTCTGAGTCTCCTCCCCTCCCCACTCAAGCTGCGAAACACATAAGATTACAGTTGTCTGCGTTATATATCAGGCAACGCATTTTTACAATTTTTACCATTATATACCTCAAGTTAGTTTCCATTACTATTTCTATATTAGTATTGTTAGTTATTAATTATGATTAATTCTCTATATTTTGTGAAACTATGTAAAATCGTAAAGCGACACTTGTCCTTGTAATGTTTTCCCCATTCAGCTCAGCAGATCGTCACTCCCATGTTTATCAGTCTTTCCCCGTTTGAACACAAAGTGTCCTTGAATTGGATTCCACAATGTCCAAGGGGAGATAATAATGTCTAGACACTTCTCGTGGAAAAGCTGTTGCATTTAATAATTTTTAAAGATTGGTGTTATCTCTCTTTTCTTCTAATATTCTCTTTGAGGGAATAAGCAAGTTAGTTTGTTCATAACGTACTGGTGCCGTGATTAATTTTCTTTTCCTACGCTGTGAGTTCTGCCATGATTTCTTGAGCATATTTAAGAGATGCTACCGAATTAGTAAATGTTTTTGAAACTCCCTTGTAAGTAATACGCATCCTGGCCGGATAATACACTCCGCATATGACTTCCTTGACACCGTAAAGAGCTTCTCTTGTCTGTGAGAACATTCTTCTCTTTTGCACAATCTCATGAGGGTAGTCCCGTAGGAGTTTGATAGAATCATTTCTATACATCATCTTCTCTCCGTGTTTAATTTTTTTCATCAGCTCTTCCACTGTTGAGATATCCCGAAGTTTGATTATGATCTGTCGTGGATAGGCTTGGTCTCCTTGTGATCTTGGTTTAAATCTGGGTAGTCGATGTGCTACTTCAATTACAGGTGCCTCAGGTAGCTTGAGTACGTGTTTGATTAGATTGGCAGTGAACTCACAGGCATTGTCCCCCTCAGCTCCCTCTGTTACTCCACGTATTCGTATATTTTGGCGTCTTGAGCGAGCTTCGAGGTCGACACATTTATCAGAGACTTTTGTTAGTTGACTCTTGAGGCTGTCTAATTCTAACTTCATCGTCTGCATATCTCCGGTCATGTCTTCCACAACAGCTTCCATATCTTTCACCGCAGTTACATTTGCAGAAACAGTTTCATGCACAGCCTCAAACATCTTTGTGGTCTCTTCTGCCACCTTATTAATTTTCCCCGTTAATTCTTCTTGCACATCCTCAACTCTTTTTTGTAAAGCGCCAATGCCCTCAAGGATTTTTTGATTACCGGCTTCCATGTTTTCCATCATTTTTAAATTTCCAGTTTCAATGTCCTTTCTCAAGTCTCTTACCGAGTTCTTTATCTCCTCCATTTCGGTTTTCTCTTTTGTGGTCATCTCAGTCTTAGATCGTGTATCCATTCCAGAGTCCACTCCAGAGGTCAGCTGTGCAGTTTCTTGAGGTTTCTGAGTCTTCAGCAGGTGTTTTGTAGCTTTCCTCTGTGGGCTCTGACCTGGAGACGTGTTTTTCATTTTAAATGAGTTTCCCTCCGTTAAATTCACGGCGCTTACTGATGATGTCATCAGCACAGCGACCCGGTGCTCCGGTAGGTTTTTAAAAATGGTCCCGACCTCCAGACCCGATTTTTACGCGAAAAATCGCGATTTTTTTCAGCGGAGCTAAAAGATTTGCGACTGCTAGCAGAGCATCACGCCACCGGAAGTCCAGCATATTATTGCTGACGACACAAAATACTATTACGTGGTCGGGGCCTTGGATCAGGGCACGGCCGGTCATCTCGTTCATTTCCTTCGCCAACCGCCGGCTGCGGGAAAGTATGATGGCCTTAAGGCGCTCCTTTTGCACACATCCCAGCAAGCACGAGCGGGCTGCGAGGATTCCGAATATGGGTGGTCTCGGTGACACCAAGCTGTCGGTTCTGATGAGCGAAATGCTTACCTTGATGGGCGGTCATCAGCCCCGTTTCCTTTTCAAGCACCTTGAGCAGATGCCCGAGGACATCCGCTTGCTCCTCGCTGGTGACGATTTTTCTGACCCGCTGCAGCTGACTGGGCGAGCTATGGGAGGCCAAACAGCAGGGTGCCTTTTCCACCGGTCGGGTGTCGGCGGGGCCGTGACGCAGTCAGCGGTAATTTCCGGTTTCGGGTTCCACCAGAAGGCCAGTTTCGAGTGACGTGGGTAGAAGTAGGTGGTGCTACTACCATCAACGCTGGGGTCCTGCAGCCCACCAATGCCATCCGCCCTTCTCGTATCCGGGAAACGCTGCGGCCGGCCGCCAGTAGTGACGGCTGAGGCCGGCCAGAAGAATCGCCTCTACGCCTTAGACCGTCATTCAGGACGGCGTTTTCTGGTGGGCACGGGTGCCGAGGTCAGCGTTTTGCCCCCAGCGACACTCAATCAGGTAAGCGGGGGCCCGCTCTTACCACAGTTAATGGCAGCCCCATCCGTACCTATGGTTTTCGTACGGTCCCACTTATTTTCGACTCCTGCCATTTTACATGGACTTTCACTGTGGCCAATGTATCCCAGCCGTTGTTGGGCGCCGAATTGCTACGGGCACAATCCATGTTAGTTGATGTGCGTGGGCAGCGGCTCGCACATTCTGGAACTTTGGAGTCGATTTCCCTTCGCCCCGCACCAGTTTCTCTGCCTCACCTCAACCCGGTTTCTGCTGTTGACAATATATACGCTCAGATATTGGCGGAGTTTCCTGCCATTCTGGCACCTCAGTTTCAGTCAGGCGTTTCCAAGCATGGGGTTTTACATCATATCACTACCACCAGAACACCACTGCATGCTCGGGCACACCGTTTGCCTCCTGACAAAATTCGCATTGCCAAGGTGGAGTTCCGCCAAATGGAGATGGGGATTGTGCGTTGTTCTGATAGCCCGTGGGCCTCTCCACTGCACATGGTTCCCAAAGCGAATGGGAGCTGGAGGCCTTGTGGGGATTATCGTTGTTTAAATGATGTCACAGTGGCTGATCGATATCCTGTTCCACATATCCAGGATTTCACGGCCCATTATGAATGGGGCCAAATTTTTTTTCAAAGATCGATCTGGTGACAGGTTATCATCAGATTCCAGTTCACCTAGCTGATGACCCCAAAACTGCTATCATTACCCCATTTGGGCTGTTCGAGTTCATACGTATACATTTTGGCCTTACAGTCCCACAGGCTTTCCAGCGCCTCATGAACATGGTGGGTTGTGGTTTGGACTTTTTATTTATTTACTTGGACGATATCCTCGTTGCCAGTTGCTCTCATCAGGAGCACTGCGCCCACATCCGTTTGCTGTGTCAGCGTCTCAGTGAAAATGGACTGGCTGTCAATCTCGCAAAGTGTCAGTTTGGTCTGAGTTCTATCTCTTTTCTGGGGCACCGTGTTACACCACAGGGGATGGTGCCGCTCCCATGTAAGGTTGACGCCATTCGGCATTTTCCTCGACCACCCACGGTGCGTGGCCTGCAGGAGTTTGTCGGGATGGTCAATTTTTACCATTGTTTCATGCCCGCGGCTACTCAGATTATGCACCCATTGTTTAGGTTCATGTCCAGCAAGAGGAGTGACCTGGTGTGGGACGATGAGGCCACGGCTGCATTTGTGGGCGCGAAGGAGGCACTGGCGAATGCGACGATGTTGGTCCATCCGCGAGTTGATGCTCTGACTGCCCTGATGGTTGACGCTTGTGACACAGCTGTTAGGGGCGTACTCGAGCAGTTGATGGATGGGCGCTGGCAACCTCTCGCCTTTTTCAGTCGGCACCTGTCGAGGGAAGGGAGTTTACCGCTTTCACGGATCAGAAGCCTCTTACTTTCGCCTTTGTTAAGATCTCGGCAGCAGCGCCATTTGGCTTACGTCGGAATACACAACTTGCGTTCAGCATATTAAGGGGAAGAGCAACCTGGTTGCGGATGCATTGTCCCGCACCGCCATCCATGCCCTCCATGAGGTGGCTCAGAGTATTGATTATACTGCACTGGCAGCAGCTCAGCGTGATGATGATGAGGTGCTCGTCTACCACACCGCTATTTCTGGTTTGGTTTTGGAGGATGTGCGTTTTGGTCCTGCTGGTGCCACGGCACTCTGTGACGTGTCGACTGGTCAGCCGAGACCTATCCATCCTGCAGCTTGGCGTCGCCGGGTTTTCGATCTGGTTCATGGCCTGGCCCATCCATCCATCCGAGCGACGATTGCGTTGGTGGTGGCCAAGTATGTGTGGCATGGTTTGCGTAAGCAGGTCGGTCACTGGGCAAGAACGTGTACCTCCTGTCAGACATCTAAAATCCAGCGTCATGTCAGGGTACCCGTGCAGGGTTTTGCTGTGCCCCAGAGGCGTTTTGACCATATACATGTGGATATTGTGGGTCCATTGCCCCCGTCCAGAGGGGTTACTCATCTGTTTACCATCGATGATCGTTTCACTCGATGGCTGGAGGCTGTTCCGATCGCCGATACCACTGCTGCTACGTGCCCTCGCCGCTCATTGGATCGCTCTTTTTGATGTGCCGGCGGATATCTCATCTGACAGGAGGGCACAGTTCACCTCTGAGTTGGTGGTGTTGGGGGCTCAGCTGCACCACACCACGGCCTACCATCCGCAATCCAACGGGTTGGTTGAGTGTTTCCATCGACGTCTCAAGGATGCTTTGAAAGCACAGCACACAGGTCCGGATTGGGTCGATGAGTTACTGTGTGTATTGTTGGGAATTCGCACTGCCCCTAAGGAAGATCTGGCTACGTCCTCTGCCGAATTAGTGTACGGTGCTCCGCTTACGGTTCCAGGTGATTTCATTCCGGCTGCGCAGGAGCAGCAGGCGTCGCCCTCCTCTATGCTGTTGTGTCTTCGGGAGCAGGTGGGCAAGCTTTCTCCTGTTCCAACATCCCGGCACGGAGTTGCTTTTCCTATGTTCCATCTGTCCTCAAGGACTGCCCATATGTGTTCCTGCATTGGGATGCTCATCGTATGCCGTTGCAACGCACGTATGAGGGTCCATCCGGGTGTTGCAACACGGCATTTCAACTTCTGTGTTGGACATGGGCGGGAAGCCTGGGATTGTATCGGTGGTGCGTCTTAAGCCGCTCATGTGGACATTGGCCAGCTGTTGCAGGTGGCTCAGCCTCGCCGTCTGAAGCGTCCGCTGGCTTAGCCCCCGTTTCCCATGCCTGTGGGATGTCCGAATGCGGTGGCTACGAAATCAGGCCATTGCATTAGTTGGCCTGCTCATTTTTGTTCCTCCGTTTCTGGGGGGGGGGGGGTCGTGTGGAGCCATCTGATAGTCGGGCCATTGCTTAGTGGAACCCTCGGAAGAAGCGCGTGACTGAGGGGCGGGGGTTGGAGATAAGGAGTTAAAAAGGGAGTTTTTTGTGTCCCTGGCAGAGCGCCACGCAGCCATTCTGAGCTCAACCACACTGCTATTCTTTTGAAGCTCCTTCATATTTAATATAGCTTTCTCTGGAGTTTACAACAAGTAACTCGCTTATTGTGCATCAATGCAAAACATTTTTAATTGCTTCTCGATACATGTGACAATAATACACTAATACCAATATCTGTGTTGCTTCCTTCAAAGAACCATGATCGCATTGAATGGCGGTGCTGGCTTGAAGGGCCGTATGGCCTACTCCTGCACCTATTGTCTATTGAACCTTAATAGGATTCAGTCGATATAGACATCATGGGCCAAAGGGCCAGTTCCCACGTTGGGCAGTTCAATGTTCTAACACAGGTTAGAAATGTGATTAGTGATGTGATTCCATCATAAGCCAGACCACAACTCCCAAGGAATGGATAAAGTTGGTGCTACTACGGTATAAGCGAGTTCGGTAACATTCTCGGCAATTTTGCTGCTGCATGTATACAGACCTGGTAGTCAAGATCGAACCCGGTCAGCGTAGAGAAGAAGCGCTAAGTCCAGCTCAACTTTGCCTGTCCCGCCGTGTTAACCGATAGCCCTGGACTGTCCGGACACCGGCCTGGAGCAGTGGAGTTAGCGCTTCTTTTCCACGCTGGCTGTAAGCCTGGGCCATCACTGCTGCGGGCCGGTGTCTCATTCGTCCAGGGTTACCCCGGACATCTCTGGCCACCACTGGACAGGGATGGGACACTCAGGAGGGGACAGGGACAGTCCAGTAGCAATTCAACAATGCTTGCAGCGCCAGAGACCCGGGTTCGAACCTGACTACGGATGAAACTCAGGTCTGTATACATGCTCTAGTACAGTTGCCGAGAATGTTTATCGCGAATGACCTATGACCTGGGCAGGCGCAGTTGGAATACCGAACTCGCTTATTCGGGGGTATCTCCTCAAACACCCCAGGCCTTACCTTAGACCTTTCCCCTGGCTTTGACCAAGACTTTTTAAGTCAAGTCAAGAGAGTTTATTGTCATGTGTCCCAGATAGGACAATTAAATTCTTGCTTTGCTTCAGCACAACAGAATATAGTAGGCATGAATACAGAACATATCAGTGTCCATATACCATTATATAAATATATACACACATCAATAAATAAGCAGATAAAGTGCAAATAAACAGATAATGGTCTATTAATGTTCAGAGATTTGTTTCAGTTGAGTTTAATAGCCTGATGGCTGTGGGGAAGGAGCTATTTCTGAACCTGGACGTTGCAGTCTTCAGGCTCCTGTACCTTTTACCTGAACGCAGCGGGGAGATGAGTGTGTGGCCAGGATGGTGTGGGTCCTTGATGATGCTGCCAGCCTTTTTGAGGCAGCGACTGTGATAGATCCCCTCGATGGTAGGGAGGTCAGAGCCGATGATGGACTGGGCAGTGTTTACTACTTTTTGTAGTCTTTTCCGCTCCTGGGTGCCCAAGTTGCCGAAGCAAGCCACGATGCAACCGGTCAGCATGCTCTCTACTGTGCACCTGTAGAAGTTAGAGAGAGTCCTCCTTGACATACCAACTCTCCGTAATCTTCTCAGGAAGTAGAGACGCTGATGTGCTTTCTTAATAATTGCATCAGTGTTCTCGGACCAGGAGAGATCTTCAGAAATATGCACGCCCAGGAATTTGAAGCTCTTGACCCTCTCCACCATCGACCAGTTGATATAAAGTCCACAATCAGTTCCTTGGTTTTGCTGGTGTTGAGGGCCAGGTTATTGTGCGGGCACCATTTGGTCAGTCGGTCGATCTCACTTCTATACTCTGACTCGTCCCCATCAGTGATTCATCACACAACAGTGGTGTTGTCAGCGAACTTGATGATGGAGTTCGCACTATGACCGGCTAAGCAGTCATGAGTATAGAGTGAGTACAGCAGGGGGCTGAGCACGCAGCCTTGAGGTGCTCCCGTGCTGATTGTTATCGAGGCTGACACATTTCCACCTTGACTCTTTCCCTAATACTTGCCACACATTTGTCCCTGGCCTTGCTCCACCTTGGCACCACACGCTGCCAGAAACGGATCGCACATTCACCTTAAAAATAGAGTTCAGTTTCGCTGAGGCCTCTGAAGCGTTGCCCTGATTGGCAACTGAGTCAGGCCTCTTCGCCTCTTATCTCAGGTATTTCGGAGGGTTAAACATGAGGTTAGATCGGATTCTACCCAGCGTTACAGACGCCAGTCACTGGTAAACCACACCCCGCATCCCCCGACTTTACCGTGGCGGGGCCGTCGATCCGAGACTGAAGGCTTTCTACCATCTTTGATTTCTGCAGCGTAGGACCTTTTGTCCGGAGCGCGGCGTTCCGGGGGGAAGTGGCTGTGCGGCGGGAAGGCGGCGGGCGGAAGTGGCGCCGGAGCGGAGACAATGAGCCAGAAACAGCGCGGTGACCGGGAGCGGCTGCGGCGGCGGGTGCGGCTCTACCTGGACCAGGTGCGGCCGATGGGCCCGGGGGTCCCTGCCCCGCACACAGGCCGGCGGCGGCGGCGGCGGCGCGGCCTATCCGGCACCTCCCCTCCACTGCAGCGATCCATTGGCGCTTCCTCTGGCGGTGCCTTCCCCCTTCCCGCGGAGATCCCTCAGTCAGCGCTCTCCTCAACTGCGGCGATCCCTCCGTGCTCCCTTCTCCTGTGGCGCGGCGCGGCGCTCCCTCCTGCGACGATCCCTCGGCGCTTCCTTCTCCCGTGGCGCGGCGATCCCCCCAACTGCGGCGCTCCCCTCTCCCAGGGCGATCCCTCCGGCGGTGCTCCCCTCTCCCAGTGCGATCCCTCCGGCGGTGCTCCCCTCTCCCAGGGCGATCCCTCCGTGCTCCCCTCTCCCAGGGCGATCCCTCCGGCGGTGCTCCCCTCTCCCAGGGCGATCCCTCAGTCAGCGCTCTCCCTTATCCTGTGGCGCGGCGCTCCCTCCTGCGACGATCCCTCGATGCCCCCCTTTCCTGTGGCCATCCCACCGGCGCCCTCCCTCCCCCTCTTTTTGCATCTTGACTTCGTGTTCCCACACAGTTGATAACTGTTTTGCTTCCTGCAGCAACAATACCAAAGTGCTCTCTTCTGGGCTGACAAGGTCGCCTCCCTCTCGCATGGTGAGCCCATTTCTCTTCCTTCAACTTACATGTTGGTGGTCAGGGTGCTGCTGAGGTCAGTGCCTAACCTGGCTCTGTTCAGACTGTCAGGACTACGTTTCCAACTTCCGCGTCAACATCAACCATCTTGATTTTCCCACTCCCTTATCCACTCCAATCTCATCCCCTCTGAAGACACAGCCCTCCGCTCACTCGGCAACAATCCCCCCCCAACTCTGTTATTAAACCTGTTGACAAGGGAGGTCCTTTGTACTCTGGCAGGCTGACCTCGAGCATGCTGAGGCCAGGCTCCAGCTGTTGGACACCTACCCCTTGGCCATGACCCCACGGAGGAACGCCAGGCCATCATCATCTCCCAGACACTTTCTGATCTCAAAACCAATGGTGATCTCCCCTCCACATCCTCCAACCTTATCAATAAGCGAGTTCGGTATCTCGATAAACGCAAGGAATCATGGGAGTTTTCAAAGGTAATTCGGGATTTAAAAAAAGTGAACGCAGCGCTGTATAAACTGTATACATTGTTCACTATTCTACCAAGGAATTAATCACGAATTCTGTCAATTCAATAGCTTCCTTTCTTGTTTTGCTGTTCACACACTACACAGTCCCACTTCTAGCTCAGTTCATTAATCTGCAATTATGAGATATTCAGAAAGTTAAAGAATTTAATATTTTCATTTAATCCTTAATGTGTTTACTACTGGAATAAGAAAATATTACTTGCGTTTGAAATGTTTTCTTATCTTTATTCATAATTTATGAGTAAAATATATTTAATCTGAGGCAGGCAGCGACTGTATCAGTGTGATGTGGGCTGATGCTTTACCTACAGGCGGTGTGAATATACCGTTAGGGCAAAGATTAATCTCCGAGGAAAACTGAGTACAGGGTTGGCCCTGTGAAGGAGCTGCCAATCGATATAAGACATTTAACTGTGAAATGCCTGCCCTTTAGCATTGGATAGGTTGAGTGGAGGGTCTGTGCTGTTCCAAGTTTGCGGTGGTAGTGGTGCGTTTCCCCCAGCCATCTCGCCCAGTTCACGTTGACCAACACAGTTCGCCAGCCCTTGTTAGCAGAGGGTCTTTGTGCAGGTGTTACGCGAAGCCCAACGGTTTTGTGGAGGTTCTGCATTAGGATTAGGCATGCAGCGAGCTAGCGAGAGTGCTTTCAGATCAGATCAGCCCAGGTTGCCGAGTGACCGAAGGGCGGATTTTAATGGGTTGTTATTAAACTGTTCCGTCTGTGCGGCATCGCCAGCTCTCTCTCTCCCAGATCCCCCACCCCAACTGTCGACAAAGTCTGACCGAGAAAATGCTCCCACATATTACGGGCTGGCTCCGCGTTTTCCCACTCGCTGGGGCGGGCGGCGCCTCCTTCAAAGAGAGCGAGAACAGGTCCTGTCAGCTGGGGAGCTGCGGCCCACACCTGAGTGAAGCCTCGAGAAAATAGGTGCAGGAGTAGGCCATTCCTAAATTCTAGTTTGGCTGCGGTTTAATGGCTGTAAATTCTGATAATTATCACCGCACGGTCACCCGGACGCGGCTCCCAACTGTGTGCCCTGACAGACAGGAAACAACACCAGAAGTTAAAGCGACAGCATCTTTATTGAAGTCAACCCACCTCTAAAGTTTAACCAGCATGTTTGAATCCAATCTGAACTTTCCAACCTACTCCCCACACAGCACAATCTCCTTGTTTCCCTCAACCCAGGAAGGTTGTTTAGGACTGTCTCAAATTGGTTGAGCACACAACTTGTAATTCGTGTAAATCAATATCGAATTAGAATGGCTGTAACCCAGGCTAATGCTAGGGATTTGATAATTAACAGGTTCTTTCCAGGCATTCTTGTGTCTTCTAGGCTGGTGCTGTATTGAGTCAATAATTTAAATAGATCCAATTGTGGATTTGTGCAGCCTGCAATACGCTGTGGCCTACTGCTGACATATTTGACGGATAAATGTATTTATAAATCTCATTGAAATGAATACGCAGGTCCGTATACATACAGTAGCTCAGCTGGCGAGAATGTTTATCCTAAATGACCCATGACCTGGGCATGCGCAGTTGTAATACCGAACTCGCTTATTGAGTCTGAAGAAGGGTGCTGACTCGTAATGTCATCTAACCATATTCTCCTGGCATGCTGTCTGACCTGCTGAGTAACTCCAGCACTTTTTTTGTAAATCGGCACTTCCTTGTTCCTTGTTTCTACATGCCCTTTAGATCATCTTCTGTCAACCCATCTGCCTTTGTAATTCGTGGGTTTTGGTAATGTTTGCAAGTTTGACATTTAATGTCTCTGCACTGAGTTGCTTGCTTGGCCATCTCAGGGGACAATTGAGACTCGAGCACTTGGTCTGGAGTTATAAACGCCAGGCCGGGTTTGCACACCAGAAGAGAATAAGCGATTTCGGTATTCCGACTGCGCATGCCCAGGTCATAGGTCACTCGCGATAACCATTCTCGGCAGCTGTGCTGCTGCGTCTGCAGGCCTGCGTTTCGTCCGGGGTCGGGCCCGGGTCTCCGGCACTGCGGGCGCTGTTGTGTTGCTGCTGGGTCGTCCCCGTCCCCTCCCGAGTGTCCCAGGGCGATGGCGACCCCGGGCTTGCAGCTTGGCGCCAGGCGGGGGTGGGGGGGGAAGCTGAGTGCCGGTTATCGGCAGGGATGCACATGGGGTGCTGCGGTGGCTCGGCGGGTCAGGCAACATCTCTGGAGAAGGGTCTCGACCCGAAACGTCACCCATTCCTTTTCTCCGGGGAAGCTGCCTGACCTCCTGAGTTGCTGCAGCGTTTTGTGTGTGTCTCCATTGATGGCTGGTGCTCGGCTTTCGTCGGCGCCGGGGGGGTTGGCCGGCGGCCGCTGCGTGGGGTGCGGCTGGCGGTCTCTGGCCAGTTGGGGAGCAGGTTCCTCGTGAGTTGGAGTGGGGTTGGGCTGGAGTTGGCGCTTCTTCTCTGCGCAGGCTGTGGGCCTGGGGCCGCCGCTGCTCCGGGCGAGTGTCCTGTCGGTCCGGGGCGGTTGTTTGGTCCGGCGGAGTTGAGCTGGGGTTGGTACTACTCTGCGCTGGCTGTGGGCCTGGGGCCGCCGCTGCTACGGGTCTGTGTCCTGTCGGTCCGGGGTTGCTTTGGACGGCCTGGAGCAGGGGGGGACGGTCCAGTAGCGGTTCGGCAGTGTTTGCAACGCCAGGGACCCGGGTTCGATCCTGTCTGCGGATGAGGCGCGGGTCTGTGTGCGCGTAGCAGTGCAGCTGCCGATAATGCCTCTCCGACGGTCCAGTCTCTCCCGTTTCCCACTCACATCTGCCCCCTCTCTCTCGCTGTTACACCCAGCTTTCCCGTTACCCCCGTTGCTCAGATTAAATATATTTTTACTCATAAATTATGAATAAAGATAAGAATTTATACACAGTTTATACAACCAGCATTTAGTTCGCTTTTTCTTTATCACGAATAACCTTTGATAAATCCCATGATTCCTTGCGTTGATCGGAATACCGAATTCACTTATTAGTGAACCAGATGGGATTTCTTGAAGCACTTAATTTCAATATATAATCATTTCTAATTCCATGCTATGTTCGATAAGATTTGATTGTCAGATCAGTATTCTTGGATTCTGATTTGCTATATCAGTAATTTAATCACTATAACTTTCCCAGCTTTAGTTTAATTTACAGATACAGCATGGAAATATGCCCTTCAGCCCACCGAGTCCATGCCAACCATTGATCACCCGTTCCCACTAGTTCCGTGTTATCCCACTTTCACATCCACTCCCTACACATGTGCCTATGTTGCAGAGGCCAATTAACCTACAAATCTGCACTTCTGCATGTGAGAGGAAATCGGAGTGTTCAGTGGAAATCCACGTGGTCACAGGGAAACTCCACACAGACAGCACCTGATTTCAGGATCAAACCTGAGTATCTGGTGCTGTGAGGCAGTAGCCCCACCAGCCGTGCCATTGTGTCACCCAAACACAATTGTGTTTAGGGTCCATTCTGATTGCCATTTGCTAACTCTTCCCTCTTAACGTTAGATAATGCAAATATTGTCTGGTGAACATGAGCCTCTGTTCTGTAATTGTGCGTTCTGGCGTTTCAATTATTTTGAGATGAAATAACAATAAAATTCACTTGATGGAAATGGAGTAAGAGGTAAGGGATGGAAATACTGTTTCAGTATAGATTATAATTCCTTGTTGTATTTGAAATGTTTTAGTTGAATGTAGTATTGCCTAGTGGTGTAGATATGCTATTTAATCATCGGGAATGATTATGTTAACTGACAAGAGTATTTTTTGCTTGCCATTCTGCAGGAGGCTCTCAACTTGCTTTTCCAGGCTTGGTGTGTAGTTTTTTCTTTAGGAGTGTTTCTACTTTTGTGATAACTTATGTGTTGCATTTTGTTCCGATTGTATTGCAGAAGAGCCCCAGGATATCTACTGGTTGTCCCAGTGTCTCTATCTCACAGCCCAGTACCACAGAGCTGCCCACGCTATCCGATCCCGCAAGCTTGACAAGGTAGGCATTTTTTCTGCAACATCCATATGGTTCTAATTTCAACTGTTTCACATTATGTAATTGTGCATCAGCACATTTATCTCTAACTAGTGAAGGTTATTTAAAGAATAGGAAAAT
This sequence comes from Amblyraja radiata, assembly GCF_010909765.2. Taxonomy (NCBI): domain Eukaryota; kingdom Metazoa; phylum Chordata; class Chondrichthyes; order Rajiformes; family Rajidae; genus Amblyraja; species Amblyraja radiata. The sequence goes on along the minus strand of NC_045961.1, from coordinate 87,165,693 downwards.
CTTTAGCAACATTACTATTCATGCTTACTCAAGATGGCTGATGAATTTTTCTGTGCTTCGCAAGAGCAGTACTCTTTCAGATTTTGTCTTTGTCACCCTATTCTTGAAATCTTATGCGGCTTTTACACGAGGCGACTTGACGCAAGAGTTAACCAGAGTTCAACATCGTGGGAACCTCGTGCGATAACAGTGCGGCATTCGTGGACCACCGTGGACCACCGTAGCGCTAACGGCAGGTCATCGTGTAACTTGGTCACTCGGGAGAAAATTCAAGAAAATTGGAATTTCTCCAAGAGTGACTTGTACACTTGTGGTTGAGTATTGCAACATTATATGAACGTAGTGGCCAGTGCGATATCCGTGCGATATCCGTAATAACTCTTGCGGGTACCGTGGGAACTCCTGCGAACGGTGAACCCGGAAGCTGGACAGAGGGGACAGAAGGTGATTAAAAAAGGTGGTCTCAAAAGGACACATGGGAACATGTGTCCTTCGAGGACGTCCCACCTAATTGTCATTGTTGGATAATCTTTTTAACAGGAACACTTGCAGAGATGGCTCCCAGAAAATCTCAAAGGAAGGGGGAAAAGCGGGTCAGAGATGTTTTTGCCATGCAGGAGAATGAGGAGGAGACGCAGCAAGAGAGACAGGTGGAGAGGCAACAGGAGATGCCACAGATAACACTGCCTGTGGGCTCCTTGGAGCAGGGAGAGGGTGAGCAAGGTGCAATTCAGATTGCCTCCCCAGTAGCCGTTGTAGGAATAGCCTCTACAGACGCTTATGTAAAGGGAAGATGGCAGAAGGTAAAGCCATATAACTTCACCAGGGAACAAGAGGGGGAACTTGTAGAATGGTTCCAATTTAACGAGATTCTGTACGATAAATCCAGAGAGGATTATAGAAACAGGGAGAGGAAAAGGAACCTGCTGGAGACGAAGGCTGCCGAGTTTCCCGAGTGCTCATGTGAGTTTATATAACGATATATAAGTTCATCAAGAGGAGAACCATTTAATGTTATCCAAGATTTTAAAACATACATTGCTATTGATGTAAAAGTTCTGTGTTTGCAGTAAACTTAAACTTCTCTTATAAGTCTGTCTGTCTGCCCTGCAGCTGCAAAGTAAAAAAGTCGCAGAGAGCTTTTACACCCTCTGTGTTTGAAGTTTAAAGAGCCATAAAAAGAATTATTTCGTAAAGGCATGTCTCCAAATGAGCCGATTCAACCAAGGGAGGATATATATAGTGTGTGAAAAAAAAAGTTACATCATTTGTGTCACGTGTAGTTCACGATGTTCATTCAAGATTTAACGCGACTGCTCGGGAAACGGCCAAGTAACTCGCACGAATAACATAAATGCCGAGTACCGTGGGAACTCTTTATCTACTGCCGTTATATCGTGCGAGACTCGTGCTGGACCACGACCTCTTCACTCTGGTGACATCTTGCGTCAACTCGCCCCGTGAAAAGGGGGTTTAACAGCCCCAGACAATTGTGTAGGAAGGAACTGCAGATGCTGATTTACCCTTCTTCAGTCTCGACCCGAAACATCACCCATTCCTTCTCTCCAGAGATGCTGCCTGTCTTAAGGTTATGTGATGGGAGTAGAATTAGGCCATTCGGCCCATCAAGTCTACTCCGCCATTCAATCATGGCTGATCTATCTCTCCTTCCTAACCCCATTCTCTTGCCTTCTACCCACAACCTCTGGCACCTGTCCCGCTGAGTTACTTCATCATTTTGTGTCTAGCCTCAGACATCTGTTTATATGCTGTCCTTAGGGTATATTCAGACTGGACTAGGATGTAAGCCTATTGATCTGGATGTGATTAATTTCATATAATTTACTTCAGGAACTTAATGCTGAATGTTTTCACTATCCGTAACCACATCAGGATTGCATTGGGTATATTTTCTTTCAAAAGCCTAATTGCATAAATTGATGACATTTTCAGTGGCCAATTGTAATTTTCGCAGAAATTGATGAAGAAATATGCATTGACTGACATTACAAATCTCTTTCTTTTTCCTCAGTTATATGGAGCCTGTCGATATTTTGCTGCTCAGTGTCACGTGAGTACAGCATATTTTGTGTCGTATTCCACATAAAAGGTTTGCTGGCGTGCCTTTGTGCAATTTCCATTGAATCTGCCAATAAGCATGTTTGAAGAAAGGATGTGTGGGCACTAATCAGAATTCTAAAGGTGCAGGATAACATTGGGGTGGAGCTGTTGTCCTTGCTTCGAGCAGGAGCTTCAGGTACCACCACCCATACTCAAAATGGGAGCACAAAACTAAACTGCAAATGAAGGATCCCGACCAGAAACATTGCCTATCCATGTCTTCCAGAAATGCTGCCTAACCCCTGAGTTTTAGTTGCAAGGGGAATGGTCCCTCAGAATAGGCCATTTGGAATGCTGAGGTGGGAGTGAAAGTTGCGTGTGGTGGTGGAATTTTATCTCGTACAATGGTCCGTAGAACGTGGAGGTTGGTGAGGTGGAAAATGAGGACAAGGAGAGCTCTATCCTTGCTCTCTCTGGGAAGAGAAGGGATGAGAACATAAATGTAGGAAAGTTCATCAAGACAACAATGGCAAATGGAAAGCCACAGTTAAGGAAGTTACCTCGATGGATTAGATATAGAGGAATAAGGCGAATGGAGTGGTCTTTCAAGAGGCAATGTAGGAGCTTGTAATGGATGTTTGATACTGACCTTTTTCCTGACACTGATAACGCAAGCAATGGAAATCTCAAGATCCAGGAATGAATGTGTCAAACATGGGCCATGTGAATTTCAATGGATATTGAACTTTCAATGGATACTCAAAAGTAGAGCGGATTGAAAATTGGCAGCTAAAGAAAAGAAAATTTGTATTCCATGAGTGAAAGAAAGAGTACCAATACATTCATCAATGTACCAGAAAAGGAGTTGAGAGAGGAGGCCTGGGGAGAACAACAGATCCTACTTCATTTCTCTCCACAACCACACCTCTGCTACAGCCACAGTCACTCAAGGCGTTCCCCAAGGCTCCGTACTCGGCCCCCTCCTCTTCATCATCTACATCCTCCCCCTTGGTCAGATACTCCGCCACTTCAACCTGGACTTCCACTGTTACGCCGATGACACCCAGATCTACCTCGGCACCACAACCCCCCCCCCCCCCCCTCTCCCATATCAACTCCTGTTTGTCAGCTATAAAAACCTGGATGCAACATAACTTCCTCAAACTCAACAGCGATAAAACAGAATTCCTCCTCATAGGCTCCAAATCCACACTCAGCAAAATCAATAACCCCACTCTCACCATCGACGGCACCACTGTCTCCCCATCTCCCCAGGCCCGCAACCTTGGCGTGATCTTTGATTCCACCCTCTCCCTCGAGCTTCACATCCGCCAAGTCATTAAAACCTCCTTCTTTCTCCTCTGCAACATCGCCAAAATCAGACCCTCTCTCACACATCCCGCTGCTGAAGGACTCATCCATGCCTTCATTTCCTCCCGACTGGACTACTGCAACTCACTTCTCCTTGGCATCAGCTCCACCTACATCAACCAACTCCAACTGGTCCAGAACGCAGCCGCCCGACTCATCACCCACACCAAATCCTGGCATCACATTACTCCAGTCCTCAAACAACTTCATTGGCTTCCCATGTCCCACCGGATCACCTACAAAATCCTGGTCCTCACCTACAAAGCCCTCCACCATCTGGCCCCCCCATATCTCACTGACCTCTCCCCCTACCAACCCTCACGGTCCCTCAGATCCACATCAGCCGGTCTCCTCTCCATCCACAAGTCCAACCTCCGCAGTTTTGGGGACAGAGCCTTCTCCAGGGCAGCTCCCAGGCTCTGGAACTCCCTCCCCCAACTGATCCACAATTCCGTGTCCCTCACCATCTTCCAGTCCCGCCTCAAGACCCATCTCTTCACCTCCGCCTATCCTTAGCCCCACGTCCCCCTCCCTTTTCATCTGTGCTTGAATTGCCTCATATTGTGTTTTGAATTGAATTCTGACTTTAATTTGTGTACTAGTCATGTCTCTACTATTTACTTCATTCCGCTTACATGTTTTTCCTCTACTTGCTAAATTTTTGTAAGGTGTCCTTGAGACTCTTGAAAGGCGTCCATAAATAAAATGTATTATTATTATTATAACTGAAATATGGACTGTTCCATAAATCCCACAAAAAGATGGGCCCCATGTGAGTTAATTTGGCTACACATTTAAACCCCTGTCCCATGGTACGAGTTCATTCCAAGAGTTCTCCCAAGTTTGCCCTGATTCGAACTCGGAGATTTACGGTAATGGCCACTTGTCGGTACTCGGGGCTCTCGTGGACATTTTTCACCATGTTGAAAAATCTTCACGAGTCTTTCTGTGCTTACCTGCCATTAGCGAGTCTTCCCGAATACCTGCCGTTAGCGCTAAGAGACGTCGCCGAGCTCCGACGTACCCGCTACCTTCATTCTCCGTGCTTACCACGAGTTTGATTTTTTTTAACTCGGAGAGCTCTTGGAATGAACTCGCACCATGGGACCGGGCTATTAATCTGAAGAAAGTGAATAGAGTTGAAGTAGTTCTTCAGCATGAGAATGAGTGTGGGCAGGCAGTTGAGTATGCTCACCTGTTGAGATGTCGAGATGTGAGGCAGGTACGGTAAACCACCTGAATGTAACCTTAGCCAGCAACTTGTAGCTATAAATGTGTAGTTAGAGGGTGACAACTGTCTTCAAATAAAATAATGAGATGTATACAGCCTCAACTGATACCTGAAGATGGAGATACGGTTAATGGTTTACAAAGTTCTCTTTGAATTCTAAAGACATAGGAAGATAACAGGCAGATATTCAACTTGCGAGAACCTGTTTTTCATGTAATCTCGAATTCGGAATTGTGTTGAAGAGTCCCTCGTGACAATTAAAATTGCAAATAACGAGCCAGTTGAAGGGAACTGGTAAGATAAGGACAATCCATTGACTTTGCAGTATGTTTAAGAAAGAACTGCTGCTGGTAAAATCGAAGGTGGACACAAAATGCTGGAGAAACTTTGCAGTATTCCTGGTACAAACCAAAGCTTCATTAGCTCTGGTCGGTTCCATGTCAATAGGGATAACCAAAAGCGTAAGTAAGTTAAGGTGGAAAAATAGTTCAACGATAAGATCTGGTCATGAGACTGCCAGGCCCATAAGTATAATGGGATGTTAGTATGAACTGTTAGGAGCAATTGGTTCACAATCCTCTGCACTTCTCTGGCTCAGTACCGATAACCACAGTGCTATACCATGTTAAAATGACAGATAGAAGGTGATACACAGACAACCAATAGGCCAATTTCCATGGGACAAAGTTGGCCTGACCTGGGCCAAAACGCCAATGTTAAGCAGTTTCATTGATGGAGAATGGAAAGGGTAGGATGGGATAGAAGTAGGATTCAACTGTTTGCCACAAACTGGGACCAGAGCCTGCAAGGAGCGACCTTAAGTGTAGGTGGGAACTGCAGATGTTGGTTTACACCGAAGATAGATGCTGGATAACTCCGCGGGACAGGCAGCATCTCTGGAGGTCTCGACCCAAAACGTCACCGATTCCTTCTTGCCAGAGATTCTGCCTGATATGTTTTTGTATACAATTTTCAGTGCCTTGGCTTCCATTTGCAAACTTGGTAAAAATAAGAATTTTTGTGAGATTTAAGTTACAAATACTGGCTGACTATTACAGCATTTATCTTTGGTCTTGCTATTTTCTCCAATACTTATGTTAGCCATGCACTGGTTACTGTGCATGTCTTTGAGTTAGTGATTGAGATTTGAGTCCCACTTCAGAGAGCAGGTGAAATTGAAACCTACGGTCATGATCTCATTGGGACAATCTCTGTCCTCTAAAGAATTTACATATCTTATTAACACATCTTGCATTGCAATATTTTAATCGCTGATAATCCTTTCTACTTTATTGGAATTTTTAAAGCAAAAGTAGGCCTTTAGCCCCTTGAACCTACTCTACCTTTCAATTGAATTCTGGTGGATCTGTGCCTCTCCCATACTAACCACTGTGCTAATTGTTATCTTTTATTTTGATCGCAAAGTATGCAACCAAGGAATATCAGCAAGCCCTCGACATTCTGGATATGCAGGAACCAATCAATAAGATAATCCTGGAGAAAAGTTCCAAAGATGATAACAAAGTTAAAGAAGCTTCCATTGACTGGGGGCTGTCTCCAGCTGCGGTGAGTAGGATGGATCTGTCGTGGTTTCTGCTGCTCCATAAGGACAGTGTCTTCTGGTGGTCACAAGATGTTCAAAACCTTTGCAGACCTATTAAAAGTTAAATATGCTATTACATTTTTAAGAGTAATTAAAACGCTCAATGGAACTTTGCAAATATTTAAATCAATTAAATCAAAAGACATATTTTAATTTAAATTACTTGTAGCTTGAATGGAGTTGCTGCACTAGTGCCAGGTTGAAGGTGGTGCTGGTGCAGGTTCAGTAGCGGTGTTTCTGAATATCAGAAGAAGCTGGTCATAAGTGATAGGAGTAGAATTAGGCCATTCAGCCCATCAAGTCTACTCCGCCATTCAATCATGGCTGATCTATCTCTCCTTCCTAACCCCATTCTCCTGCCTTCTTCCCATAACCTCTGACACCTGTACTAATCAAAAATCTATCTATCTCTGTCATAAAAGTATCCACTTACTTGGCCTCCACAGCCTTCTGTGGTAAAGGAGTTAACAGATTCACCATTGCCTAACTAAATAAATATCTCCTTCCCAAAAGAACGTCCTTTAAGTCTGAGGCTATGGCCTCTAGTCCTAGACTCTCCCACTAATGGAAACATCCTCTCCACATCCACTCTATCCAAGCCTTTCACTATTCTGTATTTTTCAATGAGGTTCCCCCTCATTCTTCAAAACTCCAGAGAATACATGCCCAGTGCCGACAAACGCTCATTCCTGGGATCATTCTTGTAAAGCTCCTCTGGACCCTCGCCAGAGCCAGCACATCCTTCCTCAGATATGCTGCCCAAAATTGCTCACAATATTCCAAATGTGGCCTTACCAGCACCTTATAGAGCCTCAGCATTACATCCCTGTTTTTGTATACAAGCCCTCTAAATAAATGTTAGCATTGAGTTTGCTTTCTTTACTATCAATTTGACTTGCAGATTAACTTTTTGGGAATTCTGCACCAGCACTCCAAAGTCCCTTTGCACCTCTGATTTCTGGATTCTCTCCCCATTTAGAAAATAGTCTACACCTTTATTCCTTATACCCAAATGTTTGACTCCCCACTTTGCTACACTATATTCCATCTGCCACTGCTACCGAGTACAAGCGGTCAGCCAATGAGAAGAACCTGCAGATCCTCAGGGCTGCCAGGTGCAAGGTTCAGCAGACTGCCAGGCGTTGCACCAATGACTGCTGGACACACCTTAGCACGGCTCTCACTTAACTTTTTTTCCCTGTTGCCAGCCGGGCAACCTAGGTAGTTTTTTAGGTTGCCAAATGACAGTTTAGGTGGTCATTTAAGACGGCTTGCATGACGCGTGCGATAATGTGCTACGACGAAGTGCGTAGTTACCAGTCGGAATTATGCTCAATGAAGCATTCACATATTATTTCTGCTTCAAATAGTCACAAACTAAACATATTCACCAATCAAGACATGATATATACCACAATGACATGCAGCAAAATTATAATACAGTATCTCAACTCTTTTTACACATTGCAATTAATGCAATTTCTATTATTTCTTTCCACTTCCAAACAAAAATGTGGTTGGATTATTCAGCGTATGATCAACCTGTGTCAATAAATCCTGGACCATGGTAACATATATGCTTAACCATGCACACTAAAGATTGATACAAGCATGTTCTCTGTGAAGGACCGAAAATTATCATGGCATGGCCATAGCATGGGCCATTATTGCTATTGGTACAGAAACACTCTCGCTTCCCACATAATTTATCCACAACAAAATATACAGGTTGCAAGGAAATATCAAAACTACATTTTATGATAATAGCTGTTAAAACCGACTATACCCATCTGACAGGTTAAACATCACACTAACTGACAAGAGATGGTCAAAGGACATAACTGCAGCAAATGTTCTTTTGGTAATATGTTTAAAGTTGTCAAAACGCCACATTACCGGACATTCAGATTAGATGTACGTGTTATGAACAGCAATGAAGATACCCAGTTTGTACACACCAGATTTAAAACAAATTATTGATAAACGCTGTTTCCATCATTCCCACTTCAGAATGAATGTTAAAATTTTAACTGAAATATCTCCTGACCAAATTTGTGATGTATATGACCAACTGTAAAAGTAAAATCTGGATAAATCCAACGTATAGCTGTGAATGTTTTCATTAAATAACTACTGTACTGATACTCCATATTAAGAGCATTGATTTGCAGGTAAAATGAATTCTGTAATAACGTGTCAACGGTAGCAGTGACAATCTAACACTGCGGTTTAAATGTTTCACGTGTTCACAATTTTATTAATCTATCTTTATGGATTAAAATCAAATAATAACATTGGGAATTAAAACACATTGGGGGGGAGGGTTTGAGAAGGCAATCGGTGCAGAATGGATTGATTGAGGCTGAGGAATTAGTGCGTGTTGGTTGGAGTAGATAAAATTATGAGGGAAGAGCGCGGGGGATGTCAGTGGGGTTGAATGGGGGGGATCAGTACGGGATGGACGGGGGAGGTCTGTGCAGGATGGTTGGGGGGAATCAGTGCAGGGTGGATGGGGGGATCAGTATAGGATGAATGGGCGGGATCAGTACAGGATGAATGGGGTAGACAAAAATGCTGGAGAAACTCAGCGGGTGAAGCAGCATCTATGGAGCGAAGGAAATAGGCAACGTTTCGGGTCGAGACCCTTCTTCAGACTGATCCCCCCCCCATTCTTCTTGAATGGGGGGGATCAGTACAGGATGAATGGGGGAGGTCAGTACAGTGTGGATTGGAGAGTCTGTGCAAGATGAATGGAGGGATCACTACAGGATGAATGGGTGGATCACTACAGGATGGATGGGGGATCGGTGCAGGATAAATGGAGGGGGGGTCAGTAAGGGAAGAATAGGGGGGATCAGTACAGGATGGATGGGTGGGAGCAGTGCAGGATGAATGGGGGTGGCAGGAGAATCAATGTGAGGTGGATAGGGAAATCAGTGCAGGATGAATAGATGGGAGGGGGGGTAGATGGGGAGGGAGCACAGAGGATGTCAGTGAGGACTGAATAGAGGCGGGAATGGGGATCAGTGTGGGATTGAGAGGAGGGGTCCCAGGATAAATGGGGGGGGGGGAGAGAGAAACGGAGAGACAGAAAGACAGAGAAACAGACAGAGAGACAGAGACAGACAAACAGACAGAGAGAGACAGGCAAACACAGAGAGAGAGACAGACGGAGAGAGAGAGAGGGACAGAGGGGGAGAGAGAGAGACAGAGAGAGTGAGAGAGAGAGAGAGAGAGACAGACAGCGAGAGAGAGACAGACAGACAGACTGACAGAGAGAGAGAGAGAGAGAGACACACAGTGAGAGAGAGAGGGGAAGAGGGACAGGGGGAGGGAGGCAGAGGAGGAGAGAGACAGAGGAGGGGGGGAGGAAGGAAGGTCAGCGCTCCTCAGGCTGCCTTGGCCGTCCCTGTCCACCGCCAAAGGGGGAGGCTGTTGGGATCTCCTCTCCACCGTCTCCCCTCCGTCAGCCAATAGCAAGGTGCGGGGCCGAGCGGTGCAAACGCTTTGGACGGCGGAAGGGGGCCTCCCGCTCGCTCGCTCGCTCCCTCGGCGTGCGGGAGGGTTTGTTTTGAAAGCGCCGCTGGTGGAGTGGCAAGCAGCAGCCGTTATCAGGATGGGCGGGGTGAGGCAGGAGGTGCCGCTGTCGCTGCTGCTGTGCGGGGCCCGTCATTCGCTCTGATTCTCCGTCACCCCGCACCTAGTATCTTTGACCCACACTTCAGCTGTTGCCGCCGTCGACACGAAACGTCACGTTCCTTTTCTCCAGAGATGCTGCCTGACCCGCTGAGTTACTCCAGTTTTTTGTGTCTGTCTTCAGTATTAACCAGCATCTGCAGTGCCAAGCCGGGCAAAATGACTCGCCATTTAGGTTGCCCGGCGGCACTTTAGGTGGTCATTGGCACCCGGGCAACTGCTAATTTCGAGCCCTGCTTAGTGAGGACATCCAGAAGGCAGCCATAAGAGGGAACATCAGGGGAATGTACGATGGCATTAAGAAGGCACTAGGACCAGTCCAGAGCAAGACAGCCCCCCTTAAATCCTCCACTGGGGAAGTAATCACAGACGAATGCCAGCAGATGGAGAGATGGGTGGAACCTTACTCTACTCCGACCTCTACTCTACTGTGTCCTCCTCAGCCTTCAACGTCATCGAGTGTCTGCCGACCATGGATGAGTTAGACTGGGAGCCGACAGTTGGAGAGCTCAGCAAGGCCATTGACAGCCTGGCCTCAGGCAAGGCTCCAGGCAGCGACAAGATTCCCCCTGACCTGATCAAGCATTGCAAGACTACCTTACTGCTTCCGTTGTATGAACTCCTCTGCCAGTGCTGGCAAGAAGGAGCTGTACCGCAGGGCATGAGGGATGCAATGATCATTACCCTCTACAAGAACAAGGGCGAGAGAAGCGACTGCAACAACTACAGAGGCATCTCCCTACTCAAAATCGTCGGCAAGGTCTTTGCTCGGGTCATCTTGATCCGCCTGCAGAAGCTGGCAGAACGTGTCTACCCAGAGTCACAGTGCGGTTTCCGAGCTGGAAGGTCAACAGTAGACATGGTCTTCTCCCGTCGCCAGCTCCATGAGAAGTGCAGAGAACAGCGGATGCCCCTGTATGTTGCTTTCATTGACCTCACCAAGGCTTTCGACCTTGTCAACAGAGATGGCCTATTTAAGGCTCTGCCAAAGATCGTCTGCCCGCCAAAACTGTAGAGCATGATAGAATCCTTCCACATCAATACAAAGGGAACAGTGCAGTTCATTGGCAGCTTCTCGGAGCCCTTCGACATCCGCAGTGGCGTCAAACAAGGCTGCGTCCTCGTTCCCACACTCTTCGCTCTGCTCCTGAAACATGCCTTCCGCACCGCAACAGAGGGGATCTATCTGCGAACCAGATCAGATGGCAGGCTCTTCAACTTCACACACTTCAGAGCCAAGACAAAAGTACGTGAAGCTCTCATCAGAGACATGTTGTTTGCCGATGATGCAGCAGTTGTGTCCCACACCCTGCAGGAACAACAGTCACTGATGGACTGCTTCTATCGGGCAAGCAAGGACTTCGGGCTGACCATCAGCCTGAAGAAGACGGACATCCTGGGGCAGGATACAGAGACACCGCCTGTCATCACGATTGACGTCTACGAACTCAGATGCACGTACCTCGGCTCCACCATCACCGACAACCTCTCCTTGGACACAGAGATTGATAAGAGGATTGGGAAGGCAGCTACAACTCTCGCTCGCCTCACAACTCGAGTGTGGACCAACCCAAAGCTGATAGTGCAGACAAAGATAGCAGTCTACAATGCCTGTGTCAACAGCACGCTGCTGTATGGCAGTGAGACATGGACTACATATACCAAACAGGAGAGAAGACTCAACACCTTCCACGTTAGAAGCATCCCCCGTATTTTGGGCATATCCTGGCAAGACAGGGTCCAACGCTGAGATCCTGTCTCGCGCTGGCCATCACAGTATGTACACTCTACTCGGGCAGCGCCATGTCCACCGCGTGGAGGATGGCCGTATTCCAAAAGACATCCTCTATTGAGAGCTGACATCTGGGAAGAGAACCATCGGCCGCCCCCAGCTACGTAACAAGGATGTCTGCAAGAGAGCTATGAAGGCACTCAACATCGATGAGTCCTGGGAGAGCCTTGCAGCCGACCGCACGAGGTGGAGAGGTACCCTGAACCAGCATCTCAAAACGGGGGGGAAAGAAACTGATGAACGCAGCGGCAGACAAGCTGGCGCGCAGAAAGGAGCGCAGCAACTTCAACAAACCAGAGACCACACACAAATGTAACCTTTGCCACAGAGACTGTCACTCCCACATTAGACTCTTCAGCCACAAGCGACGCTGCTCTGGCCGAGGTATGGAGCAAGCAGCCAACAACTAGGATGCATCACCCATGGTCAGTCAAACGGGGGGAATATGTATAGACACAGCTGTTATTTCTACATGATGAAACCAAAATGTATAAAAATGGCCTTTAATAAAATCTGATTTTTTTTCTATTACAAATCTCAAATTGTGGAGTACATTACACACTCACACACAGACACTCATACACTCACACTGATACACTCACACACACACAGACTCGCACACACACACACACACACACACACACACACACACACACACACACACACACACACACACACACACACACTCACTCACACACACTGACTCACGCACCATATATATGACAGTAAGCTTTTTTGGATCTATACCACTATGGGGCTTCCGTAGTCAGCGACACTTTCGTAATTAGAGTAACCTCTGCACTTACCGGAAATTATGCAATCAGCGCGACCTGTCCACTCAGAGGAAGTTAAGAAATGAGCGGAACTTTTGGACTAAACACAGTCGGACCTAATAAAGCATTTATTACTTCCATACACGGTCGGACCTAATAAAGCATTTATTCCTTCCCAACACAGTCGGACCTAATAAAGCATTTATTCCTTCCAAACACAATCGGACCTAATAAAGCATTGCCGTTTCAAGCACAGGCAGGGCAGCAGGCCAAACAACTCATGGCATTGAGTATTGAGTACTCAAGCGCCTTGAGTATTAGAAAGGCGCTATATAAATCCCATCCATTATTATTATTATTGTCATTAATGACTAACAAATCATTTATTGCAAGTACATTGCAGTCTCACAGTTCAGTTGATTCACAGCTTAGAATGATAGTCGTGACCTCTCCCTCACGATCTTGCAGAGTGACTGACTCAAGTCCAGGCATCCGGGGTTTTATAGTCCTTGCCCCCCCCATGAAAGAAGCGTTACCTTCATCACGGTGATTGATAGGCGAGAGGACCAATCAGCTGACCTCAATGTTTTTTTAAGCACTCATAACTTTTTTAAATTTTCATCGACGGGATAAATCCTCGGGGCCTGCACAGCAGAGGAGGACTGTGAGTAAGATGGCCAAAAACCCAGCGATACAAAGCAGCGTTTTTTCTAAAATCAATGTATAGCGCAGACAGGAAGTGGTTAAGATGACATTTTTAATTATATAGATATGCGCACACACACGCACCCCCCCCCCCCCGTGATCAGCTTGGCTTTTCATTAAAAGCTTGGAGAAAATTTGTTTACGTTTGTGGTGATTGACGGATTGACATTTGACCGCTTTAACCCTCAATAGTGTGAACATTAAACTAAGCAAAGGTGCCTCTACTCTTGGTCTGTTTATGGTTCCCAGTCCATATGATGGTGCATTAAGTAATTTGATACTCCTTCACAATCCACACTAGTTAGATCTAGTAATAAGTGAGTGTGGATTCCAGCCACTAAGGGAAATTGGAAGTGTTTTCCACAAGTTGATATCAAGAATATCATTCTTCTAAAATGCTGTGGATCTGGGAGATTATTGCAATTTTCAGGATGATGATTCATAAATGTTTTGAGACCTGAGAAAATGGAGTTGAGGAATTATTCGGTTATAATTATTTGCACAACACATGAGGCTCGAGGGACTGAGTGGCTTCACCTGCGAACCTATATTTTTCAGAATTTTGAAATTCATGTCAATGACAGGTTTGCACTAAACAGTTGCAGCTTAAAATCTGTGTATATGCTGCTCTTTTGGTTTTCTTTGCAAAGTTATGTGGTGAAAAGTACATGTACTGAAATTCCTCATTGAATAGTATTGGTGACTTTTTAATCTGCTGGTATGTATCACGACAGATTAAAAGCTCGATTTGCCTTTTACGGGGGAAAATCTATGATGCAATGGATAATCGACCTCTGGCCACCAACAGCTACAGAGAGGCTCTGAAGCTGGATGTGTGTTGCTTTGAAGCGTTCGACCTATTGACGTCGCACCATATGCTGACCGCACAGGAAGGTTTGTAACACATTTGTTTGGTTACTGCAAGTTGAGGTAGCAGCCAGCTTGGGTCTTTTGGATGTGCCATTTTTTTTTAAATTATTTTTCTTAGAAGTACGGTAAATTACAATAATACACAACACATATATCTTAATACATTTTTTTTGTACCGCTTCATTTTTTTTGAGCTTTAAGGAAAAGATAGAAGTAAGGAAAGTAAAGAAAGTGCGCAAGAGTCGTGAAGTGCAAGAGAGTGTTGGGAAAAGAAAGCCCCTTAGAAAAGAAGTTAGAGAAGGAAGTGAAGTAAGAAAGTAGACCCTAGAAAAGAAAGAAAAAGAGAGTAAGGACAATCGCTCTATTATAACATTGAACTCCGCAGAAAGACTACCAACCAAGTCTGTTTTTGTTGTTTTACCTCCCATTGCCAGGTCCTGATTTTATTTATTTATTTATTTTTAAAATTACTATTGCACCTCATGCTTGTAATAGGTCCATAAACGTAGACCACGTCTTTTGGAATTGGTTTGCTTTACCTGCTAAGAGGAATCTCATCTCTTCCAGATGTAATGTTTCAAACATATTTGATGTCCACATTTTTATTGTTGGTATGGGCGCATTTTTCCAGAATTTAAGTATGAGCTTTTTTCCCATTATTAGCCTGTAATTGAGTAAATTCTTCTGATACACGTTTAATTCAGGGATACCTTCCGATATCCCAAAAATGATCCATTCTGGTTTTGGTACCAGTTTTATTTTAATTAATTTTGAAAAAATATCAAATATTCCATGCCAGAATTTTTGGATTTTTGTACAAAAAACAAAAGAATGCGCTATGGTAGCTTCTTGACACAGACATTTATCACAGATTGGTGAAACATTAGGAAAGATTTTATTTAATTTAGTTTTTGAATAATATAGTCTATGTAATGTTTTGAATTGGATAAGCGTATGTCGTACATTGATCGAGCATTTATGCACCTGTAGTAAATGATTATCCCAGCTCTCTTTTGAAATTTTTATAGCTAATTCTTGTTCCCAGTCTCTTCTAATTCCATCTGTTGTGGGTATTTCTATGTTTAGGATGTGCCACACTCTGACTGCTTGACTGACTTGACCCACAACTGCTTCTTGACATTTTCCCCTGGGATGTGGAGGGGGGGTGATGTTGGGGTGGGAGGACAGGGATGGGGATTGCCAGGCAAAATAAATGGGTGGGATGATGCGAGGGGCAAGGGGGCGAGGCAAGGTGGATTCAATGATTAAAAGCACGCTAAAGTTATAACATCAACAGCAAAAGCTGCATACATAGAGATAGAGTGTTCAGTGACCTGCTTTTCACTTCTGTTTCCAAACTTCTGAGATTTGTTCCACAATAAATTAAGAAGAAAACATGATAGGATTCTTACTGAACTTCCATAAAATAAACCTAATAACTAAGTTTGTAAGGCTGTGTAAATTTGGCAATCTGGGTCAGAATTGAAAATGGGTCCAGGATTCCCTGTTCCTTTTGAAGGCTGATGGAGTCTGCAGTATGTTTCCAGCTCTCCCTACCTGTTGCTTAACCAGAGTTAACATTAGTTGGGTATGACAAAATCTTGCAGCATGTCGGCACACTGGCGCAGCAGGTAGAGCTGCTGCCTCGCAGCACCAGAGACCCGGGTTTGATCTTAATCTCAGATGCAGTCTGTGTGGAGTTTACACGTTCTCCCCGTAACCCTATGGGTTTCTTCCGAGTGCTCCTCCCACATCCCAAAGATATGTGGGTTGGGTGGCCATGTAGAGAGTGGGTGCAAAAGTTGAATAATATAGAAATGGTCTGAACGATTAGTGGGCTGGGTGGATCCAATGGGCCGAAGACCCTGTTTCCATGTTGTATCTTTAAATTAAACTATATTAAACAAAACATGGTGTGTGCTCATGCAAATAGTTTTCTCTGTGGCATAAACATCTTAACATTTCTCCTTAAGCATGCATGTGATATAGAAGTAGGGAGGGCATGTTGCAGTTGTATAAGACGTTGGTGAGACTGCATTTAGATTATTGTGTTCCTTTCTGGGCACCATGTTATAGGAAAGATATTGTCAAGCTTGAAAGGGTTCAGAAAAGATTTACGAGTGTGTTGCCAGGACTAGAGGGTGTGAGCTATCGGGAGAGGTTGAGTAGGCTGGGTCTCTATTCCATGGGGCGTAGGAGGATGAGGGGAGATCTTATTGAGGTTTACAAAATCATGAGAGGAATAGATCGGGTAGATGCACAGAGTCTTTTACCCAGAGTGGGGGCATCGAGGACCAGAGGATATAGGTTCAAGGTGAAGGGGAAAAGATTTAATAGGAATCTGAGCGGTAACTTTTTCACACTGAGGGTGGTGGGTGTATGAAACAAGCTGTCAGAGGAGGTAGGTACACAAAAATGCTGGAGAAACTCAGCGGGTGCAGCAGCATCTATGCAGCGAAGGAAATAGGTGACGTTTCGGGCCGAAACCCTTCTTCAGACTGATGGGGGGTGGGGGGGAGAAGGAAGGAAAAAGGGAGGAGGAGGAGCCCGAGGGCGGGGGGATGGGAGGAGACAGCTTGAGGGTTAAGGAAGGGGAGGAGACAGCAAGGGCTAGCAAAACTGGGAGAATTCAACGTTCATGCCAACCGGACGCAAGCAACCCAGGTGGAATATGAGGTGCTGTTCCTCCAATTTCCGGTGTTGCTCACTCTGGCAATGGAGGAGACCCAGGACAGAGAGGTCGGATTGGGAATGGGAGGGGGAGTTGAAGTGCTGAGCCACCGGGAGTTCAGGTAGGTTATTGCGGACTGAGCGGAGGTGTTCGGCGAAACGATCGCCCAACCTCCGCTTAGTCTCCCCGATGTAAATCAGCTGACATCTAGAGCAGCGGATGCAGTAGATGAGGTTGGAGAAGATACAGGTGAACCTTTGTCGCACCTGGAACGACTGCTTGGGTCCTTGAATGGAGTCGAGGGGGGAGGTGAAGGGACAGGTGTTGCATTTCTTGCGGTTGCAATGGAAAGTGCCCGGGGAGGGGGTGGTACGGGAGGGAAGGGAAGAATTGACAAGGGAGTTGCGGAGGGAGCGGTCTTTGTGGAAGGCAGACATAGGGGGAGATGGGAAGATGTGGCGAGTGGTGGGGTCACATTGGAGGTGGCGGAAATGGCGGAGGATTATTTGTTGTATTTGCCAGCTGGTGGGGTGAAAGGTGAGGACTAGGGGGACTCTGCCCTTGTTGCGGGGATGGGGAGAGAGAGCAGTGTTGCGGGGTATGGATGAGACCCTGGTGCGAGCCTCATCTATGGTGGCGGAGGGGAATCCCCGTTCCCTGAAGAACGAGGACATTTCCGATGCCCTGGTGTGGAACGTCTCATCCTGGGAACAGATGCGGCGTAGGCGGAGGAATTGGGAGTAGGGGATGGAGTCTTTGCAGGGGGCAGGGTGGGAAGACGTGTAGTCCAGATAGCCATGTGAGTCAGTTGGTTTGTAGTGTATGTTGGTCAGAAGTCTGTCCCCTGCGATGGAGATGGTGAGGTCAAGGAATGGTAGGGAAGTGTCGGAAATGGTCCAGGTGTATTGGAGTGCCGAATGGAAGTTGGTGGTGAAGTGGATGAAGTCAGTCAGAGGAGGTAGTTGAGACTGGGACTATCCCTCCCATCGTTTAAGAAACAGTTGGACAGGTACATGAATAGGACAGATTCGGAGGGTTATGGATCCAGTGCAGGCAAGTGGGACTAGGGTAACTGGGACATGGTTGGCAAATGTGGGCGAGTTGGGCTGATGGGCCTGTTTCCGACATAGAGTGTCACTCTATGACTCTATGCCTCTATCTCTCAAACTACATGCAAATGCTTTTTAAAAGATCTTTTAAAATTTGAATCCACTCTCCCTGCTGAGGGTACTCTTCAGATCAGCAAAATCCTGTTTGTCTCAGGTGGGTGGGGGAAGAGAGGTGGAAGTCTAATTTTCCCCCTGCTTTAACCAGTTGTTTTAAAATCTGTGATCTATAATTGGGTTCCAAAGTCTAAGACACAGATAATGTATCTAATTGTTCTACCCATTATAATGTTTCCCCATAACCAGCTTTGCTGAGAGGCAACCCCAGCGTGTCCAGTCTCTCCTCATAGTTGAAGCCTCTCATTCCTGGAACTGTTCCAAAAAGATCACCTGCTCAAGGGCTTCATGTCCTTCCCAGAATTGGCTATGTACTTTAGTATTGGACTTCATAGAACTTGAGCCCAGCCTTTGTTAAACAGGATATTTTCTGCTTCACATGCTAGCCCTGAGTTGATGTTGTGAATTAGTAGGAAATTAAAGTAAGCAATAGGTTGGTCTGTAGGCCACCCATTGTTGAAGCAGAATGTGTGGTATTATGCTGTGTACCAGTGTTCATTTGGCAATATGTTAACTCCATTTGAAAATATTTCCTCTTCAGAGAAAGAGCTGCTCGATTCATTACCTTTCAGTAAGCAGTGCACAGAAGATGAACATGAATTACTGTACTTCCTGTATGAAAATAAATTGAAAAAGGTAACTGCACTTTTTCGTACAAGTTTCTGTAAACCACAATAATACCTGAAAATCATTCCCAGTTTCGTGGATACAATAGTGCGTAAAATATTCATTTATCTTCTGGATGTTGTACAGCTTTCAGGTGAAGATAGGCTTAAGTCTAATTGGACCAGAGACCTTGGATCTAATTTGGTCCATATCTTGCATTTTACTCTGTGCTGACATTAGCTGGGAATAAAATCTGCAATAACTCTGTCTGACTCATGGTGGTGCTCCAGTCCGAAACGTTTCTAACTCGAACAAGGATAAGGAATTTAGAGGAGGACATCAGCACAGTCTTGCCATTGGCTACAGGGAGTTGAATGTATTTGATGGGTTACTGTAATCCTTGTCACTATTTTCCTCCTGTAATTGTACCTCACTTCACTATTTGACAGTTTTTACTAACGCTGTGGGATCTTGTTCTTTTTCCCCCAACAGTATAATAAGCCAAGTGAAACATTAATTCCTGAATCAGTGGATGGACTCCAGGATAACCTGGATGTTGTAGTTTCTGTGGCAGAGAGGAATTACTACAACTGTGATTTCAAGACTTGTTATAAACTGACTTCAATGTAAGTAAAGTCTGGATCTTCGATAGAATCATTTGCAGACAGCAAAGATGTTTTTTTGAAGCCTGATTACTGTGGTAACGGAGGAAATTTGGCAGCTAATTTATATCGTAATATCCAATGAAATAATGAAAATATAATCTACCGTTGACGTTTGTTGGATAAATAAGAGTTTGAGAGGCTTAACACCTCACTGAATGGTGGCACCTCTGACAGTACAACACTCATCACTGTCGTAATGTTTAGGACTGGCTTTGAGGTCTGAAGAGGAGCTTAAACCATAGCCTCCTGCCTTGGCTTGGAACTCCACACTTTATGTTCTGCATGACACCTACCATGTGCAATGTAGAAAGATGCTCATAATTTCAAAATTAGTTACAAGTGGATTCATTCGATAACCTGAGCTGTTTATTTTGGTGTCTCTTGACAGGGTGATGAATAAAGATCCTTATCATGCAGTGCTCCTTCCAGTGCACATCGGTGCATTGGTGGAACTGAACAAAGCGAATGGTAGGAACTGAACCACCTTTCCTTTTGCCTTAGCTTAACTTGCACCCGTGCTTAGCCAGCCATGTTTCAGGCAGATGTATGTACTGCTCCAGACTCCATTATGTACCTGTCACCTGCTCCTCAGGCTCTTGGATCTAGGGGATTGTCTGTTCTCTCCCCCACTCGGTTCCACCCCTGGGTAAAGGTGCAAGTGGCTGCTCAGCCCAAAGTACTGTGATACCTTCATCCTGGATCCCATCTTTACATGGGGTACCATTTCTTTACTTTGGATTGACTGATGTTTTCTGTAAAATCGTTGCATTCTCACAGCCTCTTATTTTCTGGATGTGATCAAAATTGCATACATTTATTTACTTCTTTGCATTATTCTTTATTTTTCAGAACTCTTTTACCTTGCACACAAATTGGTGGATTTATACCCCAATAATCCGGTACGTTTATTCATTCACAAATGTTCATGTCCTGTTTCTGTCTTTCTGTTTATATGTCTTGGTGTTACTTTTTATCTACAATGGCACTTATTATCAATGCTTACACATGAATGAATGGGTTTGCATTAGTGTAAGGCATCGTGTAAGCTATAACTTGCCAATGATGCCATCTTTACCACCCAGAGTTATTAGGAAGTGATTGATCATCAGATATGGGAGCAGAATTAGGCTATTCGGCCCATCGGGTATGCTCTGCGGATTGGCAGGTACTGGGATTGTTTTTTCTCCTCCAACTTTCATGCTGGATTGATCCTTGCACTTTTCAATCAGCCAGCTAACCATGGTCCAAGAATCAAATCTATGGCCTATTTCCAGGAGCTTATCTTCAAAGAATTTGACCTGTCTACAATCTTGTTGGTTGTTTATATATGCAAGCAATTCTGCTATAACAGAATTACTGTTTCCATAACAGTAATTGGATATAATATGATTGATGAATTGGATAGAAAATTGATGAACTATTTAATTATGTTGGCCTATTTGACTCCCGCGTGATATTGATTAGGAACTAAAGAACCACTTAAAAGTTGGTTTGGAATTGACAAGCTGAGAAAAAAAGCTGCCATGCAAGAAACAGTCTAAGGGGAAAAATATTTTCCATGTAATCTCCCATGGTAATCAAATACCCTTATCTCTTAAGATTCCAGCTGCTACTTTTGCCACAGGTGACCATGCAAATTGGCATTGCTCTTTGGGCCATACCATTGTTTATCTTTCCATGAGTCTTGTTCCATACCTTTCCATCTCACCTCCACCCTTAGATAGACACAAAATGCTGGAGTAACTCAGAGGGTCAGGCAGCATCTCTGGAGAAAAGTAAGATGTTTCAGGTCCGAACCCTTCCTCAGAGTGTGAAGAAGGTTTCCGACCCAAAACATCTTTTTTTTTCTCCGGAGATGCTGCCTGGCCCGCTGAGTTACTCCAGCATTTTGTGTCTATCCTCGGTATAAACTAGCATCTGCAGTTCCTTCCTATTCGCCCCCATCCTTTCTCCTTCATGGTTTTTTGTAAGATACCATTTAAATGTATCTTTGCTGATCACTTGAATCCCCCTCTGATCCATGCTGCTGCCACTCTGGATGATGAGATTATAGTATTGTTACGATCATTAATTTTCCTGTTTCCGTTGATGTCCAGGTATCCTGGTTTGCCGTCGGCTGTTACTACCTCATGGTCGGCCACAAAAATGAACACGCCAGGAGATATCTCAGGTGGGACTGCAGTTGTGTTAGCTGGGTTACTGAGATATTTACAACAGATTTGTATTTTGGGCCTAAATCGTTTATTTTCCTCAATTTTAATTTTGTTTCAGTGACTTAGCACGTATGGTCATGCTTTATTGTAAAGGTACACTACCACGTCCAGCGATGATATCAGGAAACACTTTGCCTCACAAAAGGCCAAGGAATTCTGTGAATCTCCCAAAAGGCTGAGGCTCACATTAGAACTTGAGAACTGAGATTGAAGCATTTTGGTTGGGCAAAGGGTTTATGGAACCTAGACAAATTGTGTAATGGGACAAATTAGGCCCCTTTTCTGAGGAAGGCAGGGCACTAACTTAACTTTTTTTCTCTGATTGGAGAAGTCAATGTTCATACCGCTGGGGTGTAAACTACCCAAGCGAAATATGAGGTGCTGCTCCTCCAATTTACTCTGGCCATGGAGGAGGCCTAAGACAGAAAGGTCGGATTCGGAATGGGAGGGGGAGTTGAAGTGCTGAGCCACTGGGAGATCAGGTTGGTTACTGCGAACCGAGCGGAGGTGTTGGGCGAAGCGATCGTCGAGCCTATGCTTGGTGTCACCGATGTAGATCAGCTGACACCTAGAGCAGCGAATGCAATAGATGAGGTTGGAGGAGGTGCAGGTAAACCTCTGCTGCACCTGGAAAGACTGCTTGGGCCCTTGGATGGAGTCAAGGGGGGAGTTAAAGCGACAAGTGTAGCATTTCCTGCGGTTGCAAGGGAAAGTGTCAGGAGAGGGGGTGGTTTGGGTGGGAACAGACGAATTGACAATAGACAATAGGTGCAAGGAGTAGGCCATTCGGCCCTTCGAGCCAGCACCGCCATTCAATGTGATCATGGCTGATCATCCCCAATCAGTACCCCGTTTCTGCCTTCTCCCCATAACCCCTGACTCTGCTATTTTTAAGAGCCCTGTCTAGCTCTCTCTTGAAAGCATCCAGAGAACCCGCCTCCACCGCCCTCTGAGGCAGAGAATTCCACAGACTCATCACTCTCTGTGAGAAAAAGTGTTTCTTCGTCTCCGTTCTAAATGGCTTACTCGTTATTCTTAAACTGTGGCCCCTGGTTCTGGACTCCCCCAACATTGGGAACATGTTTCCTGCCTCTAGTGTGTCCAATCCCTTAACAATCTTATATGTTTCAATGAGATTCCCTCATTCTTCTAAACTCCAGAGTGTACAAGCCCAGCTGCTCCATTCTCTCAGCATATGACAATCCCGCCATCCCGGGAATTAACCTTGTAAACCTACGCTGCACTCCCTCAATAGCAAGAATGTCCTTCCTCAAATTAGGGGACCAAAACTGCACACAATACTCCAGGTGTGGTCTCACTAAGGCTCTGTACAACTGCAGAAGGACCTCTTTACTCCTATATTCGATTCCTCTTGTTATAAAGGCCAACAAGCCATTCGCTTTCTTCACTGCCTGCTGTACCTGCATGCTTACTTTCATAGACTGATGTACAAGGACCCCCAGATCCCGTTGTACTTCCCCTTTTCCCAACTTGACGCCATTTAGATAGTAATCTGCCTTCCTGTTGCCCTGTGACCAGGGAGTTACGGAGGGAGCGGTCTCTGCGGAAAGCCGAAAGGAGAGGAGATGGGAAGATGTGGCCAGTGGTGGGATACCGTTGGAGGTGGTGAAAATGTCAGAGGATTATTTGTTGTATGTGACGGCTGGTAGGGTGGAAGGTGAGGACATGGGAGACTCTGTCCTTGTTACAAGTGGGGGGATGGGGAGTGAGAGCAGGGTTACGGGGTATAGAAGAGACCCTGGTGAGAGCCTCATCTATAGTGGAAAAGGGGAAGAATGAGGACATCTCCGATGCCCTGGTTTGGAAGCTAGTGGTGGGAAATTTAAGGTAGCTCTTTTTTCCCCAATAACCCTTTTTTGCTTAAGTCCATCCTCCACCACCTCCAGTTTAAATTCCATTTAGAATATTTTTGGAGGACCAGGAAACCAAGAAGCAAGAGTCACTCCGGGGAGTTACTCCATCTCCAGGGAGTGATTCTGCGTTGGGTTTCAGCGGTCGCGGCGAGGCAGCAATGGCGGCCAGATCTCCCGCAATGCAAAGGGAGGGAGAAAGTGCCCGGTGCCGACCAGTGGCAGTGCGCTTGCGCAGGGCGGCCGATGTGCTGGCCATGGCAGTGCGTCTGTGCATGGGGAGGATGTGCAGGCAGTGCGCATGCGCAAGGCGGCCGGCCGTGCCAGCGGATGAGGAGCGGCCGGAGAGTGGAGACTCGGCGGCCCGAACACGGATGACGGGAGGAGATGGAGAGTGACAGAGAATTGGAGAAGGGGGCTAAGCCGGTCAAAATGACACAGCTTTTAGGTTGCCCGGCGGGACTTTAGGTGGCCATTGGCAACCGGGCAACCATTAATTTCGAGCCCTGGAAGAACGTGCTGGCATTGGAGAGGGTCCAGAGGACACTTATGAGAATGATCCCAGGGATGATTGGGTTCATGTATGAAGAGCATTTGATGGCTCCAGGCTGGAGTTTAGAGGGATGAGAAGGGATCTCATTGAAACTCACCAAATAATGAAAGGCCTGGATAGAGTGGATGTGGAGAGGATATTTCCAGTAGTCTGGGACCAGAGGGCACAGCCTCAGAACAAAAGGACATACAGAGGGGGGTGAACTTGTGTGAAATCTTTAGCCAGACGATGATGAATCTGTGGGGGCCAAGTCATTGGGTATTTTTAAAGCGGAGATTGAAAGGTTCATGATTAGTTAGGGCATCAAAGATTATTGGGAAAAGGCAGGAGAATGGGGTTGAGAGGCAAAAAATAGATCAGCCATGATCGAATGGCAGAGCAGACTCGATTGGCCAAATGGACTCATTCTTCTTCTATGTCTTATCAACATGATTAACCATAATCTTAATTAACAGGGCTAATGGCCACGTGCTGCCCTGTGTTCTATCTGTGGGTCACAGTAACAAGAGGAACAGGTGTGGGGGTGGGGAGAGCTGGTGTGTGTGTGTAGCAATGTGTTGTGATGCTGGGGGTAATTAGGGTTGTGAACAATGGTGATGTCCTAGATATAATGGGGATTGGGTTCTTTGAATTGCTAAATCGTGCTTAAGGAGTTAGAAACCTAGAAAATTAGGTGCAGGAATAGGACATTCGGCCCTTCGAGTCAGCACCGCCATTCAATGTGATCATGGCTGATCATCCAAAACCAAAATCATCCAAAATCCCATTCCTGTTTTCTCCCCTTTTCCCTTGATTCTATTAGCCCTAAGAGCTATATCTAACTCTTGAAAACATCCAGTGAATTGGCCTCTACTGCCTTATGTGGCAGAGAATTCCATAGATTCACAACTTTCTGTGTGAAAATGTTTTTCCTCATCTCAGTCCTAAATTCTTAATTCTTAGTCTTAGTATATATATATGTATTCTTAATTCTTAGTTGTGTGGGATGTGCAGTGAAGCTGGTTCGAATTTTAGATAGCAAGAAGCAGTTTGTTGTTTCTATCAGGAGATGCCTTATTCCTCTCCACTTTTAAATTGTTTTCCAATTCGTTCCTTTAGTTACCACAATAATCTACTTAGGATCTTGGCTTCTGAGTTATCCAACAACCTGTGTAAATGAATAGCCACCTGTTCTAGTTGTTTCTCATTGAATTTGTTTGATCTCCTCAGTAAAGCCACTACCCTTGAGCGAACCTATGGGCCGGCTTGGATCGCCTATGGCCATTCGTTTGCTGTGGAAGGTGAGCATGACCAGGCTATGGCTGCCTACTTCACAGCAGCCCAGCTAATGAAAGGGTAGGTGCTGCCCCCATGGCTGTCATTACATTTCTTTAATACTTGACAAATCATTGCTTTTCTGTCAATATCTGTTTTTACATTGTACATGATTTGAGATCTTGATTGCTAGATTGTAGAAACAAAGAACTGCAGATGCTGGTTTATACCAAAGATATTCATAAAGTGCTGGAGTAACTCAGCGGGTCAGGCAGCATCTCTGGAGAAAATGGAAGGGTGGCTTTTGGGTTGGGACCCTTCTTCCACACACGCATCTCCTCAGTATCCCGCAGCTCCGTTCTTGCTTCTCCTTCCGCTCCCCAGTGCCCCCCAGTCCTCAGCTTTTACCCCATTAACCATCGCATACAGCGCATAATCCTACCGCATTTTCACCACCTCCAACGGGATTCCACCATGAGCCACATCTTCCCATCGCCCCATCTTTCCGCTTTCTGCAGAGACCGTTCCCTCTGCAACTCCCTGGTTAACTCACCACTTCAAGAGATGGGAGGAGAGAGGGGAGGAAGGGGGGCTAAGGGGGAGAGGGGGTGAGAAGGGAGGAGGAGAGGTGGGGGGAAGGGAGGGGGGGGGTGGAGGGTAGGGGAGTGGAGGGGAGGGAAGGTGGTGGAGGGCAGGGGGTTGGGAGAGAGGAAGGGGGGAGGAAGAGAGAGGGGGGGAAGAGAGCAGGGAGAGAGTGAGAGGGGGGAGGGAGAGAGAGGAGAGGGGGGTAGAGGGGGTGGGGGACAGAGAGAGGAGAGGGGTCGACAGCCCGAGCGAGGCACGGAACGATCTGAGGACGGTGAAAAGCGGGATGACCAGCCGATCGTGGCTTCCACCAGCGTGACAGAGCCGGGCCGGGGGATTTAATTCTTCAATGTTTTTCTTAGCTCTGAACATTCCACGCGATTGCCTTTAAACTAGTTGATTGCAGTTAGCATTTGTTTAAAGAATTGAATAAATTTAACAATTCCACAAAGCTTTATGCTGTTGGCTGCTTTGTGATGTATTCATTTCTCGGTGATGTTCATAACGTCTCTTATATTGTTTGATTTACATTTTATTTAATTTCCACGGAAGACACTGTCGTGTTAGAGATGACGCATTCTGTTGTCCACAGATGTCATTTACCAATGTTGTATATTGGCCTTGAGTACGGACTGACCAACAATTCCAAACTTGCAGAGAGGTTTTTTAGTCAGGCCTTGAACACAGCGCCTGAGGATCCATTTGTTCTTCATGAGATGGGCGTGGTGGCTTTCCAAAATGCAGAGTAAGTAGATTCAAATTTTGCAGAGTACAAACCAGCACCAAATCATTCTGTTGCGATTGAATTCTTCCAGGAATTCGTAATGTATAATTATTTTAAATCCATAAATGAAAGATTGAGGCAAACAGGAGATGTAATTGAACAGAATCAGAATAAACAGAAAGGAATGATTGTAAAGTGAGGTGAAATGGGAGGAGGCATGTGGGTGGGGAAGGTATACATTTTGCTGTATATTCAAAGTAATTCTACAAATTCAAGTTGTAATGTGTGTTACCGATTTGATGATGACTGGATCAGGCTATTCGAAAATCACGCCTATGTCTTTGTGGTAATTTTCCTCTTTTCTCTCAATGAGGGGAATGCCTCCTGTTCTCCCTTTATAGAGCTTGTCTGATTTTCATTACACTCATTTTTCCATTTCCATTTCGCTAGATGAACCCCAATGTGATGATGTCCAGAAGGTGACATGAAGTAATTGAGAATTACAGAGATGCAAATAAGAAAGGAACAGAAATGTTCGAAAGAGCGAGGGAGAAAGTAACATCGCAGTAGTAGACATGTAGAAATGTTGTAGTAGATACATTACTAAGTGGAGAATCGATGAGGAATTATGTGATGGCCACATTCCATTCCGTAGTTGGCTGTCTGCTATCAGTGCTGAGGCAGTTCATGCTGGAAATACAAGGCTGCCGAGTACTGAGGCATTCTTCAGGCTTGGGGCCAGTGAACATTATGAAACAAATCAGAGCTGTTTTATCATCTGTCCATAAGATAGTTATGCATCCTTTGTACCTAATTAGACAGATGGGTATGAATGTAAAGTATGTACTTGTCTTAGCTGTTTCTTAAACGTTGGGATAGTCCCAGCCTCAACTATGTCCTCTGGCAGCTTGTTCCATACATCCACCACCCTTTGTGTGAAAAAGTTACCCCTCAGATTCCTATTAAATCTTTTCCCCTTCACTGTAAACCTATGTCCTTTGGCCCTTGATTCCCCTACTCTGGGCAAGATACTCTCTACCCAATCTATTCCTCTCATGATTTTTTGCACCTCTGTAAGATCATCCCTCATCCTCTTGCCCTCCAAGGAAATAGAGTCCCAGTCTACTCAATCTCTCCCTATAGCTCAGAATCTCTCCCTATAGCTCAGTACCTTTGTTTTGAGTATGACATTTTCACAAAGAGTCAAAATTTGTGTAGAAAAGCACATGGCTAAGTGTCCCAGCACAAACATTCTCTCAAAGATAATTGTCAGGAGTGAGCGAGAGCGGGACTAATTTGAAAGCTCTTTCCGGGACCTATCGCAAGCTAGATGGGCTGAATGGGTGTGCGATTAATAGCCCTCAATACTAGTACAATAGAAGGCACAGCCCAGTACCTTAGCAAACCAGCCACCGTGCTCTCCCACCATTGATTCCCCATTGATTCTCACTGCTTCATGCTGCTTCGTCAGGAAAGCAGCCAACGTAATTAAGGACCACTCATACCCCAGCCGTTCCCTCTTGTCCCATTGGGCAGAAGATACAAAGGCTTAAAATTGCTGACTAAAATTCCTTACTTCTGATGCTGTCTGTACGGAGTTTGAACGTGCTCCGGTTTCCTCCCAGACTCAAGACGTTCAGGTTTGTAGGTTAATCGGCTTCTGTAAATTGTACTTTGTTCATAATGAGTAGGATAGTGCTAGTACCTGGGGTGATCGCAGGTCGGTACAGACTTGGTGGTCCGAAGGGCCTATTTCTACGCTGTATCTTTCAAGTCTAAAGTCAAAGAATGTAGTCCAGATTTTCTCCAATTTACCTCGATGTGGCCCTTGCACTCTTTCTTTTATTTGTACTTTCTCTGCAGCTGCAATACCATATTTTATATTCACATTTGGATTGTATAGCTGGCTTGTGCACAAAACAAAGTTATTCACTGTATCTCAGTGCACAGGACAATAATAAATGAATACTGAGTAATGGGATAAGATACCTTTGATTTAACACCAATAAATAAATTATTGCAGCTGGATAAAATGGATTTATTACAACAGATTACGAATCAACAAATTATTTTATTTATCTGCCGTTTTTTTAACTGACATTAATTTAACACTTGTGTTTCAGCTGGAAGACTGCTGAGAAGTATTTTCGAGATGCATTGGAAAAAGTGAGGGCAATTGGAAATGAGGTGACGTTTATTTTTTATCTTTCATTGCTGTTTCATTTTATCTTTCATAGCAGCACATTTGGAAAGTGGTGAAATCATTGGACAAAGTCAGCATGGATTTACAAAAGGTAAATCATGTCTGACGAATCATATAGAATTCTTCGAGGATGTAACTAGTAGCGTGGATAGGGGAGAACCAGTGGATGTGGTGTATCTGGACTTCCAGAAGGCTTTCGACAAGGTCCCACATAAGAGATTAGTATACAAACTTAAAGCACACGGCATTGGGGGTTCAGTATTGATGTGGATAGAGAACTGGCTGGCAAACAGGAAGCAAAGAGTAGGAGTAAACGGGTCCTTTTCACAATGGCAGGCAGTGACTAGTGGGGTACCGCAAGGCTCAGTGCTGGGACCCCAGCTATTTACAATATATATTAATGATCTGGATGAGGGAATTGAAGGCAATATCGCCAAGTTAGCGGATGACACTAAGCTGGGGGGCAGGGTTAGCTGTGAGGAGGATGCTAGGAGACTGCAAGGTGACTTGGATAGGCTGGGTGAGTGGGCAAATGTTTGGCTGATGCAGTATAATGTGGATAAATGTGAGGTTATCCATTTTGGTGGCAAAAACAGGAAAGCAGACTATTATCTAAATGGTGGCCGATTAGGAAAAGGGGAGATGCAGCGAGGCCTGGGTGTCATGGTACACCAGTCATTGAAAGTAGGCATGCAGGTGCAGCAGGCAGTGAAGAAAGCGAATGGTATGTTAGCTTTCATAGCAAAAGGATTTGAGTATAGGAGCAGGGAGGTTCTACTGCAGTTGTACAGGGTCTTGGTGAGACCACACCTGGAGTATTGCGTACACTTCCAAATCTGAGGAAGGACATTATTGCCATAGAGGGAGTGCAGAGAAGGTTCACCAGACTGATTCCTGGGATGTCAGGACTGTCTTATGAAGAAAGACTGGATAGACTTGGTTTATACTCTCTAGAATTTAGGAGATTGAGAGGGGATCTTATAGAAACTTACAAAATTCTTAAGGGGTTGGACAGGCTAGATGCAGGAAGATGGCTCCCGATGTTGGGGAAGTCCAGGACAAGGCGTCACAGCTTAAGGATGAGGGGGAAATTCTTTAAAACCGAGATGAGAAGAACTTTTTTCACACAGAGTCGTGAATCTCTGGAACTCTCTGCCACAGAGGGTAGTCGAGGCCAGTTCATTGGCTATATTTAAGAGGGAGTTAGATGTGGCCCTTGTGGCTAAGGGGATCAGAGGGTATGGAGAGAAGGCAGGTACGGGATACTGAGTTGGATGATCAGCCATGATCATATTGAATGGCGGTGCAGGCTCGAAGGGCCGAATGGCCTACTCCTGCACCTAATTTCTATGTTTCTATGTTTCAGTGAAAATTCGTCAACTGGGTGTTGGTAGAATAACCTGTTTTGCTGAGGCTCTGTGCTGTCCATTTGAGTGCTATTTCCATCTCAATGTTACACAAGACCTTTTGTGATGTTTGATTTTGACATAACTGAAGTGAGTCAGAATGAAATGCTTGAAAACTCCAGCAAACAACAAACGGGTAGACAGAATAATGGCAGATTGAATTTAATGCCGCTAATTGTGAGGTCATGTACTTTGAGAAGACTGTTTGGCCCGAGAAGTATGTAGGTGACGGGCAAACAGAGTTGGTGAGGAAGAAGCTGAATGTGAGGAGGGTAGGTGTGTGGAATGAAAGGGTATGTGTGGAACTGGTTGGATAGAGAGATTGTTTGGGGGGGGGAGGGGGGGTGGCGTTTGGAATCTGGACACATGAAATAATAGAATTCAGCGTTCATGCCACCGAGTTGGAATATGAAGGAAAAGGGTGCAAAAGTCTGAAGAAGGATCACAACCTAAAACATCACCCGTACCATGCCTCTTCATATATACAGCCTCACCTGCTAAGTTACTCCAGTACTTTGTCTTTATTTGTAAACCATCGTCTGCAGTTCTTTATGCCGGAATATTTCTATATTTTTTTCCTCTGGTTATCTCATCTCCAGTCTTTCCATCCAGAGGAATGGTCTCAATTTGACACGTTGACAGTTCATTTCCCTCCACCGATACTGTCTAACTCTAACCCAATGAGTTCCCCCAGTAGTTTGTCTTTTGTTCAAGACTTCAATGCTATTGTGCTCTGCCACTGTTCATGAAGCACCACATTTCGAATGGTTTTGTAACCACAATCTCAACTTCCTTCCTATTTTCCACAAACTGCCCCCAGATCTGTCTTTTCTTCCATATTTTTCAAAATTGCGTCAAGTTTATTTTGACTTTTCTCATTCTTTCTACCAAAATGGAATGCTTTGCATTTCTCTGCATTAAGTTTCATGTCACTTCGCCATCCATTCAATTAACTTTTGAAGGTTTTATTAACTACCCTCTCGCATTTTGCTAAACCCAAACCTAAAGTTTTATAATTTGTTCATGTTCAACAAAGTTGTTTTTTTAATACTTTTTGAAGACGATTATTTCCTCTTAACATCATACCAATTATGAAACAGGAATTTGACGCACATTTCCTTAACCACACAAGAATCTCGTAATCTGCCACGTCTATTTTCAAGAAGTTTTTCTGGTTGTGTTTTTGCAAGTCATTGACACATAATGACGTTAAGTTGTACCCTGTGGTCATTTCACACCGGATATTGCTAAACTTCTTATTTTTGTTGCTCTGCATATATAATTGAATTGGCAATGTATACAGTAATCTTTACATATTTGAAATTTGATAACTTGTGTTACTGAAATTGCCTGCCACTGTGAAACGGTTCCAAGAATTACTATCTGATTCTCTTCCTCCAGAATTCTTGCTGTTGTTTATAATTTGTTTCTCTATTTATTTTGCTACAAACTATCCTGATGCTAAATTGCCTAAGTTGGCTAAAGTAAAATGAAACCTTTTGTTGTAATTTAAAATTTGCATGTTTTGAATTATAAACAGTCCCGAAGCAAATATCCCATTGTCATTACTTGAGAAATGTCAGGAAATGGCGTTGGGAATGTGAAGCAATATTTTGAAATCAATTCAACAAATTACAATGAAAGAATGGAAATCAAATTGGAGCTGAAATTAAATGTGATTACAGTTTGCAGTAAAACAAGAACTGTAACCAAATATATTTAACAAACAGTGAGGTATATTTTATAGGTACACAAAATTGCTGGGGAAACTCAGCGGGTGCAGCAGCATCTATGGAGTGAAGGAAATAGGCCCGAAACGTCGCCTATTTCCTTCGCTCCATAGATGCTGCTGCACCCGCTGAGTTTCCCCAACAATTTTGCGTACCTTCGATATTCCAGCATCTGCAGTTCCCTTTTGAACACAGGTATATTTTACAACTTTCTTCCTGTAGCATTGTTGCAGGGAAATGTAATGTGAGCAATGTCACGCTAAATTGAAAAAAACAACATTCTCGTCAATCAGTGAACTGCGACTGGTATTTTACTGTAGGAAACATCAAAGCCAATTAACTTCTACAAACAACAAAGTCATGATGAGAATGTGGCGGTCCCTGTGGGGTAGGCCTGTGGGGATGATCCACTCCTTGGATCATCCCCCTCGCCGATTGAGGGACAGGGGCGTTGGTCTGCCACGGGGTTTCCAGACGACTCCCGAGGGGTGGAGATAAGGGTGTCGGGTGTGTGTTCTCGTACGGCTACCATTAAAAAGCTTCTTTTGAATCCGTCTGGTGTCCGGTCTTTTCCTGACCTCGACCAGGCCACTACACTGGTGACCCCGACGTGATACCTCTCACAGCAAACTGTGCCTCTGCCAGCTGGAACCAGGTTTCGGGTTCTTCGGTCCATAGAGTTGGGAGCTTCAACGCAACGGCGTTATTCTCCATCACGATGCGTGATGAACGACGCGGGGTCACCAGTACAGACAACGTCCTCCAACTGCAGGCCCGAAACCGCCGTACGGTAGGCGACCATCTCCTCGTCGGCGCGTAGCACCACGTACTGGACGTTGCGCGGTGCCGGGATGGTCATGGCCGCCGCCACCAAGGATCCTATAGCGGGGCATCTTTGACCACCGCTACCGCTACTTCTCTCTGATCTCTGGTCATGGCCGCCCCGGCTCCGCGCATCGTCCAGTACGTGGTGCTATGCGCCGACGAGGAGATGGTCGCCTACCGTACGGCGGTTTCGGGCCTGCAGTTGGAGGACGTTGTCTGTAGCCCTGGGGGTACCACGCTGCTGTGCGATGTCTCCTCTGGAGTTCCGCGACCCATCGTTCCCATCGCCTGGCGGCGCAGGGTGTTTGACGTGCTCCATGGACTTGCACATCCCTCCATCAGGGCGACAGTAGCCCTGGTAGCCTCCCGCTTCATGTGGCACGGGCTGCGGAAGGAGGTTGGACATTGGGCGCGCACTTGCATCCCGTGCCAGACCGCCAAGGTGCAACGACACGTGCACGCGCCATTGCAGGAGTTCCCCATTCCTCATAAGCGTTTCGACCACATTCATGTGGACATCGTGGGGCCGCTGCCGTCGTCCCAGGGCATGACGTACCTATTCACCGTTGTGGACCGCTTCACGCGGTGGCCTGAAGCCATTCCGCTACAGAATGCTACAACAACCACCTGTGCTCGAGCATTGCTGGCGCACTGGATCGCCCGGTTCGGTGTTCCACTGGACATAACGTCCGACCGGGGGCCTCAGTTCACGTCAGAGCTGTGGTCGGCCATGGCACGCCTCCTGGGTGTTCGTCTGCACCACACGACGGCGTACCACCCGCAGTCGAACGGCCTAGTGGAGCGGTTTCACCGGCAGCTTAAGGGTGCCCTGAGGGCGCGGCTCACTGACCCAGACTGGGTAGACGCTCTACCGTGGGTTTTGCTGGGGATACGCACCGCACCCAAGGAGGACTTGGCCTCCTCCTCCGCCGAGTTGGTGTATGGGTCTCCGTTAACGGTGCCCGGGGAGTTCATCCCGCCGGCACGTGACCAGGTGGAGCAGCCTTCGGACGCTCTGCAACGTCTTCGGCAGACGGTGGGCAAGCTGGCGCCGGTGCCCACGTCTCGTCATGGGTCCTTCCGTCCGCACGTTCCCTCTGCTCTGGAGAACTGCCAGTTTGTTTTTCTGCGCAGGGATGCACATCGGACACCTCTACAGCGGCCGTACGAAGGTCCCTTCCGGGTCTTGGAACATGGCTCGTCGACTTTCGTCCTGGACATTGGGGGTCGGCGTGAGACTGTTTCAGTTGCGCGGTTGAAGCCGGCACATATCGATATCGATCGGCCGGCGCTGGTAGCGCTGCCCCGAAAGCGAGGGCGGCCCCTGTCTAGGGTACCTCCTCCTCTGGCTACTTCGTCCCCCGCACTTGTTGACCAGGCGCCTGTTCCAGGGCCGAGCGTTGTGTGCACCCGGGCTGGCCGCCGTGTACGCCCTCCTGTCCGTTTCGTACCTCGGGTACTTGGGGGGGGTCCTGTGGCGGTCCCTGTGGGGTAGGCCACTCCTTGGATCATCCCCCTCGCCGATTGAGGGACAGGGGCGTTGGTCTGCCACGGGGTTTCCAGACGACTCCCGAGGGGTGGAGATAAGGGTGTCGGGTGTGTGTTCTCGTACGGCTACCATTAAAAAGCTTCTTTTGAATCCGCCTGGTGTCCGGTCTTTTCCTGACCTCGACCAGGCCACTACAAGAAGATCATTTATTTCCAGTGAAATTGGTTGAGGGTGAAATCTTGGGCATCAAGAGTATATACCTGCTTCCAATTCTGCACAGAGGCAAATACATAATTCATTTATTTGTCTCTGTACTCCACAATTTGAGATTTGTAATATAAAAAAATCACATGTGGTTGAAGTGCACATTGTTAGATTTTATTAAAGGGTATTTTTATACATTTTGGTTTCACCTTGTAGAAATTAAAACTGTGTTTATACATAGACCCCCATCTCAGGGCACCATAATGTTTGGGACACATGGCTTCACCTGTGTTTGGAATTGCTCAGGTGTGTTTTAATGCTTCCTTAATGCAGGTATAAGAGGACTCAGCACCTAGTCTTTCCTCCAGTCTTTTCATCAACTTTAGAAACTTTTATTGCTGTTTATCAACATGAGGACCAAAGTTGTGCCAATGAAAGTCCATGAAGCCATTATGAGACTGAGAAATAAAAATAAAATTATTAGAGACATCGGCCAAACCTTAGGCTTACCAAAGCAACTACTTGGAACAACATTAAGAAGAAAGAGAGCACTGGTGAACTCACTAATCGCAAAGGGACTGGCAGGCCATGGAAGACCTCCACAGCTGAAGACAGAAGAATTCTCTCTATAATAAAGAAAAATCTGTTCGACAGATCAGAAACACTCCTCAGGTGTGGATTTGTCAATGACCACTGTCCACAGAGGCCTACAGAGGCTATACTGCAAGATGCAAACCACTGGTTAGCCGCTAAAATAGGATGGCCAGGTTACAGTTTGCCAAGAAGTACTTAAAAGAGCAACCACAGTTCTGGAAAAGGTCTTGTGGACAGATGAGACGAAGATTAACGTATCAGAGTGATGGCAAGAGTAAAGTATGGAGGAGAGAAGGAACTGCCCAAGATCCAAAGCATACCACCTCATCTGTGAAACACGGTGGTGGGGGTGTTATGGCCTGGGCATGTATGGCTGCTGAAGGTATTGGCTCACTTATCTTCATTGATGAAACAACTGCTGATGGTAGTAACATAATGAATTCTGAAGTGTTAAACACATCCTATCTGCTCAAGTTCAAACAAATGCCTCAAAACTCATTGGCCGGCGGTTCATTCTACAGCAAGACAATGATCCCAAACATACTGCTAAAGCAACAAAGGAGTTTTTCAAAGCTAAAAAATGGTAAATTCTTGACTGGCCAAGTCAATCACCCAATCTGAACCCAATTGAGCATGCCTTTTATATGCTGATGAGAAAACTGAAGGGGACTAGTCCCCAAAACAAGCATAAGCTGAAGATGGCTGCAATACAGGCCTGGCAGAGAAGACACCCAGTAACTGGTGATGTCCATGAATCGCAGACCTCAAGCAGTTATTGCATGCAAAGAATATGCAACAAAATACTAAACATGACTACTTTCATTTACATGATATTGCTGTGTCCCAAACATTATGGAGCCCTGAAATGGGGGGGACTATGTATAAACTCTGCTGTAATTTCTACATGGTGAAACCAAAATGTATAAAAATGGCCTTTATTAAAATCTGACAATGTGCACTTTAACCACATGTGATTTCGTTCTGACAAATCTCAAATTGTGGAGTATAGAGGCAAATAAATAAAAGATGGGTCCTTGTCCCAAACATTATGTATTATGTTCTCCAGAGAGGGTAGACCGAGTTTTAGTTCGAGACGTAGATCCATACAGCATGGAAATAGGCCAATATCCATGCTAACCAAGCCTCTACTTCCTCAGATGGCGTAGGAAGTTTGGCACATAACTCGCACCAACTTCTACAGATGCCCCATACAAAGCATTTTATCGGGATGCATCACAGCATGGATTGGGAACAGCTCCATCCCATACCGCAAGAAATTGCAGAGAATTGTGGACGCAGCCCAGACCTTCGCACAAACCAACCTCCCTTCCATTTTTTCCTCATGCTGCCTCGCCAAGACCAGCGGCTTAATAGAGGACCAGTCGCATCCTGGCCACTCCATCTTCTCCCCTCTCCCATCAGGCAAAGGGTATAGAAATGTGAAATCATGCATTATCTTCCTGCTGCCTGGTTAGCACGCAACAATACCTTTCACTGTACCTCGGTACACGTGACAATAAACCAAGTTTAACCGAGCTTGCCTGCCAAACCAGTCCTGTGCATGCAATGTTGCCAGAATGCTGCTGGCGGAGTGTCTGATAATTATGCCAAGGATAGGTTTCAGCCACCCTATTGTTGGAGATGTCATTAACTGTAACCTCTGTGGTGAAAATTATGGTGGTTGCAATAATCAACCCGTATTGCACATAGCCTAGGTCAGAGCTGCCAAGTAGTACGGATTTTCCGTATTTTGTACGGAAATGCAATAAGAATACTGATGTACGATTTTGCGTAGTTAAATACGGATTTTTTAAAATCTGACCATAGATAATCGTCACGAGTCACCGCTGTACCGGCCGAGGTGCAGCGGGCAGGTGGGTACAACTGAGATCAGCCCGACTTCCTGTTTCATTAACATACCACGCGCCAATGGAAAAGTAATAACCCGGTGAAATTAACAAGATCTTGCTGCTGAAAAAATGCAAGGATATAAAAAGTCATACTGTGCCTCTAAAAATTATAGCAGATTATCTATTAGTATTTTAAATTTCAAGATCTGGATGATTATTTTGTAAGCGTTTATCTACCACAGTGCTTGGGGTTAACATAGATACATAGAAAATAGGTGCAGGAGTAGGCCATTCGGCCCTCCGAGCCTGCACCGCCATTCAATATGATCATTGAATTGAATTGAATTGAATTGAATTGAATTGAATTGAATTGAATTGAATTGAATACCTTTATTTGTCATTCAGACCTTTCGGTCTGAACGAAATGCTGTTGCCTGCAGCCATACATGTAATAATAACAAAACACAATAAACACAAATTAACATCCACCACAGTGAGTTCATGGCTGATCATCCAACTCAGTATCCTGTACCTGCCTTCTCTCCATATCCCCTGATCCCTTTAGCCACAAGGGCCACATCTAACTCACTCTTAAATATAGCCAATGAACTGGCCTCAACTACCTTCTGTGGCAGAGAGTTCCAGAGATTCACCACTCTCTGTGTGAAAAATGTTTTTCTCATCTTAAGAGGCTGGAATCTCTCTATCTCTCGTTCTTTCTCTCTCTCTCTCTCCTCTCTCTCTCTCTCTCTCTCTCCCTCTCTCGCTGTATCTCTGTCTTTCGCTCTCCATCGTACTGCCCATCTCTCTCTCTCTCTCTCTCTCTCTCTCTCTCTCTCTCTCGTTCTCTCACTCACTCTCTCACTCCATTCTCTCTCACTCTCGCACTCTCTCACCTCAACATTCCCAGAAACATTTGGCGTTTTGCAGACGACTGCATCTGCAATTCCTTCATATAGAAGAAGAACCTGGCGCGAAACAACTCCTAATCCATTCCCTCCACAGATGCCACCTAACCCGCTGAGTTCCACCAGCACTCTGTGTTTTTTATTTAACTCTGAAATTGAAGATAGACACAAAAAGCTGGAGTAACTCA
The DNA here is from genome assembly GCF_010909765.2 of Amblyraja radiata. Lineage (NCBI taxonomy): Eukaryota > Metazoa > Chordata > Chondrichthyes > Rajiformes > Rajidae > Amblyraja > Amblyraja radiata. Next base: position 87,127,829 of record NC_045961.1, on the reverse strand, counting down.
GCGGGACAGGCAGCGACTCTGGAGAGAAGGAATGGATGACGTTTCGGGTCGAGTCCCTTCTTCAGACAATCACAAGTATTCTCACCGACGAGATTTCGCAGTTCAGAGAGAGAAGGAGAACGTCTGAAGAAGGGTCTCGACCCGAAATGTCACCTATTTCCTTCGCTCCATAGATGCTGCCTCACCCGCTGAGTTTCTCCAGAATTTCTGTCTACCTTCTCACTGACGAGAGTTCAGTTCAGTCTGACGAAAGATCTCGACCAGAAACACCACCCATTCGTTCTCTCCAGAGTCTCTGCCTGTCCCACTTCAGGTTTAAACAGCGCGCTGTCAGTTTAACACGTGGGAATTTAAACAAAGAGCTGTCGACTGCAGCGTTATGGGTTATAAATGTAGTGCTGCTGGCTGGAGCGCTATGGGCTTTACACATAGCGCTATGGGTCACTAACTGTTTGGGAAAATTCTCGTATAACAATGAGTCTTTGTAATTCTCTTTCTTAGTGGAAGTTGAGCCTTTAATTATTTTTCAGGCAGTGGTAGAATTCTGGATAAGCCTAGTGGTGAAAGGTTACCAGTGGGATTGCAGTTACATTGGGATTGGCCTTGATTTTACAGAACGGTGGGTGGGCTCAAGGGGGAGAGAGGGAGGGGTGGAGAGAGGGAGGGGTGGAGAGAGGGAGGGGTGTAAAGAGGGAGAAGATGGCGAGGGGAGGGAGAGAGGGATGGAGGGAATAAGAGAGGGAGGGAGAAAAAAGGAAGGAGAGGGTGGGAGGGAAAGGGGCGGGAGGAAGGATGGCGAGAGGGATGGAGAGGGAGAGACAAAGAGGGGGAGGGAAAGGGGGTGGGAGGGAGGAAGGAAGAGTGGGAGGGAGAGAGAGCACAGAGACTGAGACACATGAGAGCAGGTTGAAAAAATGAAGATAACGAAAGCTGTTGGAGGCAACGAAAGCTGCCTTGCAAAACACTCTACAAGTGAGTAACAGAAGCAGGCAGCTACAGTATAGTTACATAGATCTGTTTTGCCTTGTTCTTCTTTGTCTTGTTAACGTGTGCCCGCAAAAAAACCCAGCACGCAGGAAGCATTTTGAAGACATGCCATCAAATTCCAGGAAATTTAGGATTCTATTTCAGGTTTTTTTTTGAGGTGTTAAAGCTCTGGGGTTAGTAGACCTTGAAGAGGCATTGACACTTTGTTTTTATGTAGAGGGGTAATAGAGGTAAGGTATCTGATTTGAGTAATGTATCGTCTTCGGGGGGGGGGGGGGTTAGTACGACTTACTTGACACCGCTGCTAAAATGGCACTGTTAAATGTGCAAAGTTCAACAAAAAAAAATGAACTGCAAATGAACTGAAAAAAATACAGATTACTTGGTGTTTTGTGTGTGGGAGCTTGTGTGTGTAACGCCGGCAACCAGATGGTATTACTGTGTTTAAACAATAATAAAAAATGTGCTTCTTGTTGTCGGGGGGGGGGGGGGGATTGGGAGGAGATAAAATTGTTCGTTGTCATGCACACTTGTCACCGGGCCGCCAGGAAATTTGTCGTCCCCCCTCCCCCATGATTTAAAAACGATATCCGCCCATGAATGGCATTTTTGAAAATGGGCGAAGCAAAAAGCAGCATGTTCTCTGGAAAGGCTTATCCTAAAATAATTGATCGGAAGGGTGTGATTTTCAGTCAGGACGTCTGTATCATTCAGACAGTGAGATGTAGATGTGGACGCCATGACGGTAATCGCGAGCACGTTAATAGACAATAGGTGCAGGAGGAGGCCATTCGGCCCTTCGAGCCAGCACCACCATTCAATGTGATCATGGCTGATCATCCCCAATCAGTACCCTGTTCCTGCCTTCTCCCCATATCCCCTGACTCCGCTATTATTAAGAGCCCTATCTAGCTCTCTCGTGAAAGCATCCAGAGAACCTGCCTCCACCGCCCTCTGAGGCAGAGAATTCCACAGACTCGCCACTCTCTGTTAACAAATGTGTTTCCTCGTCTTCGTTCTAAATGGCTTACTCCTAATTCTTAAACTGTGGCCCCTGGTTCTGGACTCCCCCAACATCGGGAACATGTTTCCTGCCTCTAGCGTGTCCAAGCCCTTAACAATCTTATATGTTTCAACGAGATCCCTTCTCATCCTTCTAAACTCCAGAGTGTACAAGCCCAGCTGCTCCATTCTCTCAGCATATGACAGTCCCGCCATCCCAGGAATTAATCTTGTAAACCTATGCTGTTCTCCCTCAATAGCAAGAATGTCCTTCCTCAAATTAGGGGACAAAAACTGCACACAATACTCCAGGGGTGGTCTCCTAAATTCGATTCCTCTTGTTATAAAGGCCAACATGCCATTCGCTTTCTTCACTGCCTGCTGTACCTGCATGCTTACTTTCATAGACTGATGAACAAGGACCCCCAGATCCCATTGTATTTCCCCTTTTCCCAACTTGACGCCATTTAGATAGTGATCTGCCTTCCTGTTTTTGCTACCAAATGGCGCGTAAAATTACCCATCACGCACTATGGCTTTGATCTTTGGTCGGAGCTTCACGGGCACTCGCGCATTTTAATACCACGTGGTGTGGTGGATGCATAGTTGTTGCGAGTCGAGGGATGAGACGAGACAAGATTAGAAAGAAAAGGGATCAAAAATGCAAAATGAGTACAAAACAAAGGATGCAAAGGACATTTATTATCACATACACCAATTGGTGTAGTGAAATTTGACTTGCAATGCAGCACACAGGTAAAGATAAGACACATCATTAAAGAATTTAACAATAAACATAAAAACATCCCCCCACAATGGTTCCCACTGTGAGGGAAGGCACAAAGTCCAGTCTCCATCCCCATGTCCACCCATAGTCGGGCCTATTGAGGCCTCCGCAGTCGCCGCTACGGGGGCCGATGTTACAGGCCCTTCTTCGCCGGGTGATGGTGCTCCGGCGTCGGGAGAACCCTCTCAGCGGCTTGGGATGCCTGGAACGGCCGCTTCCTTACCGGAGACCACGGCTTCCGAAGCCAACAGGCCGCGCTGGACGGAGCTCCCCCACTGGCGATCTCGGCAAGAGATCCCACGCTCCCGATGTTAAAGTTCAGCGCCGCCGCTCCACAGACCCGCAGCTCTGCGATGTTCACCTGCGGTCTCAGCATTCTGGAGCTCCAGCATGGCGACCCGGGCAAGGCCTCACCTAGCTGAGGTTCTGGGCGGTCCCCCTCAGGAAACGCCGCTCCGGGCCCGCTGGTAGGCCGCGAGGACAGGTCGACGGTGCAGCCCGGAGAAAAGCCGCTTCTCCGACCAGGTAGGGACCCTGAAAAGCAGCTTCCCCCTTTCCCCCCACCCCCACATAAAAAAGGCTAGAACTCCGAAAACAAAAACTCAACTAACTAAAAATAAAAAAGAGATGAAAAAAAATGGACAGCTGCAGGCTGGGCAGCCATACCCGTACAGGACGGCGCCCCCTACATGGGGCCGCCGTCTAAATGGCTTCTACATCATCATATGGAGCTAAAAGCAGGAAGGAGCCGTTCAAACAGCAGTATACAAAGAGATGGCAATGAATGCACTAAGTAAGGTGCGTATAAGGCATGTAAATTGGTAGCAAAGTTATGCATTCTTGTACTCTTACATGGCTATGACTGCACATTAAAAAAACATTTTTTTCCAGCAAAATGACACCGCATAAAAATACTGATTTCCTCAGCAAAATACTGATTTTCAGGTACTAGCACAGGTGCTCTGACAAAGCTTGGCAGCTCTGCTAGGTCTTGCTGACACTGTCAGACTTCCCTATTTTTAACTTTAATATAAAAGGAAGGGCATTGTTGGAGTAGCTGAAGATTGTGTCTAGACACAACACTGCCCTGAGGAACATTGGCAGGGAAGCACTAGAGCTGGGATGATTGACCACAGCAACCACAACCATCTTACATTGAGGTATGATTCCAACCATTGGAGTATGTTCTCCATAATGCTTATTGTGCTTTAGGTTGTCCTGCGGTAATGAAAAACATTTGGAACATGCCACACAGACTACTGCTTTTACTTCAAATAATACACAGCACTCCTTCGGTATTTCAGAGGGAGTACCAGTCTGGATTACTTACCAAAGGCATGTTGTTTGTACCTAATATTTCTGCACATTTGTAAGGAGTCAAGGCCAGCAGTATAATCAAGGACAGGTCGCACCCTGGCCAGTCCCTCTTCTCCCCTCAACCATCATGGTAGAGGGGAGAGAAGGTTCTCCAGACTGATTCCTGGGATGGCAGGACTTTCATATGAAGAAAGACTGGATAGACTCGGCTTGTACACGCTAGAATTTAGGAGATTGAGGGGGGATCTTATAGAAACTTACAAAATTCCTAAGGGGTTGGACAGGCTAGATGCAGGAAGATTATTCCCGATGTTGGGGATGTCCAGAACTAGGGGTCACGGTTTAAGGATAAGAGGGAAGTCTTTTTGGACCGAGATGAGAAAATCATTTTTTACACAGAGAGTGGTGAATCTGTGGAATTCTCTGCCACAGAAGGTAGTTGAGGCCAGTTCATTGGCTATATTTAAGAGGGAGTTAGATGTGGCCCTTGTGGCTAAAGGGATCAGGGGATATGGAGAGAAGGCAGGGATGGGATACTGAGTTGGATGATCAGCCATGATCATATTGAATGGCGGTGCAGGCTCGAAGGGCCGAATGGCCTACTCCTGCACCTATTTTCTATGTTTCTATCAGACAAAAGGTGCAGAAGTGTGGCAACGCACACCTCGAGATTCAGGGACTGTTTCTTCCCAGCTGTTATCAGGCAACAGAACCATCCTACCACAGCTACAGAGTAGACCAGAACTACTATCTACCTCATTGGTGACCCTCAAACTATCTTTGATCAGACTTTACCGACATCATCTTGCACTAAACTTTATTCCCTTATTATGTATCTGTACACTGAATAGATCGATTGTGATCATGTGTTGTCTTTCCGCTGATTGGTTAGCATACAACAAAAGCTTTCACTGTACCTTAGTACATGTGACAATAAAATAAACTGAACTGATTCCTTGTAACTGAGTAATGTCTTTAATGTTATGCTGTTTTATTTGCAGGTAACTGTTGATAAATGGGAACCATTAATGAACAATTTGGGACATGTATGTAGGAAACTCAAGTAAGTACCAAGTCCTTACAAGTGAATGGTGCCCATTTTTCTTCAAGATTTTTTTTGCTGTTCGGAAGGACTGGCTGATCCTGTCAAAAAGCAACATTCTTGCACTCTCTCTGCACCTCTCAGGAATTGAGTTGAGTTTTGATCACAGACTAGATTTCATGGGAATGCTGATTATCTTATATTCAGATCATTTCCTGATCAGCAACTTTGTGAACAATGAAGTAGGGGAATCTTGCTGAACTGTGGATAAGCCTTAATTATTCTATTCAGTGTTTACTGTAAGAACTTTCCTGCATTGGGGAAACCAAACAGCGATTGGTTGACTACCTGGTGGAGTATCTGTGTCCACTCTGCCAGGGTGACTCGGAGCTCCTGATGTCAGCCACTTTTTTTTATTTTCCACCTCACTTCCACTGACATGTCTGCCTGTGTCCTCCTGCATTGTTATAATGGGGCCAAGGTGAGCTTGAGAAACAGCACCTCTTCTTTCATCTTGGACCATTACAGAATTCGGACTATATCAAATTTTCCATGTTCATGTAACTTGCTTTCTCTGTGTTAGAACGGGCTACTTACGGCTTCCATCTGTGATGCGTTTCTGCGATTTCTCTCTTTATTGGTACAGGCTGACCAAATGCCTGGTACAGGCATATTCTGTAGCCGTGAATTTCACAACCCTCTCAATTCTTTGTTTTCGCACTAATTGCCTCATTTTCTAGTATTTGTTTTGTCTATCTGACCCTTCAACGAGATCACCTCAGCAGTTTACACCTGCAGATATTAAATTCCTCATTTCTACTGTTTTTACACCAAAGCAACACCTGTGGCCTCAATGTATCAGGGATATTATCTTTGGCCTAACCGATTCTTCCCCCATCTTCTTTGCAACTTAAAAATAATTTATTTTCTCTCCTTTTGACAAAGGGTGTTTAACCTGAATCTTTTAACTGTCGCTCATTCCACAGCTGCTGTCTGTTTTGGTGTTTGCTTATTACTTGCCACATATAGAAACATAGAAACATAGAAAATAGGTGCAGGAGTAGGCCATTCGGCCCTTCGAGCCTGCACCGCCATTCGATATGATCATGGCTGATCATCCAACTCAGTATCCCATCACTGCCTTCTCCCCATACCCCCTGATCCCTTTAGCCACAAGGGCCACATCTAACTCCCTCTTAAATATAGCCAATGAACTGGCCTCAACTACCTTCTGTGGCAGAGAATTCCACAGATTCACCACTCTCTGTGTAAAAAATGATACAAGATAGCGAAAAAGATAGATCTTGGAATATAAGTATGTTGATAACTAAAAGTTCCGCTGCCCCCTTCACTGAAATAGGTTAACAAGGCCACAAAGTAAACCAAAACACAAGCATTAAGGTATTTTTCGGAAGGATAGAGTTTAAAAAGTGGGGAAATTATCGTTGACTGGTACAGTTTGGATCACCATCTATTGTGGCTATTTCTGGTCACTTAATAATGTACTGGACATGGTTCAATAAAGATTTATACACCATGGATAAATTATTCATAGTGCAAAGGGTTTAAATGGGGTGCAATTCCTCAAAAGTGTTCAGGAGAGTTTTCTCAAGCAATATGTAGAGGCCCCCACACGTGAGAGGGCAACATTGATATCTAGTATTGGGAAATTGGGAAGGGCAAGTTAATGAAGTGTTGGTGGAGGAGCCTTTTGGGACCAGTGACCAAAAGTCGATTAGGTTTAAGATATTTATGGATAGGGACAGCGAGGGCCCACGTGTTAAAATGCTCAACTGGGGTAAGGCCAACTTTGAGGATATGAGCGAAGGTTTCACTCAAGTTGACTGGAGCAGGTTATTTGAGGGGAAAGGAACATCAGCCAGTGGGATGTTTTTAAAAGTGTGCTGACAAAAGCTCAGGATAGGTACATCCCTGTTAGAGTGAAGGGCAAAGCAGGCAAACTTAAGGAAGCTTGGCTGACGAGGGAAATTGAGGCATTGGTCAAAAACAAGAAGGATGCATGGGACAGGTATAGGCAGCTGGGATCAAGTGCATCCTTGGAGGAGTTTCGGAAACTAAGGAGTAAACTGAAAAAGGAAATCAGAAGGGCAAAAAGGGGTCATGAGATTGCTCTGGCAGGTAGCATTAAGGACGATCCCAAAAGATTTTATAAATACATAAGGGGGAAAAGGGTAGCTAGAGAGAGAGTGGGACCTCTCAGGAATCAAAGCGGTCACCTCTGTGTGGAGCCACAGGAGATGGGCAAGGTCCCCAATGAGTATTTCTCCTCTCTACCGAGGAGAAAGGCTGTAGGACGGAGGAACTTAGGACAGTCAATGGAAGTGTCTTGAAAGCAGTCAGTGTTACCGTCGAAGTACTGAAGGTGCTGTCGTGTATGAAGGTAGACAAATCTCTAGGGTCTGATCAGATATATCCGAGGACATTGTGAGAAATCAGAGAGAAGATTGCAGGAGCACTGGTTGAAATTTACGAGTCGTCCTTAAATACAGGAGAGGTGCCGGAAGACTGGAGGATGGCAAATGGTGTGCCTCTATTCAAGAAGGGCAGCAGGGAAAATGCTGGGAACTATAGGCCGGTGAGCTTAACATCTGTAGTTGGAAAGTTACCAGAGAGTATTCTGAGGGATAGGTTATACAGACATTTGGATGGGCAAGGACTGATTAGGGATAGTCAGCATGGATTTGTACATGGGAGGTCATGTCTCACAAATCTGAGTTTTAGACGTGACCAAAAAGGTCGATGAGGTCAGAGCTGTAGATGTATACATGGATTTCAGTAAGGCATTCGACAAGGTTCCGCATGGTAGGCTGCGCTGGAAGGTTAGATCGCATGGGATCCAAGGAGAGAGCTGAGTGGATAGCAAATTGGCTTCATGGAAGGAAGCAGAGGGTGATGGTGGAAGGTTGGTTCTCAGACTGGAGGCCTGAGACTAGTGGGTGTGCCTCAGGGTTCGGTGCTGGACCTGCTACTGTTTGTCAGCTACACCAATGATTTGGATGAGAAAATACAAGGGCAAGATTAGCAAGTTTGCTGATGATACAAAAGTGGGTAGTTTTGCAGAGAGTGAAGATGGTTGTGAAAGATTGCAGCAGGATCTTGATCGATTTGCCAGGTGAGCTGAGGAATGGCTGATGGAATTTAATTCAGAAAAATGTGAGGTTTTGCATTTTGGGACATCTAACAAGGGCAGGACCTACGGAGTGAATGGTAGGTCTCTGGGGAGTGTTGTAGAGCAGAGGGATCTAGGAGTACAAGTGCATGGTTCCTTGAAGGTCGAGTTGCAGGTAGATAAGGTAGTCAAAAAGGCTTTTGGCACATTCTCCTTCATCAGTCAGAGTTTTGAGTATAGACGTTGGGAGGTCATGTTGCAGTTGTATAAGACGTTGGTGAGACTGCATTTAGAATATTGTGTTCAGTTCTGGGCACTATTTTATAGGAAAGATATTGTCAAGCTTGAAAGGCTTCAGAGAAGATTTGCGAGGTTGTTGCCAGGACTGGAGGGTGTGCTATAGGGAGAGGTTGAGTAGGCTGGGTCACTATTCCTTGGAGGGCAGGAGGATGAGGGGTGATCTTATCAGTATAAAATCATGAGAGGAATAGATCGGGTAGATGCACAGAATGTCTTGCCCAGAGTAGGGGAATCGAGGACCAGAGGACATAGGTTCTCTGGTCTGCAAAAACATTTAATGGGAATCTGAGGGGTAACTTTTTCACACAAAGGGTGGTGGCTGTATGGAACAAGCTGCTAGAAGAGGTAGTTGAGGCTGGGACAATCCCAACGTTAGACGGGTACATGGATAGGGCAAGATTGGAGGGATATGGAGCATGAGCAGGCATGTGGTACTAGTGTAGCTGGGACATGTTGGCCAGAGTGGGCAAGTTGGTCCACTGTATCACTCTATGACTCTAATCCTTTGTGTGGAATAGTTATATTCCTTTTTCTCTTTTTTGCCTGAGTTAAAACACAAAGCTCATTAATTCACTTGAGTCAGCTGAATTATAAAAGTGATTCTATCAATCGCTTATTAAGACTGATTATGAGTACCATAGTTTAGGAATTATGTCAAGGCATTGGTGAGATGCAGAGATGATCTACTCTACCTGTCTTGGTGTTTGGGATTTCACTGAAGGTGGAGGGACCAGAAAAATTAGGAGGGGTTGGAAACAGAGGAGTGATATTAAAATAAGTGGGGTAACTGCTTCCAGTGTCAGGAAAGTCTTTGGGCAGAGGACATGAAATTGTTGAATGGTGGCAGAGCCATAATGGAAAAGGGGAGATGTTGTACGATTTGTAACATTCTGCCTAAGAAGGGGTTCATTATGAACTTTGAGAAGTGAAACATAAGCAGGGCCAATAGGAACGTACAGGGGAGTAAGACTAAGCAGAGCACTCTTAGAATGAGGGGCCGTGTGGTTTCATAGATAGATAGAAAATAGGTGCAGGAGGAGGCCATTCGGCCCTTCGAGCCAGCACCGCCATTCATTGTGATCATGGCTGATTGTCCCCAATCAATAACCCGTGCCTGCCTTCTCCACATATCCTCCCACACTGCATGATTCCTCACCACCTTTAGTTCCTGTATGTTCAGTCTGGTGTGTACATACAGGGCCATTCATAACTCTGAAGATTTTGACAATTAATAGAACTTTTGTTTGTGTTTCAGGAAGTATGATGAAGCATTAGACTATCACCATCAGGCGCTGGTTCTCATTCCCCAGAATGCATCCACGTATTCCGCTATAGGTTACGTGCTCAGTTTGAAGGGCAACTTCGAGAGTGCTATCAACTATTTTCACACGGTATGGTTCATGGTTACATGAGAATACTTCAGACATTAAAGCACTTAACTTTAAAGTCCTCTTGGTTACCAATTTTCTTAACTCCATAATAGAAAAACAATGTGATGTTTACTTTTTATACCTTTCAAGGATAATCAGAAATGGCAGTCTGGGTAGCATACTATTAACACGTGGGTTGTGGTGGGGATGAAGGTCTTTTTTGTCTGGTGATGGTAAAGTTTTGTCTCAATTCATCAATTTGGGGATGATAACCAGGGGAGCATTAGCGGATAATATTGTGGCGATTGAGGCAGAAAACAGAGCTTGACCTGGCCTGGGCCAATGTTTGAAGCTGTTACCGTTCAATTCTTTTTGTGACTTTTTTCTGGTTACAACAAATGGGAGCATTGTCACCAACACTTGCCTCCAGAAACTATTCTTAATAGTTCAGTCCAAGTGTTATCTTCAATTGAGATTAAATTGTAAAAACCTTTCTTTCACTCCTGAAACTATTATTTTGTATTAAAACATGGAGGGAGAGATGCAAATTGATGCCAATGATTGCAAGTAAAAGCTGGGTGTGGTTGAGTCCACAAGGACGCTTCGAACGGTGGAATGGGAAGAGAGGAGTGGAATGCTCTTTTGTAATGGACAGATGCAGTTTGAAAATACCCAGAGGATTTGGGTAACTGAAGAGCAGAGGATGTAGGGCTGAAGGGTTCAGAATTTGGATGGAAGGTCTTACCTGCAAACTCCGGCAACCACCTTCAACTAGCATCGCAACTGGCTTCGACTAAAAAAATTACCGATTTTTAAAACGGCAACCTATCTTTAGTCTCGGCCGATTTTGAATTTTTTGAAATAATCGCCGGAACATAGAAGAAGCGGAAACCACTTTCGACCATTAGGGAGACTGACAAAAACCTCCGGGAACCGCAAGGAAACCTTGGGTGGGGCGCAAAGTCTCCAGAGGTTTCCGTTCAGGTTTCCTAAGTGGGACGGGGGCATAAGCATGACTACAGTCAGCACATGTTGGCCTGTTATAGCTTGCCTGTACATTTCTTCCCCTCTCTGCTTTCTGAAGTTACTTAAATCCATCATTTAGGGCAATAAACACACATCTCACCCGTCTAGTGACATAGCTTGTGCCAGCCTGATCAAACCTATTGTTTTGAGTTGACTGAGCACAGGCAACCGATGGATTCTATTGGAAAGCATTGAAAGCACTCTACATTCGACTGGGGCACCAGAAACAGTGCGCTACACTTTTTGCCACATGAAACCCTCTTCATCTACACTGAGTACCTGTATGTTGTGTTAATTTGCCCCCATAGCAGCTGGCCCACATTTGCACCCATTGCTTCATATCAACGAATAAATAATTTGCTCACCACCACATGCTTCCAACAGGACCATGCTGCCGAAAAGGTAGAAAGAAGGAGCCAGTTTACACAATAGGACACAAAATGCTGACGTGATGCAGCGGATCAGCCAGCATTCACAGCGATGTAGACATACACAGACATGTATGTTGAAATTGGCAGAATCACAGCAGATTCTGCCAATGATTCAGACTCATTAAGAATTATTAAGTTGTCCATTAGTCATAGGAATCTTAAAAACTGCCACAATATTTCCACCGCCCAGCTATGATGAAATTATATACGTCCATAAATGTAGGACTTGTGCGATTATTATTTGTTTCTCCTCCCTCTCTCAAGCAAGCACTGCTCTGTTGAAACCATCTTGCACGTTAATTACTGTGGCTTTAAATGCTTTTTCGGTTCCCATTAAGGCAAATAGCTTGTGTATGACTTTCTTACTCTTCTTTAGGCCCTAGGTCTCCGTAGAGATGATACCTTTTCAGTTACGATGCTTGGTCATTGCATCGAGATGTACATTGGGGATGCAGATGCCTATATTGGTGAGCATTGTTCCGCAGGTTTTTAGAATGTTATTGGAGGCTCTTTTGAAATGTGCTAATATGGTCTTTATAAACTGCCTCTGCATTATAGTTCCATAGTTCCAATCTGCATGGACTTCTCATTGATCCATGGTCCCAGTCTACATGGACAGATTTGTTGGTCCATATTCCCAGTCTGCATGTATTGCAAAGTTAATCCATGGTCCAAGTCTAAATGGACTGCAAAACAATCCAGAGATCACAACCTTTGAGATCCTGCTTCCTAAACACCTGCTGTAGGACCTCTTCTCTCCTACCTATGTCACTGGTAGCAAATTACCACAACCTTTGGCTGTTTACTCTCCCCTTTCAGAACGTCCTGCAGCCACTCCAAGGCATCAAAAATACTCCTGACCCTCGCACTAGGGAGGCAACATACCAACCTGTAATCTCTTTTGCAACCACAGACACAGCTATCTAGTAATCAAACTTTTGTTTTTGACTTTCCTTTAAATAACTGAATTTGAATGGTCAAATTAGGTTAATGGTACAATAACAGAACTGTTATGCAGCCAAAATCCATCTCCAGCAATGCTGTACTGCCTTAGTGCCTCCCTCTGGAACTTTGTGTGGATTATTTGCTAACGGCGTGGTATTTGAAATCACTGCCTTTTGACTTGGTACCACTAAGCCAAGCTATGATCCCTTAGGAGTACTCTTGTTAACTCAAGATCAGTAGTGTAATTGCCAAAACTTCCCTTCTGCCAGTTTATGCAGAAGAGCACAGAGATGTTGCTAAATCTTGAATATGAAATGTTTGGCCCATTGTGACTGTGTCATCCAATCAGTCATCTTTAAGATTGTCACAAGGGAAATGTTCCATTTGTTGCAGGGACGGAGATAAAGGAGAAACTCGGATGCTATGAGCTCGATTTGTCTGCAATGAAGGCACCTATGATCAAGAAAATGATTTACTGCTCGTGGGAGGAGAGGGAGAGGGAGAGTGATACAGAGTTTCAGAGACCACCCCTGGAGGAGAGTGGCATCATGGCTCTGGAGACCACGCCTCAGCAGAGTAAAGCAACAAATCCCAGACCTGCTCCTGAGGACACCCCACTCTTCATGGAGATGAACGAAAGTGACATGATGTTAGAAACATCCTTGTCTGACCAGAGCAACTGAGTGCCTTCTGACCAGGAATTTTGGAACTGTTCCTCGCCTTGTAGTGAGTGGGTTGGCCGGTGTGAGCAATACAAATGTTCAGTCTTGTCCTGAATGTAGCCCAGCTTTAGCGCTGAAGATCCACAGACACTGAGCCACTCCAGCAGTGGTGACTAAACTAGGGATCAAATGATCCTGTACTCACCTGCTAGATAAAAGTTGATCAAGTGATATCTTGCAATGTTAATCTATCAATTCATTGTATTAAAATCTCAAATAACCTTTGGCTCCAAGTTATTCCATCCTTGAAAGGCACTGATCTTGGTTTGCAACTAATATCAGGTGTTAATATTTCTAAAGTTATGCTAGTCTATTTCATTATGTACTTCAGTGTTAATTTTGGTTCTTCAGACCATCCCCTTGCTGGTGTAGAGTGCTGGGCTGAGTTCTTTGTCAGATGTCTCAAAAACAACACAAAATATCTGAGTCTTTTTCTGCTTCCGCTCATGCCTTCGCTATGCTTTGTGTGTCTTGTCTGATGATTCAAAGACTGGCCCAATTTGTACCCGTACTTCCTTGACTTTCACATAATGTAGCACTCCTCAGCTTTGTCACTGCTGTTTCTCCATGCTCACTCCCCATTGCCTTGGAATTTTCAGGCCAGAACGTAACGGAGTGTTCATGAAAGATAGACACGAGGTGTTAGTCAGCAGGTCAGGCGTCATCTCTGGAGAAAAAGGATGTGTGACGTTTTGTGTCGGGACTCTTCTTAAAACTGAGGAGGGTGGGGGGATGGGGGAGGGGGGAGTGGTGGATTGGGAAAAAATATTCCTTTTGGTACGGGAATGGAGTACCAAAGCATATAGACCACGCTTTTGCTCTTTTAGCAGTGACATTATTTAAAACTTTTGCATACACTTGGGGAGGAAACTGCAAATGGCCATTATTCACTAGATCAAGTATTGGTTTCAAATCCGAGAACATCATTAAACTGTTGCATAAAGGTTCACAAGGATGTTACTGTCGAGAGGGTTTAAGCTTACAAAGGAGATAGATCTTGCTATTCGCCAAGTCTGTGTTGCCAGAAGAGGAATCAAAGCTATTCGTAAAAAGTGTAATGCCAAAAGATGTGGAAATAGTGATATGAGACTAAGGAATGTGCATGCTCATTAAACTTATCGCAAAAGTGACTGGGGAGAAAATTTAATCTATGCTGAGTGAGATCAGATTTTTTTTTAAATACATGTTTGCAGACAATTATTGTTTGAAATGTTAGTCTAGTTTAGAGATGCAGTATGGAAAAAGGCAATTCGGCCCACTGAGTCCGCACTGACCAATGATCTCTAGCTCACTACGTACGCTAGTTCTATCCTCCGCACTGTATACAATTTGCCTTTTACAGAGTAAAATAGACAAATTTACAGAGGCCAATTAACCTACAAACCTGCACGTCTTTGGGATTTGGGAAGAACCCTGAGAAAACTCATGCATTCGTGGGGAGAATGTACAAACTCCATACAGACAGCACCCGTAGTCAGAATTGAACCTGGGTCTCCGGCGCTGAAAGGCAGCAACTCTACCGCTGCGCTGCAGTGTCTTTGTTTGTATGGCTGCAGAAACAGAGTTTCGTTTGAGCCTCACTGAGGTTCAAATGACATGTAATAAATATTGTATTGTATTGTGCCACCCAAGATTCTAAGCATTGGGTGTTCAACAAATGAATGGAGGGCGAGATGTTTCTCCCTTTTTACCCTGCTTCCCTTTGTCTGAGGTTCTGACCTGCATGCTATGTAAAGGCCACTCCTGCAGTTTCTCCAGTTTGTGGATCAACTGTACTGCCCTCAACACAGCATTGCAGCTAGGCAAGATCTCATCCAGCAGGGCCTGGGCACATGGACACTCGGACTGTGCCCTGGCCAGAACCCTCGGTCGGATGGTCACTTCCTCAAACATCCCCCCCCCCCCACACACAAGAAACAGCTGGGCAGTCGATCTTCCTCTGGCCGTAGTCCCAGGTCGAATAGTCACCCGTTTTCGCCCCCACTCCCTGCCAGAGCAACCATTCCAGAGTCCTGGGACAGGTGAGCACTCCTTCAGCTGCTGCCAGAGCATGACTGTTTCCTTCAGAGTCATCAATGGGTTTTGTGACGTGAGTGATAACTTAGAGATAAACAGCCAAAAATATATCCTTGCTTATATAATGGCAGACCAGAAACCTGTCAAGCAGGATTTGTAGCCTGCGGTAAAGCATGGTTTAGCTACAAGGTCACAAGCAGATAATCCTTTTTCTTGGCCAGACATGAAGAAAGCTGGGGATATGGATCTACAGTTCCCTCCATAATGTTTGGGACGAGACCCGTCAATAATTTGCCGCTGTACTCCACAATTTGAGATTTGTAATAGAAAAAAATCATGTGTGGCTAAAGCGCACATTGTCAGATTCTAATAAAGGCCATTTTTATACATTTTGGCTTCACCATGTAGAAATTATAGCAATGTGTATACATAGTCCCCCTGTTTCAGGGCACCATAATGTTTGGGGCACAGCAATGTCATGTAAATGAAAGTAGTCATGTTCAGTATTTTGTTGCATATCCTTTGCATGCAATGACTGCTTGAAGTTTGATTCATGGACATCACCAGTTGCTGGGTGTCTTCTCTGGTGATGCTCTGCCAGGCCTGTATTGCAGCCATCTTTAGCTTATGCTTGTTTTGGGGGATAGTCCCATTCAGTTTTTTCTTTAGCATAAATTCTTGCCCACTCAAGAATTGACCATTTTTTTAGCTTTGAAAAACTCCTTTGTTGCTTTAGCAGTATGTTTGGGATCATTGCTTTGTTGTAGAATGAACTGCCGGCCATTCAGTTTTGAGCTTGTGCAGATAGGATGTGTCTATACACTTAAGAATTCATTATGCTACTCCCAGCAGCAGTTGTATCATCAATGAAAATAAGTGAGCTAGTACCTTCAGCAGCCATACATGCCCAGGCCATAACACCCCCACCACAGATGAGGTGGTATGCTTTGGATCTTGGTGAGTTCTTTCTCTCCTCCATACTTTGCTCTTGCCATCACTCTGATATGTTAATCTTCATCTCATCTTTCCACAAGACCTTTTTCCAGAACTATGAATGCTCTTTAAATACCCCTTGGCAAACTAACATGGCCATCCTATTTTTTTTTCATTACAGAGAAAATTCTTCTGTCATCAGCTGTGAAGGTCTTCCTTGGCCTTCCAGTCCCTTTGCGATTAGTAAGCTCACCAGTGCTCTCTTCTTAATGATGTTCCAAACAGATGATTTTGGTAAGCCTAAGGTTTGGCTGAAGGTAGACAAAAGTGCTGGAGAAACTCAGCGGGTGCAGCAGCATCTATGGAGCAAAGGAAATAGGCAATGTTTCAGACTGAAGAAGGGTTTCGGCCCGAAACGTTGTCTATTTCCTTCGCTCCATAGAAGCTGCTGCACCCGCTGAGTTTCACCAGCATTTTTGTCTACCTTCGATTTTCCAGCATCTGCAGTTCCTTCTTAAACATAAGGTTTGGCTGATGTCTCTAACAGGTTTTTTTTTTCATGTTTCTCAGTCTTATAATGGCTTTTTGACTTTAATTGGCACAACCTTGGTCCTTATGTTGATAAACAGCAATAAAAGTTTCCAAAGGTGATGAAAAGACTGGTGCCGAGAGCTCTCTTGTACCTCCATTAAGGAGGCATTTAAACACACCTGAGCAATTACAAACACCTGTGAAGCCATGTGTCCCAAACATTATGGTGCCCTGAAATGAGGGGACTGTATAAATACAGCTGTAATTTCTACATGTGAAATGAAAATGTATAAAAATACCCTTTAATAAAATCTGACTGCACTTTAACCACGTGTGATTTTTTTTCTATTACAAATCTCAAATTGGGGAGTACAGAGGCAAATAAATAAATTATCGGTCCCAAACATTATGGAGGGCACTGTATATTGGAGAATAAAGAGAAGCTTTGACAACTGCTAATAATAACCTGTATAACCTGGCCTTAAAAGAACAATTGCATTAGGAAAGGGTCTGGGCACAGGAACCTTGAGCAAAAACAAACTGAAAACACAAAAGTAAATAGGGTGGTAGAGAAGATGACAGTTCTGGTCGCTCCAATACAGGAATTATATGAAGGCCTTTGAGAGGGTGTAGAATAGGTTCATTAGAATGCTGCCTGGATTAGAGGCTATTAACTATAAGGAAACGTTCAACAAATTTGGATTGTTTTTTCCACGAGCCTGGGAGGTTGAGAGATGTAGATAAATTATGAGAATCGTTACTAGGGTTTACAGTTGGAACCTTTTTCCCTGGGGTGGAAATGACAAAGACACGAGGGTAAAGTTTTAAGGTCAGATGGAAATGTTTAAAGTAGATGCATGAGGGCAAGTTTTTTTTTACATAGAGATGGTGGGTGTCCGGAAAATACTGCTGGAGTGGTGGTGGTGACACATATGATGGGGGTGTTAGTTTTCGATATGCATGTAGATATGAAGGGTTATGGATCAAGTGTCAGCACAGATTAACTTGCCATCATAGGGGGACCAAAGTGCCTGTTTCTGTGCTGCATTGGTCTATGTTCTATGCATGCTGAAGGACCTCGGCAGACCAGCCAGCATCTGTGGAGGAAAACAAATAGGTGATGTTTAGGGTCAAGGCTGTTTTTCAGATTATTGGTGGAGAGGGGAGAAAGCTGGTAGCCAAAGAAGATGGGGCAATAAATGATAAGTGGATACGGATGAAGAGTGATTGGTAGATGGGTGGAATTAGTAAACAAGAACAAGAAGATAAATTGAGGATAACAGGATGCGGATGTAAATTCTGATGGAAAATGCGTAGTGATATATAGCTACTGTGACGACACCTCCACCCATCTTGTCTCCTGCAAAAATGCCATCCTTTCAGTTTCAACATCTCTCATAATGAGGCTTTCCATTCTAGGACATCAGATCCAAATTATTTTTTTGTATACAATTCAGCAAATTACCACTGCATAAGCACAATCACTGATTAAGAACAAAGTGTATAGAAATAGTCCACTGAGACCATATACAAGAGCTGCCAGGTTTTGCCGCCATTTTTAAAGTGCCAAGTTGCATTGTTCTAGTGGCGTTGTAGGGTCGGCCTGGCCAAGTGAAGGTGTAGGCATCCTCCACCGCAGGTCGTATTCGGTCCGCGCTTTTGTTCCCCTGGACCGGCACCCAACCCAGTTGACCCCCAATCTGCTGCCTCAATCCAAATTGGCCAGCTAATCATTGTCCCTCTCCTTGCCCGGC
This sequence comes from Amblyraja radiata, assembly GCF_010909765.2. Classification (NCBI taxonomy): domain Eukaryota; kingdom Metazoa; phylum Chordata; class Chondrichthyes; order Rajiformes; family Rajidae; genus Amblyraja; species Amblyraja radiata. The sequence continues at coordinate 87,109,536 of NC_045961.1, read as the reverse complement.
CACCATTCAGCCTTTGTGCTCCGGGGGCACCTCATAGTCGACCAGGAAGGCGTAGAAGATAAGACCCCACTTCATATTGCCGGACCTTTGTTCTTGCGTCTGCTGCCGCCGACACCCTCCAGTAGGTGTTTGTCATATTCAATGGCCTAATGGTCGTTGGGAAGAAGTTGTTCATATTTGTTCCTGAACCTGGAGGTCATGGTTTTCAGACTCCCAACACCTTATTCCAGAAGGCAAGAATTAAATAAGGGCATAGCCAGGGTGGAGTGGGTCCTTTATGACGCAGGCTGCCTTTTTGGGGCAGTGCGTTCTAAAGCTCCCTTCGATGGTAGTGAGGTCAATTTCCCTAATTGACTGGACAGTCCTCCACCCATATAACATATAACCATATAACCTTATAACATATAACCATATGACATATAACCATATAACATATTAACATATAACCATATAACCATATAACATATAACCATATGACATATAACCATATAACCATATAACATATAACCATATAACAATTACAGCACGGAAACAGGCCATCTCGGCCCTTCAAGTCCGTGCCGAACACTTATTTTCCCCTAGTCTCATCTACCTGCACAGACCATAACCCTCCATTCCTTTCCCATCCATATACCTATCCAATTTATACCTTTCCAGTCCATATACCTATCCAATCAAACCTGCCTCCACCACTTCCACTGGAAGCTCATTCCACACAGCTACCACACTCTGAGTAAAGAAGTTCCCCCTCATGTTACCCCTAAACTTCTGCCCCTTAATTCTCAAATCATGTCCTCTTGTTTGAATCTTCCCTACTCTCAATGGGAAAAGCTTATCCACGTCAACTCTGTCTATCCCTCTCATCATTTTAAAGACCTCTATCAAGTCCCCCCTTAACCTTCTGCGCTCCAAAGAATAAAGACCTAACTTGTTCAACCTTTCTCTGTAACTTGGTTGCTGAAACCCAGGCAACATTCTAGTAAATCACCTCTGCACTCTCTCTATTTTGTTGACATACTTCCTATAATTAGGCGACCAAAATTGTACACCATACTCCAGAATTGGCCTCACCAATGCCTTGTACAATTTTAACATTACATCCCAACTTCTACACCTCTTGTGATCTTCTTTGTTCCTGGTCATTCAAGTTGATACTTCGTCCAACCACAGTGGTTTCGTCAGCTAATTCAAAGATAGAATTAGAACTGTGTCCAGTAGTGGTGAACGATTTCAAAACTGATCCGTGGTCGATGAACAATAGTGTGACGTGTGTGTTTTTATTGTCCAAATGGTCCAGTCAGAGAGAAGAGCCAGTGAGATGGCATACCCACCCTGTTGATATATTTTTGGCGATAGGTTAATTGTAGTAGGTCCAGTTTTCTACAAACATAGTTGATAGGTGCTATAGCAAACCTCTCAAAGCACTTTATCACCACAGACGTTTGTGCCACAGATCAGTAGGAATTGAGGCAAGTCACCTTCCTCTTCTTGGGCATCAGTTTTCTTGATGCCCTTTCAAAGCAAGTGGAGCCTCAGACCTCACTGATGAGAGGTTGAGGAAGTCTGCCGAAACTCCAGTCATTTGGTCTGTGCTGCTTTTGAAAACATGACCAGTTAGACCATCGGGTCCAGATGCTTTCCAAGGGTTTCCCTTCCAGATTTTCAGCAGTTCCAGCAACGTGCAGCAGTTTTATGGGATTAACTCCCATTGCTTCATAATCCTTCGTCCCTAACCTGATCCATCTTAAAGAGTAGAAAGAGTTGGAATGGTATGAGGATGGCATTTCTGTTTAGAACTGAACTGCAGGACAGACACCACCGATGAATGAAGGGAATTAAGAAAGTGCAAGAGGTCTCTAATGGGGGAGTGTGAAGATGATGTAGGTCAGGAGGAAGTTACAAAACCCACCAATGACCCCAACCCCCCCACTCCAGCCCTGAGACAATACCAGGCTGAAGCCCAGTCATGAGCCAAATTCCCCCCTGGTTGATCTCCCCATCTCATCTGCTGGATCCCCGGTCAATACTTTGCATCAAGGTGAGTCCATGCGAAGAGAACTGATAAACTGAGAGATTACAATTTACTTCAGAGTTTGCAGGGCTGAAAGATGGGTTTTCGGGACACTTTATATTTTCCCTCAACACTATTATTGAATTATTATAAGAATATTAGAAAAATAGAAAATAGGTGCAGGAGGAGGCCATTTGGCCCTTCGAGCCAGTACCGCCATTCAATATGATCATTGCTGATCATCCAAAATCAGTACACCATTCCTGATTTCTCTCCATATCTGTAAATCTGACAGGGATGGAAAATGGGGAGTGAAATATAGCTACTATAACCTACACCTCTACCCCCCTTGTCTCCTGCAAAATTGCCATCCTTTTAGTTTCAACATCTCCACGACATCTGCTCTCATGATGAGGCTTTCCATTCTAGGACATCAGGTACAAATCATTTTTCCGTATAGAGTTCAGTAAATTATCACTGCTTAAACACAATCACTGATTAAGTACAACGTGTATAGAAATAGTTCACTGAGACCATATACAAGAGCTGCCATGTTCAAAGTCCCAAGTTGCTTTAAGTGCAGCTGGCCACAGAGACATACCTCTTGATTCCGTTAGCCCTAACAGCTATATCTAACTCTCTCTTGAATATATCCAATGAATTGGCCCCCACTGCCTTTTGTGGCAGAGAATTTTACAGATTCACAACTCTCTGGGTGAAAACGTTTTTCCTCATCTCAGTCCCAAATGGCCTACCCCCTATTCTTAAACTATGACCCCTGGTTCGGGACTCCCCCAACATATGGAAATTATTTCCTGCATCTGGCCTGTCCAATCCCTTAAGAATTTTATGTTTCTATTAGATCCCCTTTCATCAAAATTCCAGTGAATATAAGCCCATTCGATCCATTCTTTCATCATATGTCAGGCCGCCATCCAAGGAATTAACCTGGTGAACCTACGCTGCACCCCCACAATAGCTAGAAAATCCTTCCTGAAAATGGGAGACCAAAACTGCACACAAATCCTCTCGCTACCCAGGCCAACATGCCATTTGCTTCCTTCACTGCCTGCTCTACCTGCACGCTTACTTTCAGTGACTGATGTACAAGGGCATCTCCCCTTGTCCTAATCAGACACCATTCAGATAATCAATTTCGCTGAACACCTCCGCTCAGTCTGCCTTAACCTACCTGATCTCCCGGCTGCTCCCGATTAACTCCCCTTCCCATTCCCAATCTGACCTTTCTGCCATGAGCCTCCTCCATTGTCAGTGAGGCCCAGCACCAATTGGAGGAACAGCCCCTCATATTTTGATTGGGTAGCTTACAACCCAGCTGCATGAACATTGACTTCTCTATCTTAAAATAGCCCTTGCTTTCCCTCTCTCTCCATCCCCTCCGCCTTCCCATTTCTCCCACCAGTCTTACTGTCTCCAACTACATTCTATTTCAGTCCTGCCCACTCCCCTGACATCAGTCTGAAGAAGGGTCTCGATCCAAAACGTCACCCATTCATTCTCTCCAGAGATCACGCGATCACGGTGGCGCAGCGGTAGAATTGCTGCCCTACAGCGATTGCAGCGGTGGAGACCCAGGTTCGATCCCGACTTAGGGTGCTGTCTGTATGGAGTTTGTTCGTCTCCCCGTGGGTTTCCCTGCATGGGTTTTCTCCGAGATCTTTGGTTTCCTTCCACGCTCCAAAGACGTACAGGTTTGTAGCTTAATTGGCATGTAAAATGTAAAAATTGTCCCTAGTGGGTGTAGGAGTGTTAATGTGCGGGGATCGCTGGTCGGCACAGACCTGGTGGGCCTAAGGGCCTGTTTCTGCGCTGTATCTCTGAACTAATGCTCTCTGAATCTCTGAACTGATGCTGCCAGTCCCGCTGAGTTGCTCCAGCATTTTGTGTCTACCTTTCAGATAATAATCTGCCTTCTTGCTCTTGCCACCAACGTGGATAACCTCACATTTATCCACATTATACTGCATCTGCCATACATCTGCCCACTCACTCAACCTATCCAAGTCACCCTGCAGCCTCATAGCATCCTCCTCGCAGCACACCCTGCCACCCAGCTTTGTGTCATCTGCAAACCTGGAGATGTTACATTTAATTCCTTCGTCTAAATCGTTAATATATATTGTAAATAAATGGGGAACCAGCACTGAGCCTTGCGGCACCCCACAAGTCGCTGCCTGCCATTCTGAAAAGGACCTGTTAATTCCTACTTCATTTCTGCCAGCCAGTTCTCCATCCATGTCAATATCATACTTTCAATATCATGTGCTCTCATTTTGCACGCTAATATACAATACTGAAAACTAATGTAAACTGTAATATTGACGACATGGAAACAATTGATTGTCAGTTATGATTCTCCACTCAAGTAGGAATGCAGTGATTTATTTGATTTTCATTATCTCATTTGCGTTAGAAGAAGGGATAGAGGGAGATGCCAGTCAACTACTGGTGGGCTTGTAGGAGCAAGGTGACTGGAATGTCAGGGCTGCCAACTCTCATGCAATGAGCGTGAGAATCACGCATTTGGACAAATTCTCACGCTCTCATACTGATCACAAATTTCTCACGCTCTGTCGTGAGAAATTCTGTGATCAACGAAAATGTCAAAACTCATATCAAGTGCTTGAGCCGTGGGTGTTAGGGAACCAGGGCTGAGGGAGGGATGGAAGCAGAAGCAGCGGCGGGGCCAGATGCGTACGGGGAGCCGGAGCTGGCGAGTGTTTGCTGGGCTGGTAAGTGTTCGCCGGGCTGGCGAGTCGCTCGCTGCAGCTCCGGCCATGGAGCAGCCTCAGTGCAAGAGTCCCGGCCCGTTGGAGGTGTCGGAAGCGTTGCGCCGCTGCCGTCAGAGTCTCTGTGCCGAATTTGCCTTGGTGACCGGCATGGATCAAGCTGCGACACGGTGCATCCTGGAGGACAACCAGTGGCTGCTGGAAGTAAGTACCAAGCACTGGGTAGAAACGGTGGAAGATAGCGGCCTTCAAATGGGGGTGGTTGGAGAAAGCATCCTGCTTGCCGACTGGATTACTACATCTGTAGGAAAAATGTTCCCGATGTTGGGGGAGCTCAGAACCAGGGGTCACAGTTTAAGAATAAAGGGTAGGCCAGTTAGGACTGAGATGGGGACAAACTTTCTTCACGCAGAGAGTTGTGAATCTGTGGAATTCTCTGCCACAGAAGGCAGTAGAGGCCAATTAACTGGATGTTTTCAAGAGAGAGTTACATTTAGCTCTTGGGGCTTGTGAAATCAAGGGATATGGGGAAAAAACAGAAAAGAGGTACTGATTTTAGATGACCAGACATGATCATATTGAATGGCAGTGCTGGCTCGAAGGGCCGAATAGCCTATTCCTGCATCTATTTTCTATGTTTCTATGCTTGGGTATATGGCAATAAAACTCGACCACTTGATTTTGAAGCATTCATGCATGGTGGAGGTATGATGTAGTCATAGAGTGATACAGTGTGAAAACAGGCCCTTCGGCCCAACTTGCCCACACCTGCCAACATGTCCCAGCTACACGACCTACTTTTGGTCCATATCTCTCCAAACTTGTCCTATCCATGTATCAGTCTAACTGTTACTTAAATGTTGGGATAGCCCCTGCCTCAACTACCTCCCCTGGCAGCTTGTTCCATACACCATCCACCCTTTGTGTGGAAAAAGTTACCCCTTAAAAGTTACCTTTTCAAAATACTTCAAACCAAAAACATTGAAATCTACTTCTACAATGCACTAAAATATGATTTTAATACATCAAATTTCAAAAAGCCTACCATGGGATGGGGAGCACCCCCCTCCCACACCCTCCCCGCACTCAGTTGCTCCACTCCCTCGCCAGATACACCCAAGGCCAGTGATCAGTGATCGCTCAGCCCCCCCACTTTCAAAAACGCTCTGCGGCCCTTGGTTCAGACGGAGAACACTGCCAGATGTGAGCGGGGAACTGAGGCCAGTTGTCCATGATGTCTGGATCCTAATGCTCAGAGCTTCGTGTTTCGGAGTTGGCTAATGTTATTGATTTGTAATTAGCCTGATTTGTAATTAGTTGACAAAACCTTAATTTATTCATTCGGAATATCCAGGGGGATGAGATAAGTGTAATATTAAAAAGGTGTCAGGCTGTCTGTCACAATATACAGCCCCGATAACCCATTATTTCCTTCAGTTAAATATTGGGAAGGTAGCAGTATTGTCATTTGCCACTCAATTTACCTCACTGACTATTTCTAACCACCCCCCCCCCCATAAATTCCTTTGACAGATTGAATAGAAATGTCCCCAATTGTACCAATAGAGAGAGTACAGAGGAGATTTACTAGAATGTTGCCTGGGTTGCCTGGGTTTCAACAACTAAGTTACAGAGATAGGTTGAATAAGTTAGGTCTTTATTCTCTGGAGCGCAGAAGGTTAAGGGGGGACTTGATAGAGGTCTTTAAAATGATGAGAGGGATAGACAGAGTTGATGTGATCAAGCTTTTCCCTTTGAGAATAGGGAAGATTCAAACAAGAGGACATAACTTCAGAATTAAGGGACAGAAATTTAGGGGTAACATGAGGGGGAACTTCTTTACTCAGAGAGTGGTAGCGGTGTGGAATGAGCTTCCAGTGGAAGTGGTGGTGGCAGGTTCGTTGGTATCATTTAAAAATAAATTGGATAGGCATATGGATGAGAAGGGAATAGAGGGTTATGGTATGAGTGCAGGCAGGTGGGACTAAGGGAAAAAAGTTGTTTGGCACGGACTTGTAGGGCCGAGATGGCCTGTTTCCGTGCTGTAATTGTTATATGATTATATGGAGTGGGGACACCCACCCCCCCCCCCCCCCCACCCCGCCACCCAACCCCCAGCCACCTCCCCCCCCCACCCAGCCACTCCCCCAAGACACTCACGCCCCCACCCACCCATCCCCCCCACCCCACCCACCCACCACCCCCCTCCCCCCCATCCACCCACCCCCCCCTCCTCACCCCTCGGTCGCTATGCTCCCTCAGGCTTGGTCTCTCGCAATTTCTCACTCCCAACTCTCACACAATATTGGCAGCCCTGCTGGAATGTTGCCACAGATGGGAATATTATGATATTGACAATCTTTGAAAATGTAAAGCGATGAATGGAATTTCTACCACCCACCTTGCCTGGAACTAATCGTACATGCTTTAGGCAGCACGGAAACTGCTTTCATACAAACTATATTCTAAATTATTGTGGCATTGTAAAAAAGATTAGCACAACAACACACACACACTACTGTATTTGAATATATTGGAGAAAATGAAGATTGAAATAGATAAGACTGTATAAGTAATAGCGATGTGAAAAATCAGTAAAGGTTTTGATGCAGTAAATAAAAGGCCTGTCCCACGAGCATGCGACTCAATGCGGCAAGCATGACCTAACGTGGTCGCTTGAGCTGTACGGCCTCGCGGGGCCGGTCCCATTTCGATCGCCGGAGCCGTATGGAGTTGTGCTCCGAAAAACTGACCTTGTTCAAAAATTCCGCTCGGCAACGGCCTGCCGGCCCGTAGCCACTTCAACACCGTACACACCGCCTCGACGGGAGTGCGCAGCGTCTCAACTCAGTACGCAGCGCTTTGACGCCGTACGCAGCATCTTGACGCCGTACGTCATGCGCGAACTTCCCACGGACTTCGCTCGAACTTCACGTCACTCATTCGACCTCGCTTACGGTTTAGTCGCGCTCGCCACATGCAGTCGCATGCTGGTGGGACTGGCCCTGTACGGGGATCACTCGACCTCCGCGCGGCACCCGCTTCCGGTTTGGTCACGCTGGCCGCATGCAGGTCGCATGCTCGTGGGACAGGCCCTTAAGGAGAGACTGTCTCAAAGGGCGGTGCGGTGCTCCCTCAGCACTGCCCATTTCACAATGGTGTTCCCTCAGTACCAAAGATCCTATAGCAAGCAAGATAGATCACTCGACGAAAAAGACGTAGTACGGTCATGGGCAGATTCATGGGTAATTTTAGGCCCCATTTCCGTAACCGGCTTCCGTCTCCGCACCAAAGATCCCATAGCGGAGCAAAGATACTAGTGCGGAGACGCAAGTCGGTCACGGAAACATCCTCGTAAAAATAAAAGTTATTTGGTAAAAATCTTCTCCTCATTTATAGAATTATAATTTATTAACACAAATTGTTCCCCCACAATGTTGATTACACTGTGAGTCGGGTTGGGTCGGGTCGGGTTACGGAAATGTATGAAAAAAAGGCCCACGTTCCGTTCCGTTGCGTACTACATGTCAGCCCATTGCATTTAGCAGGAGTGGTCTATCTTGATCCGCTATACTATATAGCGGCTATAGGATCTTTGCTTAGTACAGCTGCTCCCAGGTTGAAAGGGTTTTGAGGCGCGAGGCCTGAGCTATCCTAATAACAAACCTTGGATTACCAGCAGCCTGAAGGCCTTACTAAATGAGAAGAAAAAGGCTTTCAGGGAGGGCGACAGGAATAAAATCAAAGAACTTCAAAAGGAACTGAAGGTGAGGATTAAGGAGGGGAAAGAAGCCTATAGGTTCAAATTAGAACGACCGCTGCAGCAAGATGGTGTGAAGCAGGTATGGGCTGGAATGCGAAAGATCACGGGCATGAAGCAGAATGGTGGTACACTGCCTGATGGTGAACAGAGTCTGGCTGATGATCTGAACAGATTTTTCAACAGATTTGACTGCCCCACACCACCCCAGCCTCCCCCACCTGGTCTGCTAACCATTGCTGCTTCCTCTCCACCTCCCATCCCTCTCTCCATCACTCCTGAGATGTCACCTGTACGGAGTCCCCTCTTTCCACCTCCCACTCCACCGGCAGCCCCACCCATGACTCTTCATACTGCTCAGGTCAAGGTGATGCTGGACAGACTGAAGCCAGGGAAAGCAGTGGGGCCTGATGACACCAGCCCAAGGCTACTGAAGACTTGCTCTTCAGAGCTGTGTGGTATTCTAACACACCTGTTCAACCTGAGCTTGCGTCTACAGAGGGTTCCAAGGCTGTGGAAAACATCTTGCCTGGTACCTGTCCCAAAGAAGACCCATCCCACTCTCCACAATGACTACAGACCAGTAGCGCTCACTTCACATATAATGAAGACATTTGAGAGGCTTGTCCTTTCCTACATCAGGACTAGTGTGTCAAATCAAATGGATCCTTTACAGTTTGCATATCAGCCTAACATCAGTGTCGACGATGCCCTCATTTACATGCTGCAGAGGGTGTACACACATTTGAACACTACTGATGCATCTGTAAGGATTACATTTTTTGACTTCTCAAGCGCCTTCAACACAATTCAGCCCCGACTGCTAGGGGAGAAGATGGAGAAGATGAAAGTGGATCCATCACTGGTACTGTGGTGTTTGGATTACCTTTCCCTCAGACCACAGTACGTGCGCCTACAGAACAGTGTCTCGGGCACCATCTTGAGCAGCACAGGGGCTCCACAAGGAACTGTGCTGGCTCCGTTCCTGTTTACCATCTACACAGCAGATCTCCAATATAACACCAACAGCTGCTTTTTGCAGAAGTTTTCGGATGACACAGCTGTTGTCGGCCTCATTAAAGGGGGCAATGAGGAGGAGTATAGAGACATAATAAGTAACTTTGTGGAGTGGAGTGCACACAATAACCTCTATCTTAACACCAAAAAAACCAAGGAGATAGTTGTGGACTTCAGGAGGGGGAGGAGGAGGACTCAAGCAACACCAATCACCATTAAGGGCACTGAGGTGGAGGTGGTCGCTAACCACAGGTACCTTGGGGTGCAGCTTGACAGTGAGCTGAACTGGAAGTGTCATATGGAGGCGGTGTACAGGAAGGGACAAAGCCGACTGTATTTTTAAGGAGGCTGAGGTCATTTAACATCTGCCAACCCCTACTGTGCAGTGTCTACCATTCAGTGGTGGCCAGTGCTCTGTTTTTTGCTGTGGCCTGTTGGGGAGATGGCGCCCGCATAGCGGACAAAAACAGACTGGACAAGCTAATCAGGAAGGCCGGCTCAGTGGTCGGGGCTGAGCAACGAACGGTCCAGCAGGTGGCAGAGGCCAGAACTCTGAACAAACTGGGTTCAATAATGACCAACCCCACTCACCCACTCCATGCCCTGAAGGTGATCAAGAGCAGCATCTTCAGTCAGAGGCTGATTGCACCAATGTGCAAAACTGAGAGACATAGGAAGTCCTGTTTACCAGCTGCTATAAGGTTATATAATGCGCATAAATAATTGCACTTTTTTAAAATTAATTGTATTTTAACTTGTATTTTAACTTGTATTTTAACTTGTATTTTAACTTGTATTTTAACTTGTATTTTAACTTGTATTTTAACTTGTATTTTAACTTGTTAAGTATGGAAGCCATTTGAGGAAATGTGTGGTGTTATGTCTGTCTTGAAGCTGTCGTGGCACTGTAATTTCCTGTAAAGGATTATTAAAGGTATAATCAATCAATCAATCAATCAATCAATCAATCAACAGAGATAAACAGTTCAAAAGAAATCCTTGCTTGTAGCAAGGTAAAAAACCTGACAAGCAGGAACTGCAGCGTGATTTAGCTGCAAGGTCACATACAATGGAGAACAAAGCTTTGACAACTGTTAATAACAACCTGCAGAACTTGGCCTTAAAAGAATAATTGCATCAGGAAGGGGTGAAGACATGAGTCTGGAGAAAGGAATCTTGAGCAAAAACAAAATAAAAAACACAAAAGTAAATACGGTGGTAGCGAAGGTGAATGCTATGCTTGCCTTAGAGTCAAGACGTCAAGTTACAGCTTTATAAAACTTGGGTTAGGCTGCATTTGGAGAGGTATCTGCATTTCTCAGCCTGGTTATATTACAGGAATTTGACAGGGCGTAGAATAGGTTCATTAGAATGCTGCCTGGATTAGAGGCTATTAACTATAAGGAAAGGTTCAACAAATTTGGATTGTTTTTTCCACGAGCATGGGAGGTTGAGAGATGCAGATAAATTATGAGAAGCGTTGCTAGGGTTTACAGTCGGAAACTTTTTCCACCAGAGAGAGGGCATAGTTGTAAGGTCAGATGGAAATGTTTAAAGTAGATGTATAGGGGCAAGTTTTTTTTTTACACAAGTGGCAAATGCCTGGAAAACACTGCTGGAGTGGTGGTGGAGACACATATGATAGGGGCATTGAAGACATTTTTGGATAAGCACATAGATATGGAGGGTTATGGATCACGTGTCGGCACAGATTAACTTGCCATCATAGGGGGACCGAAGTGTGTGTTTCTGTGCTGCATTGATCTATGTTCTATGCATGCTGAAGGAACTCGGCAGACCAGCCAGCATCTGTGGAGGAAAACAAATAAGTGATGTTTTGGGTCAAGACTGTTTTTCAGATTATTGGTGGAGAGGGGAGAAAGCTGGTAGCGAAAGAAGATGGGGCAATAAAGTCAAGTCAAGTCAAGTGAGTTTATCGTCATGTATCCCTGATGGACAATGAAATTCTTGCTTTGCTTCAGCACAACAGAACATAGTAGGCATTGACTACAAAACACATGAATAAATAACCCATTATCTGTTATTTGCACTTAGGAAGTCCTGTTTACCAGCTGCTATAAGGTAAATAACAGATAATGGGTTATTAATGTTCAGAGTTTTGTCCGAGCCAGGTTTAATAGCCTGATGGCTGTGGGGAAGTAGCTATTCCTGAACCAGGTCGTTGCAGTCTTCAGGCTCCTGTACCTTCTACCTGAAGGTAGCAGGGAAATGAGTGTGTGGCCAGGATCGTGTGGGTCTTTGATGATACTGCCAGCCTTTTTGACGCAGCGACTTCGATAAATCCCCTCGATGGATGGGGATAGCTGGATACAGATGAAGAGTGATTGGCAGATGGGTGGAATTAGTAAACGAGAACAGAGGTAAATTGGAGATAAAAGGATGCAGATATAGATTCTGATAGGGGTAGAAAAAGGGAAGTGAAATATAGCTACCGTGGCTACACCTGCAGGTCGCATTCGGTCCGCCCTTTTGGTCTCCTGGACCGGCACCCAACCCCCAATCTGCTGCCTCGATCCAAATTGGCCAATGAATCATTGTTCCTCTCCTTGCCCGGCCACCATTCAGCTTTTGTGCTCCGTGGACACCTCACAGTTGACCTCGAAGAAGCAGAAGGTAAGACCCCACTTCATATTGCCGGCCCTTTGTTCTTGCGTCCACTGCTGCCGATATCCTCCAGGTTCTCCAGTCCTCAGGGACGAGCAGAGCTGGGCTGGGCAGCTTCCCTCCTCGGGGCAGGTTTCCTAGTTCTGCGGCGGGCGAGTCAGGCCTGCTGCCGGGGGATAGCTGTGGCACCGTGGTCTGCTGAGCGGCACCACAGTCACCTTTCACCCCACCAGACTTTGTACCAAAACATAATTCTCCAATATTTCCACCATCTTCAACATGATCCCTCTCCCAATAATACCGAGCCTCATCTATTCATTGCTCCTCATGTGGTCTTTTTTACATTGTTGAGACCAAGGATAGTCTAGGTCAGTGGTTCCCAACCTTTTTTAGCTCATGGCCCCCTTGGAATCTTATAATTTTTTCTGTGCCCCCCCCCCCCTAACATTATTAGCGGAAAAAATATTATAATACCTTCCATAAAAATATCAGTGTCTATTAATTGCACATATATAATATCTTTTATTCTATTCCACAAACATCAAAAATATTTAAACTACATAGATTTAAATTTATTAGAACTGAAATTTAGGAGGGAACAGGGTGGTAGCTCTGTGGCCCCCTTCATTGAACCTGTGGCCCCCTAAATCCCCAAATCTTTCTGTGGACCCCCTGAAATTTGCCATGGCCCCAGGTTGGGAATCACTGGTCTAGGTGACGGTTATGATGAACATTTGTGCTCTGTTCGTATTTCACAGGTTGTGTTTGTATAGCATCTTCATATCTCCAGCCAACTGAACTCTCATTACTCGCTATTTTAACTCTCCTTCCCCATACTAATCTTTCAATCCTCAACCACAGTAAGGCCACAAGCAAACTGGAAGAACTGCACTTTATATTCTGCTTGGGTAGCCTATAACTCAATAGCACAAAAAATAAATGTTTCCCTTGCACATAAACTCCATTCAAATTCTCATCTACCCATTATCCTCCCTCCATTCACACCTTTCTTGCCATTATCCCTGCCCTTGTCACCCAGTTCTTAACTCGATGCACTCACCTTCCACTGATCCCTACTCCATGTTACCTCCTTTACTTTTTGAACCTCCCCACTTTCCTTTCCACCCACCATCCGGTTCTACATTTTACACCCTATCTTCCTTCCTTATCAAACTCCACATCTGCACTTCAAGCTCCTCTCCACTTCATCTCCAGCTTTGCTTGTTATAGAACCATAGCCACCCAGCTTTGTGTCAAGAGAAAAGAGATAGTCATCGACTTCAGGAAGCGAAGCAGTACACAGTTTGCAATGATGGCGCTGAAGTAGAGATGGTTGAAGACTTCAAATTCCTCAGAGTCAATATCACCAACAACTTCTCCTGGAACCACCCACATTGAAGCAACGACCGAGAAAGCACACCAGCGCCTCTACTTCCTTAGAAGGCTTAAGGGCTTGTCCCACTTTCACGACCTAATTCACGACCTCTGCCGAGTTTGCCCTTGACTCGTACGCGCAGCATTGTCGTCACGGGGACGTAGGAGGTCGCAGGTAGATTGTGATGCTAGTCGTAGGTATTCGTGGCATCAAGTAGGTTGGGGCGTTTTTCTAGCCTGATGAAAAATGTCCATGAGTAAAAAAGGTCGTGAATTAGGTGGTGAAAGTGGGACAGACCCTTTAGAAAGTTTGGTGTGTCCCTTACAACTCTCACTAATTTCTACAGGTGCACCATAGAAAGTATTTTATCAGGATGCATCACAGCTTGGCTTTGGAACAACTCCATCCAAGTCCAGAAGAAATTGCAGCGAATTGTGGACACAGCTCAGACCATCACACAAACCAACCTCCCTTCTATTGACTCCATTTATACCTCACATTGCCTCGGCAAGGCCTGTAGCATAATCAAGAATGGGCCACTCTTCTTCCCTCTCCCTTCAGGCAAAAGGTATAGAAGTGTGAAAATGCACACTTCCAGATTCAGGGGCAGATTCTTCCCACCTGTTATCAGGCAAATGAATCATCCTACCACAACCAGTCCTGAACTACTATCTATCTCATTGGTGACCCTCGGACTTTCCTTGATCAGACTTTGCTGGCTTAACCTTGCAATAAACATTATTATTGCTTATCATGTATCTATGCACTGTAAATGGCTCAATTGTAATCATGTCTTGTCTTTCCGCTGACTGGATAGCACTCAACAAAAAAAACATTCAATGTACCTCTTTACACGTGACAATAAACTAAACTGTAAACTGTAAACGGTTGAGTTCTTCATTAGGATGGAGAGTGACATTGTTAATTCAGAAACAAGGGTCCTGAACTTAAAGAAAGGTAACTTTGAGGGTATAAGACGTGAATTGGCCAAGATAGACTTGGCAATTGATTCTTAATGGGTTGATGGTGGATATGCAATGGAAGGCATTTAAAGACTGCATGGATGAACTACAACAATTGTTCATCCCAGTTTGGCAAAAAAATAAATCGGGGCAGGTAGTGCATCCGTGGATAACAAGGGAAATCAGGGATAGTATCAAAACAAAAGATGAAGCGTACAAATTAGCCAGAAAAAGCAGCCTACCAGAGGACTGGGAGAAATTCCAGCAGAGGAGGACAAAGGGCTTAATTAGGAAAGGGAAAATAGATTATGAAAGAAAACTGGCAGGGAACATAAAAACTGACTGCAAAAGCTTTTATAGGTATGTGAAGAGAAAAAGATTAGTTAAAACAAATGTTGGTCCCTTGCAGTCAGAAACAGGTGAATTGATCATGGGGAACAAGGACATGGCAGACCAATTGAATAATTACTTTGGTTCTGTCTTCACTAAGGAAGGCATAAATAATCTGCCGGAAATAGCAGGGGACCGGGGGTCAAATGAGATGGAGGAACTGAGTGAAATCCAGGTTAGCCGGGAAGTGGTGTTAGGTAAATTGAATGGATTAAAGGCCGATAAATCCCCAGGGCCAGATAGGCTGCATCCCAGAGTACTTAAGGAAGTAGCCCCAGAAATAGTGGATGCATTAGTGATAATTTTTCAAAACTCGTTAGATTCTGGAGTAGTTCCTGAGGATTGGAGGGTAGCTAATGTAACTCCACTTTTTAAAAAGGGAGGGAGAGAAAATGGGGAATTACAGACCAGTTAGTCTAACGTCGGTAGTGGGGAAACTGCTAGAATCAGTTATTAAAGATGGGATAGCAGCACATTTGGAAAGTGGTGAAATCATTGGACAAAGTCAGCATGGATTTATGAAAGGTAAATCATGTCTGACGAATCTTATAGAATTTTTCGAGGATGTAACTAGTAGAGTGGATAAGGGAGAACTAGTGGATGTGTTATATCTGGACTTTCAGAAGGCTTTCGACAAGGTCCCACATAAGAGATTAGTATACAAACTTAAAGCACACGGTATTGGGGGTTCAGTATTGATGTGGATAGAGAACTGGCTGGCAGACAGGAAGCAAAGAGTAGGAGTAAAAAGAGTAGGGTCCTTTTCACAATGGCAGGCAGTGACTAGTGGGGTACCGCAAGGCTCAGTGCTGGGACCCCAGCTATTTACGATATATATTAATGATTTGGACGAGGGAATTGAATGCAACATCTCCAAGTTTGCGGATGACACGAAGCTGGGGGGCAGTGTTAGCTGTGAGGAGGATGCTCGGAGGCTGCAAGGTGACTTGGATAGGCTGGGTGAGTGGGCAAATGCATGGCAGATGCAATATAATGTGAGGTTATCCACTTTGGTGGCAAAAACAGGAAAGTAGACTTTTATCTGAATGGTGGCCGATTAGGAAAAGGGGAGATGCAACGAGACCTGGGTGTCATGGTACACCAGTCATTAAAAGTAGGCATGCAGGTGCAGCAGGCAGTGAAGAAGGCGAATGGTATGTTAGCATTCATAGCAAAAGGATTTGAGTATAGGAGCAGGGAGGTTCTATTGCAGTTGTACAGGGTCTTGGTGAGACCACACCTGGAGTATTGCGTACAGTTTTGTTCTCCTAATCTGAGGAAAGACATTCCTGCCATAGAGGGAGTACAGAGAAGGTTCACCAGACTGATTCCTGGGATGTCAGGACTTACATATGAAGAAAGACTGGATAGACTCGGTTTGTACTCGCTAGAATTTAGAAGATTGAGGGGGGATCTTATAGAAACGTACAAAATTCTTAAGGGGTTGGACAGGCTAGATGCAGGAAGATTGTTCCTGATGTTGGGGAAGTCCAGAACAAGGGGACACAGTTTAAGGATAACGGGGAAATCTTTTAGGACCGAGATGAGGAAAACATTTTTCACACAGAGAGTGGTGAATCTGTGGAATTCTCTGCCACAGAAGGTAGTTGAGGCCAGTTCATTGGCTATATTTAAGAGGGAGTTAGATGTGGCCCTTGTGGCTAAAGGGATCAGGGGGTATGGAGAGAAGGCAGGTACAGGATACTGAGTTGGAAGATCAGCCATGATCATATTGAATGGCGGTGCAGGCTCGAAGGGCACCTGCACCTATTTTCTATGTTTCTATGTTTCTATGTAATAACTTCTGATTCACCGAGTCCATTTTAATCAGAAAATATCTCTCAGGAATTTTTTCTGCAACTGTATAGTTCATCTGCAGTTGTATAGGGCTCTGGTGAGACTACATCTGGAGTATTGTGTACAGTTTTGGTCTCCTAATTTGAGGAAGGACATCCTTATGTATGTGGCAGTGCAACATAGGTTCACAAGATTGATCCCTGCGGTGGCGGGACTATCATATGAGGAAAGATTGAAAAGACTAGGCTTGTATTCACCAGAGTTTAGAAGGATGAGGGGGAATCTTATAGAAACATATAAAATTATAAAAAGGACTGGACAAACTAGATGCAGGAAAAATGTTCCCAATGTTGGGCGAGTCCAGAACCAGGGGCCACAGTCTTAGAATAAAGGGGGGGTCATTTAAGACTGAGGTGAGAAAAAACTTTTTCACCCAGAGAGTTGTGAATTTATGGAATTCCCTGCCACAGAGGGCAGTGGAGGCCAAGTAACTGGATGGATTTAAGAGCTCTAGGGACTAGTGGAGTCAAGGGATATGGGGAGAAGGCAGGCACGGGTTATTGATTGGGGACGATCAGCCATGATCACAATGAATGGCGGTGCTGGCTCGAAGGGCCGAATGGCCTCCTCCTGCACCTATTTTCTATGTTTCTATGAAAATAAGACACATCTTGTTTCATTGCCTAGAGACACAGGAAAGTTCAGATGTTGGAATCTGGACCAAAAAACGAAACTGCTGGAGGAATTCAGCATCAAATATCATCTGAGAAAAGGGATCAAAATGATGGATGGGATTTATATAGCGCCTTTCTAATACTCAAGGTGCTTTACATCGCATTATTCATTCACTCCTCAGTCACACTCGGTGGTGGTAAGCTACTTCTGTAGCCACAGCTGCCCTGGGGCAGACTGACGGAAGCGTGGCTGCCAATCTGCGCCTACGGCCCCTCCGACCACCACCAATCACTCACACACATTCACACACAGGCAAAGGTGGGTGAAGTGTCTTGCCCAAGGACACAACGACAGTATGCACTCCAAGCGGGATTCGAACCGGCTACCTTCCGGTTGCCAGCCGAACACTTAGCCCATTGTGCCATCTGTCGTCCGAAAATGTCACCAATCCCCCTCCCCCAACAGATCCTATTTGATGCTGAGTTCCTCCAGCAATTTGTATAGTCTCTCAGAATGAAGAAATATAACCACAGTGTCAATAGTATTAAAGCTACAATTATAACCAGAGGCGGTTTCTATCCCTCCGGGTACAACCTGTTTTATCACATATTGCATCAGATAAATTCAATTGTTATCATCAATGTACAGTGCAGTCAAACTACCAATTAAACTTAGGCATTGACTAACCTATTCATTGTGAAATGGGAGTGTTGAGGTGGTGTCCCAACGTCAAAAAAAGAACAAGGCATATTCATTTTATTTAATCTCACTTACTGTCACAACACAAGGAAAATATTTCGATGAAGCTATTTAATTATTCCTGCACCCATTCCTACAGGTACAGTGCATTCAGACCCCACCATTTTTTCCACATTTTGTTACATTTATAGCCTTATTCTAAAATGGATTCTTTTTTTTTTAAATCATCAATCTATACATCATACCCTATAATAAAAAAGCGAAAACAGGTGCTTAGAAATTTTTGCAAAATAATTAAAAAGAAATAACTGAAATATCACATTTACATTAGTATTCAGACCCTTTACTCAGTACTTTGTTGAGGCACCTTTGCAGTGATTACAGCCTCAAGTCTTCTTGGGTATGACGCTACAAGCTTGGCACACCTGTATTTGGGTAATTTCTCCCATTCTTCTCTGCAGATCCTCTCAAGCTCTGTCAGGTTAGATGGGGAGCGTCGATGCACAGCTATTTTCAGGTCCCTGCAGATATGTTCGATCGGGTTCAAGTCCGGGCTCTGGCTGGGCCACTCAAGGACAGTCACAGACTTGTCACAAAGCCACTCCTGTGTTGTCTTGGCTGTGTGCTTAGGGTCGTTGTCCTGTTGGAAGGTGAACTTCCGCCCCAGTCTTAGGTCCAGAATGCCCTGGAGTAGGTTTTCATCAAGGATCTCTCTGTACTTTGCTCCGTTCATCTTTCCCTCGATCCTGACTAGCCTCCCAGTTCCCACCTCCGAAAAACATCCCCACAACATGATGCTGCCACCACCATGCTTCACCGTAGGTATGGGATTGGCCAAGTGATGAGCAGCTGCTGATTTGCTCCAGATGTGACGCTTGGCCTTCAGGCCAAAGAGTTCAATCTTGGTTTCATCTTGAAACAGAGAATCTTGTTTCTCATGCCTTTTGGCTACTACACTGTCATGTGCCTTTTACTGAGGAGTGGCTTCCGTCTGGCCACTACCATAAAGGCCTGATTGGTGGAGAGCTGCAGATATAGTTGTCCTTCCAGAAGATTCTCCCATCTCCACAGAGGAAATCTGGAGCAATATCAGAGTGACCATCGGGTTCTTGGTCACCTCCCTGACTTCTTCTTCTTTTTCTTCTTGCGTATGGCGTGCACAGCCTAAAGTTGTAGGACAACTTGTTCCATTTGATCTTACTTGATTGTGCACACCAGGTTGATTGCATTCATCAAAACAGGGCGGACCACGCGAATGTTGCAATCTCCCACCCCACCTCCCTGACCAAGGCCCTTCTCCCATCGATTGCTCAGTTTGGTCAGGCAGCCAGCTCTATGAAGAGTCCTGATGGTTCCAAAGTTCTTCCATTTAAGAATCACAGAGGCCACTGTGCTCTTCGGGACCTGCAGAAATCATTTTATACCTTTCCCCAGATCTGTGCCTCAACACAATCCTGTCTCAGAGGTCACCAGACATTTCCTTCGTCTTCATGGCTTGGTTTTTGCTCTGACATGCACTGTCAACTGTGGGACTGTATATAGACATGTGTGTGCCTTTCCAAATCATAGTCCAATCAATTTTATTTACCACTGGTGGACTCCAATCAAGTTGTAGAAACATCTCAAGGATAATCAATGGAAACAGGATGAACCTAAGCTCAAGTTTGAGTGTCATAGCAAAGGGTCTGAATACTTATGTAAATGTGATATTTCAGTTATTTATTTTTAATTACTTTGCAAAAATTTCTAAACATCTGTTTTCGCTTCTTCATTCTGGGGTATTGTGTTAAGATTGATGATAAAAAAAAAGAATGTAATCAATTTTAAAATAAGGCTGTAACGTAACAAAATGCGGAAAAAGTGAAGCGGTCTGAATACTTTCTGAATGCACTGAATCTCTCCATTTAGTCCTACACCCATACCTATCTGATAGTCCTGCAATATTCCCTTTCTATTTCCTGTTGAAAATCCCTGTTAAGCCTGCTCGACCCCATTCCAGATCACAACAACATTATTTTTCTTATCCATAAGCCCGCATCAACTTCAGATCTGGCAGTAGACCCCTGATACCACATTTAAGCTACGGTACATGGAAGTTTTTTAAAATTCAAAAATCAATAGCGATTTTAAGTATGTGGGCATGGCTTGCAAGTCCAGCATTTATTGCCCACCCTAAAATATCCTTGAGTAAATGAAGGGAGAGCCAGTCTCTTGAACTGCTGAAGCTCCTCTCATAGTTTGAAGATATGTTGGTGTTTGTAGTGTTCAATAGCCTAATGGTTGCCGGTAACAAGTTGTTCATAGTTGTTCCTGAACCTGGAGGTCGTGGTTTTCAGACTTCAACACCTTCTTCCAGATGGCAGGAATTAAATGAGAGCATGGCCAGGGTGGAGTGGGTCCTTGATGATGTGGTCTGCCTTTTTGGGGCTACGCCTTCAGTAGATCCCATCGATGGTAGTGAGCGAAGGTACTAGAGGAGCAAGGTAGACCACTTGACGAAAAAGCCGTAGTGCAGGCATGGGCTCATAGATAATTTATTCGCGCCATTTTGGGAATCAAATATATGAGGGTTTTTTTTAAATGGGCCTCCGTCATGGCGTCCACATCTACACGTGTCGCGAGCTGTTCTGTTATAGTGCTCGAATCGCCAATGTAAGCGATTTGAGTAATTTATAGCAGTCTTTCTTCAGGTTCCCCACTAAAGACGAAAGGTAAGAAAAAAATTTAAACTTTCTGAAGGGGTGGCCTGCCCGTTCTCTTCCTATAGCCCAGATCGTGGAGCCGGGGGTCGCCAGAAGAATTGCTCCGATCGCTGGCCCGCGGACTATAACACCCTGAAGCCGCAGTGTGCGGAGCTTCTAGTTGCGGGGGCAGTGTGTACTTTACCTTGTGGAGTCTGGGATTCCTCGCCGGAGAAGAGCTCCGACCGCCGGCCCGCGGCCTATAACATCATGAAGCCCCTGTCTCCGGTAGGAAGCGGCCGATTCAGGACCTCCAAGCCGCGGAGATCACGAATCGGCTTGTGTTTAAGCCTGTTTGAAATACAGGATAAATGGTGTTAAATATACACAATGTACACGGATCAGTGGTGTTTAAAATACATGATAAATGGTATTAAATATACACAATGTACATGGATCAGTGGTGTTTAAAATACATGATAAATGGTGTTATAGGGAACAACATCTCCGACACTGAACTACGGAGTACTTGTCAAAGAACTGCCGTCTTTGTTCTGAACACCTTGTATATCTCACACATAAAGCAATAAATTATGTAAATCTTACCATAAATGACAGAAATAAAAAGTGTTATCCTTGTTTATGAATTTTGATGTAGAATTATTTAAAATTGAGTGGATTGATGCAATATATTGCTAACCCACAAATGTTTAGTTATGAGATATTCACATATAAAAACTCACTCAGTAGCTCGAGTGACTGTGAGTGGCCGCTGGGACCGGACAGAGGAACCGCAGCTAGACCCGGGGCTCGCAGGTGACCTGGGAACTGCAGCAAGTCCCGGAGGGTCTTGGCCCCTATGCAAAAAAGGCTGCGGACCCCTGGACTAAACCAAACCCTCGATCCTGTCCCGCCATCCTTTTTTCAAAATTTAACAACTCAAATGGTGGTGCGTTCTTCATTGCTGGGAAATAAGGTAACTCATTTCCCTCAAATATATGTTAGATTTTCCTCAAATATATGTTAAATTAAAAACTAAACTATGGTAGCAATGCACAGTATTCATGTCTAAAGCTCGCACTTCTGCATCAATGTAGGTATGTATACACTATATTTCTTTACACTAATATAGAATGAAAATATATCTTGGCTTGTGTTCGTTTATATTTTATTCACAATATTAGGATTTCAGAGAGAGAGGTTGAATGAAAGAAAAAAAAGTTCAACAAAATTAGAGATCACAAGAAAGAGAAATATACATGTGTGTGTGTGTTATATATTTATATACATATATATCACACATATATACGCATCATATATATATATAATGAATATATGTGTTTATATATATATAAGAAACTAGAGGAATATGTATGTGTGTTATATAATTATATACATCAATATCACATTTATATATGTTTGTGTATCATATATATAATATATATACGTGTTTATAATATATAATATATAGGCAAATATATTGGCTTATGGCTTATGTTCCTTGTATCTTACAGGCAAAAAAATAAAGGCATATATAATTGCCTTTATGGCTTATGTACATCATGAGAATGGCTCATGTACATCATGTTGCTTTAAATCAAAGTTGCTTCTGATCCATGAGCTTTGAAATCTATTATCTCTATCCTGCCTCTCACACACACAAACACACACATACCGATCCCCCACAACACAGATTAAACCAAAGATCATAGAATGCATATGGTCCAGAGACCTTTCATTGTGCATTGTCTCCCATTTTATATGCAGTTTCCCTTTAAAAACATTTTTTTAAAGAAGCACCTTATTTATTATAAACAAAGATCATAATGGTCTATCATAGAAGGCTAAAATAGACCAAGATAAACTGCAAAATTCAATGGACTGACATGGATTAAACTGCAAGAGGCATAACAGGGATCGGGGTCTTATTCCTAAAATGGAGGAAGTGACGTTCCGTTGCATACTACACGTCAGTCCATTGGATTTCGTAGGAGTGGTCTATCTTGCTCCTCTAGTATCTTTGGTAGTGAGGTCAATATCCATAATGGACTGGGCAGTGTCCTCCACTTCTTGTGATCTTCCTTGTTCCTGGTCATTCAAGTTGGCAATTCGTCTGACCACAATGGTATCGTCAGCAAATTCAAAGATAGAATTAGAACTGTGTCCAGTGGTGGTGATCATGTTCAAAATTGATCTGTAGTCGATGAACAACAGTGTGACATGTGTGTTTTTATTGTCCAAATGGTCCAGTCAGAGAGAAGAGCCAGTGAGATGGCATACCCACTCCGTTGATATATTTTTGGTGATAGGAAAATTGTAGTAGGTCCAGTTTTTTACTAACATAGTTGATAGGTGCTATAGCAAACCTCTCAAAGCACTTTATCACCACAGACGTTTGTGCCACTGATCAGTAGTAATTGAGGCAAGTCACCTTCCTCTTCTTGGGCATCAGTTTTCTTGATGCCCTTTCAAAGCAAGTGGAGCCTCAGACCTCACTGATGAGAGGTTGAAGAAGTCTGCCGAAACTCCAGTCATTTGGTCTGAGCTGTTTTTGAGAATATGACTGTTAGACCATCAGGTCCAGATGCTTTCCAAGGGTTTCCCTTCCAGATTTTCAGCAGTTCCAGCAACGTCCAGCAGTTTTATGGGATTAACTCCCATTGCTTCATAATCCTTCGTCCCTAACCTGATCCATTTTAAAGAGTAGAAAGAGTTGGAATGGTATGAGGATGGCATTTCTGTTTAGAACTGAACTGCAGGACAGACACCACCGATGAATGAAGGGAATTAAGAAAGTGCAAGAAGTCTCTAATGGGGGAGTGTGAAGATGATGTAGGTCAGGAGGAAGTTACAAAACCCACCAATGACCCCAACCCCCCCACTCCAGCCCTGAGACAATACCAGGCTGAAGCCCAGTCATGAGTCAAATTCCCCCCATGTTGATCTCCCCATCTCATCTGCTAGATCTCCTGGTCAATACTTTGATCAAGGTGAGTCCATGCGAAGAGAACTGGTAAACTGTGAGATTACAATTTACTTCAGAGTTTGCAGGGCTGAAAGATTGATTATCAGGACACTTTATATTTTCCCTCAACACTATTATTGAATTATTATAAGAATATTAGAAACATAGTAAATAGGTGCAGGAGTGAGTAATTCTGCCCTTCGAGCCAGCACCACCATTTAATATGATCATGGCTGATCATGGCTGAGCAACTGGGCAGGGCAGTCACCTTCCCTCTTACCCTACCCCCATTCCAGAGTGCTGGGTCAGGTGGGCACTCCTTCAGCTGCTGCTAGAGCATGACTGTTTCCTTCAGAGTCACCAATGGGTTTTGTGACGTGAGGTGTAACTTAGAAGAAAACAGCCTAAAAGAAATCCTTGCTTATAGCAAGGTGGTCTAGAAACCTGAGACGCAGAAATTGCATCAATGTTTAGCTGCAAGGTCGCATACAATGGAGAACAAAGCTTTGGCAACCGTTAATAACAACCTGCAGAACTTGGCCTTAAAAGAATAATTGCATCAGGAAGGGGTGAAGACATAAGAGTCTGTAGACAGGAATCTTGAGCAAAAACAAACTGAAAACAAAAAACACACAAAAGTAAACAGGGTGGTAGAGAAGGTGAATGCTATGCTTGCTTTAATTCACCAAGGCATTAGAGTCAAGACTTTAAGTTGCAGCTTTATAACACTTGGGTTAGGCTGCATTTGGAGTGGTACTGTATCTGCATTTCTGAGTCGGGTACCCCCATTACAGGAACGATATGAAGGCTTTTGACAGGGTGTAGAATAGGTTTATTAGAATGCTGCCTGGATTAGAGGCTACTAACTATAAGGAAAGGTTCAACAAATTTGGATTGTTTTTTCCTGGAGCATGGGAGGTTGAGAGATGCAGATAAGTTATGAGAAGCTTTGCTGAAGGCTGATATATCACCAGAGCCTGATGGTCTGCATCCCACGGTACTTAAGGAAGTGACTCTAGAAATTGTGGACGCATTGGTGATAATTTTCCAATGTTCTATAGATTCAGTATCAGTTCCTGTGGTTTAGAGGGTAGCTAATGTTATCCCACTTTTTAAGAAAGGCGGGAGAGAGAAAACAGGGAATTATGGACCAGTTAACCTGACATCGGTGGTGGGAAAGATGCTGGAGTCAATTATAAAAGATGAAATGGCGGCACATTTGAATAGCAGTAACAGGATCGGTCCGAGTCAGCATGGATTCACGAAGGGGAAATCATGCTTAACTAATCTTCTGGAATTTTTTGAAGATGTAACTAGGAAAATGCACAAGGGAGAACCAGTGGATGTAGTGTACCTGGACTTTCAGAAAGCATTTGATAAGGTCCCACATATGAGATTAATGGGCAAAATTAGAGCGCATGGTATTGGGGGTAGGGTGCTGACATGGATAGAAAATTGGTTGGCAGGCAGGAAACAAAGAGTAGGGTTAAACGGGTTCCTTTCAGAATGGCAGGCAGTGACTAGTGGGGTGCCGCAAGGCTCAGTGCTGGGACCGCTGCTATTTACAATATACATTAATAATTTAGATGACGGGATTAAAAGTAACATTAGCAAATTTGCAGATGACACAAAGCTGGGTAGCAGTGTGAACTGTGAGGAGGATGCTATGAGGATGCAGGGTGAATTGGACCTCCAGTTTAAATTCCATTTGGAATATTTTGGAGGTCCAAGAAACCAAGAACCAAGACAGGTTGGGTGAGTGGGCAGATGCATGGCAGATGCAGTTTAATGTGGATAAATGTGAGGTTATCCACTTTGGTGGCAAAAACAGGAAGGCAGATTATTATCTGAATGGAGTTAAGTTGGGAAAAGGGGAGGTACAATGGGATCTGGGGGTCCTTGTTCATCAGTCACTGAAAGTAAGCATGCAGGTACAGCAAGCGTTGAAGAAAGTGAATGGCATGTTTGGCTTCATAACAAGAGGAGTTGAGTATAGGAGAAAAGAGGTCCTACAGTTGTACAGGGCCCTAGTGAGACCACACCTGGAGTATAGTGTGCAGATTTGGTCTCCAAATTTGAGGAGGACATTCTTGTTATTGAGTGGGTGCGGCGTTGGTTCACAAGGTTAATTCCTATGATGACAGAACTGTCATATGTTGATAGAATGGAACGGCTGGGCTTGTATACTCTGGAATTTAGAAGAATGAGAGGCGATCTTATTGAAACATGTAAGATTATTAAGTTTGGACATGCTAGAGGCAAGAACCATGTTCCCGATGTTGGGAGAGTCCAGAACCAGGGGCCACAGTTTAGGAATAAGTCAAGTCAAGTCAAGTCAAGTCAAGTCAATTTTATCTCTATAGCACATTTAAAAACAAATCTCCTTGACCAAAGTACTTTACATTGGTGCAGGTACTAACGTGGTACAAACAGTGGTACATAGATCAACAATACATACATAGATACATACATACAGCGCTCCCTCAGAGGACCTCAAGAGAGTCTCAATGTTGTACTTCCGGTGGCGCTGGTGCCAGCTGCCTCCACCTTCAGCCCCGTATCTTTTTTTTTTTCCGTTTTTTTTTGTTATGTTGAAGTGTGTTTTTAATGTTTTTTTAAAATGTTTTAATGTGGGGGAAGAGGGCACGGTGCAGGGGATATCGTCCTTCAGTCGCTTCCTGGAGAGGACGCGAATATTATTCGAGTCGCGTCCTCACCCCCCCCCAGCGGCCTACCTACTGGATTGGCGAGGCCTTTCCTGCCTGGACCGACCAGAGCTCCAGCAGCGGCGGGACAGCGCTGATACATCGCGGGGCTGGCGATGCCTTACCGGGGATCGCCGTCTGGAGCCCGGAGTGCTGGGCCTGCGGCTCCGACATCCTGGAGCTGTGGTTCGCGGAGCTCCCAACGCGGGCGGCGCTGACAAACATCGTGGGGTCCTGTGACTCTGCCCGGCTCGGCCTGCGGACTCGGGAGCTGCGGACTCCGATGGGAGGCGGCTGATCGGGAGGTCCGGGCCGCTGAGGAGGATTTTCACCGTCGGGGTTCGGCGTCGGCGTTCCATCAGCCCGGCGAGAGGGTCTGAGCATCGAGCCGCCCGGGGTGGCGACTGCGGGTGCTTGGAAGACCCCGACCACGGGTGAACATCTGGGAAGATCGGAGGGGAGGCTGGCTGGACTATGGTGCCTTCCTCACCTTGGTGCCCTTGTGTTATGTTGTGTCGTGGACTTTCTGTGTTTGTGCTTTTTTTTTTGTTGCTTTTTTTAAAATTCTATTTTATTTTTAATATGTTTTATTATTTATTATTTATTTATTTTTATGATACTGACTGTAAAGGGAAATTCATTTCGTTGTCTCTAATTGAGACAATGACAATAAATTTGAATACAATACAATATAAGTTTTAAGTCTAGACTTAAAAGAGTAGATGGAGGGTGCAGTTCTGATGGGAATAGGGATGCAGTTCCATAGTCTCGGAGCTGCAACCGCAAAGGCCCGGTCACCCCTGAGCTTATGCCTAGACCGCGGGATGGTCAGTAACCCCAGGTCGGCCGATCTGAGGGATCTGGAGGTGGTATGGTGGGTAAGCAGATTTTTGATGTAGGTGGGGGCAAGCCCTTTAAGGGCTTTGTAAACATACAGAAGGAGCTTGAAATTGATTCGGAACCACACTGGGAGCCAGTGGAGAGAGGCCAGAATCGGGGTGATGTGGTCCCTTTTTCGGGTGCCTGTCAGGAGACTCGCTGCGGCGTTTTGGACCAATTTCAGGCGGGACAGGGATGATTGGCTGATGCCAGTGTAGAGGGAGTTGCAGTAATCAAGGCGGGAGGAGATAAATGAGTGGATGATCTTTTCGAGGTCGTCAAATTGGAGGAATTGTTTTATTTTAGCTATCGTCCGAAGCTGGAAGAAGCTAGCTTTTAACACGGCATTGACTTGTTTGTCAAATTTCAATGCGGAGTCAATTATCACGCCAAGGTTTTTGACGTGAGGTTTGAGTAGTGGGGTAAGGCTTCCAAGGCTGCCTGCTATCATTTTGATTGAGTATGAGGGGCCGAGTAGGATGACCTCAGACTTACTCTCATTTAGTTGGAGGAAGTTCTGGGCCATCCAACACTTTATATCCTCGAGGCAGTGGATAAGGCTGAGAAGATTAGATTGGTTGTTGGGTTTCAGGGGGAGATAGAGTTGTGTATCGTCTGCATAGCAGTGGAAGGAAATGCCGTGCCTTTGAATGACTTGTCCTAAGGGGAGCATATACAGGGAGAAGAGATTGGGGCCTAGGATGGAGCCTTGTGGAACCCTGCAGCAAAGGCTAGCTGGGGAGGAGAAAGAGTTGCCTATGTATGTAGATAAACTCCTATCTTTGAGGTAGGAGATGAACCAGCTCGGGGCAGTGCCAACAATACCAACCCCGTACCGGAGATGGTCAATTAGGATGGTGTGGTCGACAGTATCAAATGCTGCGCTGAGGTCGAGAAGGAGCAGGATTGCACAGTCGCCGGAGTCAATGATGAGAAGTAGGTCGTTAAGTACCTTCAACAAGGCAGACTCTGTGTTGTGGTGGGTCCTGAAACCTGATTGGAAAGTTTCCAGGATGGTATTTTGGTGAAGGTAAGGCATAAGTTGACTTAAAATTACCTTTTCAAGGACTTTTGAAAGGAAGGACAGTTTGGAGATAGGTCTGTAGTTGCTAGGCAAGGTGGGGTCGTGGTTAGGTTTTTTCAGGAGGGGCTGGACCACCGCATGCTTGAAGCAGGTAGGAACAGTGCCAGTGGCCAGAGAACTGTTGATGATGGCGAGGGTGCGGGACCGGCTATTGCAATGACATCCTTCAGAAGGGCAGAGGGGGCAGGTAGCAGGTTTCATGGTAGTGACCAGCTTTACAAGGGAGGGTAGAGTAACGGGTTGGAAAAGGTCTAATTTTGAAGAACAGACCAATGAGACAGCTAGGTCATGGATGGGAGGGGAAATATTCGATCTGATGTTCTTAACTTTGCTGGTGAAAAATGTAGTAAATTCTTCGCACATAGCAGGGGACCCAGCTAAACTGGTTCTGGGGGCAGGTTCATATAATGGAGGTAATGGTGCTAAAAAGGACCTTGGAGTTATGTGCGTTTTTGGAAATAAGGTCGGAAAAATATTGTGTTCTCGTAGACTTTACTGCTTCCTGGTATTTGAGAAGATTGTTTTTCAGAAGTTCAAAGGAAACTTGAATCTTAGCAGGTTTGTTCTTCCGTTCTGATTTTCTGCACTCTCTTCTTAGGGCTCTGGTGGTGTCATTGAGGCAGGGCCAGCCTTTAGGCTTAGGCTTTTTCATTTTAAGAGGAGCAACAGAATAAAGGGCAAGCCATTTAAAACGGAGATGAGGAAAAACTTTTTCACATAGAGGTTGTGAGTCTGTGGAATTCTCTGCCTCAGAAGGCAGTGGAGGCCAATTCTCTGGATGCTTTCAAGAGAGAGTTAGAGCTCTTAAAGATAACAGAGTCAGGGGATATGGAGAGAAGGCAGGAACGGGGCACTGATTGTGGATGATCAGCCATGATCATATTGAATGGCGGTGCTGGCTCGAAGGGCCGAATGGCCTACTCCTGCACCTATTGTCTATTGTCTATGGTCTATTGTTGCTAGGGTAAACAGTCGGAATCTTTTTCCCCAGGGTGGCAAATGACAAAGACGAGGGGGCATAGTTTTAGGGTCAGAAGGGAATCTTTCAAGTAGATGTGTGGGAACGGTTTTTTTTACGGTGGGTGCCCGGAAAACACTACTTGAGTGGTGGCGGAGACACATATGATAGGGGCATTGATGACGTTTTTAGATAGGCACATAGATATGGAGGGTTATGGATCACGTGTCAGCAGAGATGGGGTGGAGGGAGATGTCAGTAAGCCTACTTAAGAGGTGGGCTTGTAGGAGCAAGGTGACTGGAATGTTGATATTTCCACAGATGCCAATATTATGATATTGACAAACTTTGAAAATGTAAATCGATGAATGGAGTTTCTAGCACCAACCTTGCCTGGAAGGAACTAATCGTACATGCTTTAGGCAGCACGGAAACTGCTTCCATGTAAACTATACTCTAAAACTAGAGTGGGCATTGTCAAAAAGAGTAGCACAAGAACACACACACACATTTGAATATATTGGAGAAAATTAAGATAGGAATAGGTTAGACTGTATAAGTAATAGCGCTGTGAAAAATCAGTAAAGTTTTTAACCTACAACACTATCATCTACTTCCCTGCACACTAGGGACAATTAACCTACAAACCCACAGCTCTAGTATTTTTGTTGGCGAGTGCTGCTCAGGTGATGGGCTGAGGGAGCCCCGCCTGCCGTTTGACCACACCCTTCCCTCCTCTACAAGTGGGGCAGCGTCCCGGGTTTGGGCTCAGACCGAGTTGCTGCTTGACGATGCCGGGTTTACTGTCGTGTGCGGTTCCCTCGCTGTTCGCCCTCTGCCTCCCGCTAGTCCTGGCGCTGCCCGACGGCGCGCCTACCAGTGCCTGCATCAGCCTCATGCCTTCACACACCGGCATCAGCCCACAGACTTCCAACTCGCCGCACACGATCGATGCCAACTGTGTCAACGGCTACGTGGAAGGTGGGCGGCGGTGGGGGAATGTTGCAGATCAAGTGTGGGGAGGGAGGTGAATGTCTCGGGTGAGGAGGGGGGGTAGTGTGTGTGTGTGTGTGGGGGGACGGGGGTGAGTGTGGTGGGGGGGAGACTGTCTGGTGTGGGGAGGGGGAGAGTGTGGTGTGTGGGGGTGAGTGTGGTGTGTGGGGGTGATTGGTGGGAATTTGTTGAGGGTCTAGTGTGGGTAGGGGATGTGGTATCGATGATGTGGGTTTGGTGTGGAGAACGTGTGTGGGGGGGAGTGTCCACGATGATGTGGGTCTGGTGTGGGGAGCGGAGAATG
The DNA here is from genome assembly GCF_010909765.2 of Amblyraja radiata. NCBI lineage: Eukaryota > Metazoa > Chordata > Chondrichthyes > Rajiformes > Rajidae > Amblyraja > Amblyraja radiata. Next base: position 87,078,906 of record NC_045961.1, on the reverse strand, counting down.
TCAGTGGTGGAAGAGTGAGTATCAGTGGTAGGGTGTATGTTGGTGGTGGGTCAAGTCGAGAGGTGTTGTGGCGTATGGGTGAGTGTCAATAATGGGGTTTGATGTGTTGTGGGTCTGGTGTGAGTTGGGTTGGAGTGGGGATGAGGGTCAGTCGGGATGTATGGTGTTTGTGGGTCTGGTGTGGGGGATAAGTGTCTGGTGGGGTGGGGGGGGGGGTGAGAGTCAATGATTTTGTGGATCAGGAGTGGGGAAGGGTGTGTGGGACTGTGAGTGCCTGGTGGAGATGGCAGGTGTGGTGGTGGATGTTTGTGGTGTGGGGGGTGAGTTTCTACGGTGGGTTGTGGATTAACGGTGGGGTGGGTTCTGGTGGGTGGGGGTATGTCAGTGGTGTGGGATTATGGTGTATGAATTGGTTGTGGGCAGGGATAAGTGTCAGTGGTGTTGGTGTATGGTGTTTGTGGGTTAAGTGTGGGTGAGAAGGGGTTCGGGTGGGGGGGGTGAGTGTCTGGTGGGGAGTATGTTGTAGATTTGTGGTGGTGGGGGTGGCTGCTCTGATGTGAAGGGGGTGGGGGGGTGAATGTCAACAATGGTGTGTGTTGTGGGATGTGGTGGGAGGGTGTGTCAATGGTAGGAATGACTGGTGTGGGGAGGGGGCAAGTGTCTGAGGTGTGGGGTTATGGTGTGGGAGGTATGTTGTGTGTCTGGTGGGGATTATGTTGTGGGTCCTGTGTACGGGTGTGTCAGTGGGGGGGGTGAGTGTTTGGTGGGGATGGGCCTGATTTTAATGAGTAGGGCTTTCAAAGAATATGGAATGAATACAGGGTAAGTAGGATTGGTATAGATGGGTGCGGTGGTTGCCATAAATGTATTGGACAGAAGAGTTTGTTTGTGTAATGAATTCTTGGTGAGGTCCAATGTTCCAGAATTGGGCTTTTGACCCATTGGGTCTTTTGGTGCTTGAACCCCACAAGAGCTTCTTCATCTCCTTTATCACAAGCCCCTTATTTTAATCATGGGGCTACCTATTTTTTTTTGTGTGAAGTTGCATTTAACTGCTTAGTCTTTATGACTTTCATTCCTAGTGTTGTCTGTATTTCCCTGAGGTTGGGTAACTTGACGAATCTAATGGTATTTATGAATCTGGTTTGCTGAGTTTTCAACCTTTACCTTTCAACCTTCGCCCCATGCCAAACGCACTTGCAGAACGCCAATTATTTACTTGAAGTTTTTATGAATTGAAAATAAATTGTATATTTAAAAAAATCTCATTCCTTTACAGTGAGGATAATGGGGCCACCTTACGGTGGTCTTCTACTTCAAGGCCGAGCACCTAATACGAGTGTTGCAGTTGGTGACTGGGCCACGCCTCCTGCCAATACAAAAGGCATTTCGGTATGAGCTGTTTGTGATCTCTATGCTATTTATTTAACTCCATTAACAAAGGACATTAAACAAAAAACTCTGTTCTGCTTTGATGTGCATGAGGCTACAGAAGGCTAGAACATATGGGATGCAGGAAGACCTAGCTGGCTGGATAGAGGTTTGCTTCATGGAAGGAAGCAGAGAGTGATGGGGAAGGTTGTTTTTTTACTTGAAGCCTGTGACTAGTGGTGTGCCTCAGAGGTCGGTGCCAGGCTCATTGCTGGTTTCTTTGTATCCATGATTTGGGTGATAATATAGATATGATTATTAATTTTGTGGGTGGCATCGCAGGTAGTGGAGATGGTTGTCAAAATTCAGCAGAATCTTAATCAGTTGGGCAGTGGGCTGAGAAATAGTTAAGATTTTAATGCAGATAAGTATGAGATGTGTATCTTGGGAAGTCAAACCAGAGCAGGACAAACACAGTGAATGGCAGAGCCCTGGGGCATGTTGTGGAGCAGAGGGTCTAGGAGTGTCATCGCGGGTGGTCAAGAAGGCACATTACATTGGCCTTCTTCAGTCAGGGTATTGTGTATAGAAGTTGGAACGTTATGTTACAGTTGTACAATTATGGTGCGGCCACATTTGGAGTATTGTGTTCAGTTTTGGTTACTCTGCTGTAGGAAGGATATTGTAAACTTGGAAGTAGTGTGGAGAAGCTTTGAGGAGATTCCCAGGAAAGGCCTGAGTTATAGAGAGAGGTTGGGCTAGATAAGACTTTAAAAGGGAACACATCAGGCATGTTTGCAGCATTCCCTGCACAGCAAATAGCATCCTGTTTTGGGTAGGAGACCCAAATTCTACAGTACCCAAGGTGTGATCTCACTAAGGTTTATTTAATTGTAGTGTGCCATTTTTGCTATATATTCTAATTCTTGTTGGGTCTAAAATGTTTTAAGCTGAAAGATGAAGGAATTGTCTAACTTCTTGCTCTTCATTACCAGTGTTTCAGTAGGCAAAATAGTGCAATCACTCATGCAAACACTACCTTGAAGACTGCCGATACTGTCTACACCTGGAATCCACCCACCATGAATAATTCTGTCCAGTATGTTGAGTTTGTGTAAGTATATTTTACAACTGATTGAACCTGCACAAAGACAATACATGATTACAATCGAGCTATCCAGTGTACAGATACATGATAAAGGGAACAATATCAATAACATTTAGTGCAAGGTAAAGCCCGTAAAGTTCGATGAAGATAGTCCGAGGTTCTTCAATGAGGTGGATGGTAGTTCAGGACTGCCCTCTAGTTGTTGGTAGGATGGTTCAGTTGACTGACAACAGCTGGGAAGTAACTGTCCCCGAATCTAGAGGCGTTCTCAACCTTTTGCCTGATCAGAGACAGGAGGAAGTGGCCAGGGTGCGCCTCGTCCTTGATTATGCTGCTGAGGCTGTGAGAGGTAGAAATGAAGTTGATAAGAGGGAGGTTGGGTTGTGTGATCTGGGCTGCATCCACGATTCTCTGCAGTTTCCGCCTTGGGTGGAGCTGTTCCCAAGCCATGTGATGCATCCCGATATTAACCCTGTGGAATATTTGGAGGAGGCTGATGGGAAGAGGGAAAAAATGATCTGCTGGAGAAGTGGTTATGGGGAGAAGGCAGGAGAATGGAGTTGAGTGGGAAAGATAGATCAGCCATAAATAGATAGCAGCGTAGACGATGGACCGAAGGGCCTGATTCTGCTCCAAGAACTGAAATTTATGAAGAGCTGGGCTAGGAAATATTTTTGGTCTTGGGGGGTTTTTTTTTTCCTCACCTTGGGAGTGTTTGCTTGACTGGACGGTGTTCATCCTTGATACGGTGACCATAATGAAAGAATGGTTGGTTTAGTGAACCTCTTCTCCATGCCATTGTAGAATGAATGTTTGTAATAATTAAGCTGATGTTTTCTTTGTAGAGCAACTGTGGCCGAGAACAGAAGCACGTACTGGACCGGTCTAAGTTCTGCTCTAATTGGTGAGTATCTATTATTAATCCTTCAACACAACAAAACTGAAGAAGGGTCTCGATCCGAAACGTCACCCATTCTTTCTCTCCAGAGATGCTGCTTGTCCCGCTGAGTTACCCCAGCATTTTGTGTCTTAACAACAAAACAAAACAAATTTCTTGAGAGAAATTTCTACATTTAGTTTGGAAAAACAATAAAAACGTTTAGTTTAGAAATGCAGAAAGGAAACAGGCCCTTCAGCCCACTGGGATCACACTGACCAGTGACACGCACATATTAACACTATCCAGTGCACAATAGGGACAGTTTTTACATTCACCAAGTCAATTAACATACAAACCTGTACGTCTTTGGAGTGTGGGGGGGGGATTCCAAACGTATCGGGGAAAATCCATGCAGGTCACGGGAAGAACGTACAAACGCCGTACAGTCACCACCCTAGTCGGGAACAAACCCAGGTCTTTGGTGCTGCAAGTGCTGTTGGCAACAACTCGACCACTGTGCTGCCCTAGAGATTTACTAACATTTCTTTTTGGGGTGAAGGAAATAATTAACCAATCTTTATTGTTCCCCCTGTTCCTGGGTGATCAGAGTATTATTGAGGATTGGGTGGATCTTAACTTTATTATGCAGTTGTCATTGAAATGTTCCCTCTAACTCTGGGTGTGAGACTTGCTCAATATCTGATCCAGATATACAAGCTTTTTATGGCTTACTTTAACCCAACTTCTCCTAGAATCATAGTGTGGAAACAGGCCTATCGGCTCGCACCGATCAACCTGTCCCATCTACATTAGTTCCACTTGCCTGCATTTGTCTCGTATCCCTCTAAACCTGTCCTATCCATGTAACTGTAATTGCTTCTTAAATGTTGCGATAGTCCCTGCATCAACTACCTCCCTGGCAACTCATTCCCGACATCCACCGTCCTTTGCGTGGAAAAAGTTACCCCTCAGATTCCTTTTTTTTTTTTCACTTAAATTTTTATTGATTTTTAAGAGATATATACAAAACAGTGCAACACCATCACCATAAATAAAACAAAGTAAGAAAAACGGCAATCAAAATTAAAAAATAAGTAGATAGGAAAAAAAAAGAAGTAAATAAAAGAAAAATTGGAATAAGACCGTGTGGTTCACTTACCAACTTAAAAAAAAGAAAAAACATTACATTGATTAGTTATCTGATAATTCGATATTCATACAAACATATCATCTAGTTCTATATAACGCAATCTTCCCATATCTAGCTAGGCATTTATCTAATTGGTGTCAATTGGTGGAAGCTGCCAATTTATTTGCTGAGGTACTAAACTGAAGTCGCATTTTGTAGGAACTATGTTGTTTGTATATTTATTAATTAGCTGATTCTTTATATTGCAGAGGTGAAATGCTCCGGTGCAGTGAGGACCTTTGCTGGATTTGCCATGGTTGTGATGCCTACCCTCATTTGGCTAGCTGCATTCTGATCAGTGGCAAACACCGAACAATTGTTGTTCCAGAATTGGATGTGGATTTAATTCATCAAACTTTTAAACCTGCTAAAGGTCAAGTTATCAACAAGTTCTAAGTTAGCACTTTAAACTCCCGAACACTTCTCTGTTCAGAAGGTTTAAAAGGATGAGGTTCACAGTTTGTTTGCTTAACATTTGTCTACCTAATTGTTTGTATAAATGTATCAAATTATTTAGTCAAATAAACTTCTTGTGATATTTGCTTAAATGGAATTGCTGGCAGAACAATGTACTGTGTATTTGGGTAAAAAGTGTGCTTCAAATAAGAATCGTTTGATTTAAGATGACAGATGGGGTGTAGAAAGTCATGCTGTCACCCACAGAAGTAAATCCTTATTGTCTTAATCGGTATGTATCTTGCTAACAACAAAAGCTCTTTGCTACGAACCATTGCTTGATCGATACATTGCCGTTCAGAGCAGCCAGGAAGAAACTTGCCATTTGCCTCAGTTTGCTTTGTCCATAGTGCTGCTGCTTCTAGGCAGTTCAAATCTGCTATGAAATGCCATGGCCGTCCGAAGGGGGGGGGTGCGTTGGGTGAAACCGCACCACCCTTTTTTTCCCCCTATGAAAAAAGTCACCAAAATGTTTTTAAAAAACAAAAAAAAACTCTGTTCTCCCGTCCCCGGGCGGGAGTGACTGAATCTGAACCCAATGGCTGTAACCCCAACACCAGACGCTGCTGCGGCGTAGCCGGCTCCCCCCGCCTCCCCCCGCCGCGGGGCCCAAGCCATCTTTGCCCCACACCACCCCCACTGACCCCCGCTGGGCTCATGCCACCCCTGCTGTGCCCACGCCACCCCTGCTGGGTCCACGCACCCTCGCTGACCCCCGCTGGGCACACGTCACCCCCGCTGGGCACACGTCACCCCCCCTGGGCCCACGCCACCCCCGCTGGGCCCACGCCACCCCCGCTGGGCCCACGCCACCCCCGCTGGGCCCACGCCACCCCCGCTGGGCCCACGCCACCCCCGCTGGGCCCACGCCACCCCCGCTGGGCCCACGCCACCCCCGCTGGGCCCACGCCACCCCCGCTGGGCCCACGCCACCCCCGCTGGGCCCACGCCACCCCCGCTGGGCCCACGCCACCCCCCGCTGGGCCCACGCCACCCCCGCTGGGCCCACGCCACCCCCGCTGGGCCCACGCCACCCCCGCTGGGCCCACGCCAACCCCGCTGGGCCCACGCCACCCCCGCTGGGCCCACGCCACCCCCGCTGGGCCCACGCCACCCCCGCTGGGCCCACGCCACCCCCGCTGGGCCCACGCCACCCCCGCTGGGCCCACGCCAACCCCGCTGGGCCCACGCCACCCCCGCTGGGCCCACGCCAACCCCGCTGGGCCCACGCCACCCCCGCTGGGCCCACGCCAACCCCGCTGGGCCCACGCCACCCCCGCTGGGCCCACGCCACCCCCGCCAACCTGTTTCCGTGCTGTAATTGTTATATGGTTATATGGGAGGGGGAGAGAGAGAAGGGAAGGGAGAGGGGAGAGGGAGAGAGAGAGAGATAGGGGAGGGGAGAGGGAAAGGGGGATTATCTTGAGTGAGATTGCAAAATTAAGGTAGGTTTTAGAGCTATTATATTTTCTAATCCATATGAATAATATTAAACAATATAAAATAATATCAAACAATTTATTTTCCTTGATAGCAATACTGAAAAATATGAATTCCATAGTTTGTGACATAAATACACATTTTAATGGGATCATTATATACAGATGTAACATTTCCATTTTAACAACACATAATCCTCCGCCATTTCCGCCACCTCCAACGTGACCCCACCACTCGCCACATCTTCCCATCTCCCCCTATGTCTGCCTTCCGCAAAGACCGCTCCCTCCGCAACTCCCTCGTCAATTCTTCCCTTCCCTCCCGCACCACCCCCTCCCCGGGCACTTTCCGTTGCAACCGCAAGAAATGCAACACCTGTCCCTTCACCTCCCCCCTCGACTCCATTCAAGGTCCCAAGCAGTCGTTCCAGGTGCGACAACGGTTCACCTGTATCTACTCCAACCTCATCTACTGCATCCGCTGCTCTAGATGTCAGCTCATTTACATCGGTGAGACCAAGCGTAGGTTGGGCGATCGTTTCGCCGAACACCTCCGCTCAGTCCGCAATAACCTACCTGACCTCCCGGTGGCTCAGCAGTTCAACTCCCCCTCCATTCCCAATCCGACCTCTCTGTCCTGGGTCTCCTCCATTGCCAGAGTGAGCAACAGCGGAAATTGGAGGAACAGCACCTCATATTCCGTCTGGGGTCCTTGCGTCCTTATGGCATTAACATTGAATTCTCCCAATTTGGCTAGCCCGTGCTGTCTCCTCCCCTTCCTTAACCATCTAGCTGTCTCCTCCCACCCTCCCATCTGCCAGCCCTCGGGCTCCTCCTCCTCCTCCCCTTTTCCTTCTTTCTTTCCCCACCCCCCATCAGTCTGAAGAAGGGTTTCGGCCCGAAACGTCGCCTATTTCCTTCGCTCCATAGATGCTGCTGCACCCGCTGAGTTTCCCCAGCAATTGTGTGTACCTTTCCATTTTGAAATTGGGGTGAGGGGGGGGGGAGGCTGGGGGCAAATATGCGTCAAGCCAATAGCCTAATCGTTAAAGAGTTAAAAGATAGCCTAATTGATAAAGAGCTGAGAAGAGGAATCAGAGCTGCCAAGGAAAGGTACTCTGAGAAGTTGAGGAGCAAATTCTCAGCTAATGACCCTTCTTCAGTTTGGAAGGGCATGCAAGAAATCACCAGCTATAAGAGGAAAGCCCCCCACTCTTTGGACAATCATCAGCTGACGAATGACCTGAATGAGTTTTACTGCAGGTTTGAAAATCAGAAACGTAACCCTGGTACCCCTTCCCCAACAAACAGCCAGACCCCAGTCTGCAAAGAATGGACCCTGCACCCTCTCCTTCCCATTCACCACTTCACACCTACTTAAGGCAAGACTCCAGTATGAAAAGAGTGGACCCTTTCCCACCCCAACCAACACTTCATACCCACTCACAGCCTGACCTCACTCTGCAAAGAATGGGCCCTTCAACACCCACCCCACTCCAATCACCACTTCACACCCAATGACTGCACCTCCACAGACACCTCTGTCAAGCTTCTCAAGTTTGTGGATGACAAAACCCTGATTGGACTGATCCAGGATGGGGATCTCTGTACTCTTTTCAGTTTGACATTTTTCCTATAACATGGTGCCCAGAACTGAACACAATATTCTAAATGCGGTCTCACCAACGTCTTATACAACTGCAACATGACCTCCCAACTTCTATACTTAATACTCTGACTGATGAGGGCCAAAGTGCCAAAATACTTTTTCACCACCTTGTATACCTGCGACATGACCTTCAAGGAACCATGCAACCATCAACCATTTCTCTGCCCACCTGGATAATTGATCCAGATCCTGCTGCAATCTTTCACAACCATGTTCACTATCTGCAAAACCACTCACTTCTGTATCATCAGCAAACTTGCTAATCTTGCCCTGTTCTGTGACGTTTCACAGAGTGCTGGAGTAACTCAGCGGGTCAGGCTGAGTATAGAAGTTGGGAGGTCATGTTGCAGTTGCATAAGAAGTTGGTGAGGCCGCATTCAGAGTATTGTGTTCAGTTCTGGGCACCATGTTATCGGAAAGATATCATCAAACTGGAAAGGGTACAGTGAAGATTTATGAGGATGTTGCCAGGACTAGAGGGCCAGAGCTACAGGGAGAGGTTGAGTAGGCTGGGACTCTATTTCATGGAGCACAGGAGGATGAGGGATGATCTAATAGAGGTGTATAAAATCATGATTTGAATGGTTGAGTCTTTTGCCCAGAGTAAGCGAATCGAGGAGCAGAGGACATAAGTTTAAGGTGAAGGGCAAAAGATTTAATAGGAGTCTGTGGGGTATGTTTTTCACACAAAGGGTGGTAGGTGTATGGAACAAGCTGCCAGAGGTAGTTGAGGCAGGGACTATTGCAACATTTAAGAAACAGTTAGACAGGTACATGGACAGGCCAGGTTCTGAGGGATATGGATCAAACGTGGGCAGGTGGGTCTAGTGCAGATGGGACATGCTGGGCCGAAGGGCCAGTTTCCACACTGTATCACTCTAGGACTCTATCTTTCCCTCTCAAACCCATTCTCCTGCCTTCTCCCCATTACCTCTGACACCTGTATCAATCAAGAATCTATCAATCTCCTCCTGAAAAATGTCCATTGACGACCTCCACAGCTGTCTGGCAATGAATTCCACAGTTCACCACCCTCTGACTTCAGAAATTCCTGCTCATCTCCTTCCTAAAGGAATGTCTTTTAATTCTGAGGCTGTGGCCACTGGTCCTAGACTCTCCCACTAGTGGAAACATCCTCTCCAAATCCACTCCATTCAGGTTTTTACCAGGCTGGGACAGGCGGCAACAGCTTCACACCATGTCCCAAAGCTTGTGTCCTGTCCTGCATCACCCAAGACAGCAGAGATGTTATAGGAGAGGCAAGCACCGTAACAAAGTAGCTCACGATGGTTTGGGTAACATTTAGGAATGTCTATGCATGGCACATCATGAATATTACTGAAGAACGGTCTTGACCCGAACTATAATCTATAACTTTTCTCCAGAGATGCTGCCTGACCCACTGAGTTACTCCAGCACTCTGTGACATATCACCTATCCATGTTCTCCACAGATGCTGCCTGACTCACTGAGTTACTCCAGCACTCTGTGATATGTCACCTATCCATGTTCTCCACAGATGCTGCCTGACTCGCTGTGTTACTCCAGCATTCAGTGAAACGTTGCCTATTCGTATTCTCCGCAGATGCTGCCTGACCCACTGAGTTACACCAGCACTTTGTGACTATTTTCCCTTCACCCATCTGCCCAAGCCCACTCTCCCCCCTCCTTTCCTATGTTCCTTTCCACCCATAAACCTCTCTCCGCCTTTACATTTCACTCCTCTTTCATATCTGCTCTACTTATCTACATGCATTTTTCTTCTTCACTTTTTAGTCATAGAATGATTCAGTGTGGAAACAGGCCCTTCAGCCCAACTTGCTCACACCGACCGACATGGCCCATCTAAACTAGTCCCACTCGCACGCGTTTGGCCCATATCCATCTAAATCTGTCCTATCCATGTACGTGTCCAAATGTCTCTTAAACATAGGATAGTCCCAGCCTTAACTACCTCCCCTGGCAGCTCGTTACATACACCCAGCACCCTTTGTGTGAAAAAACTACCTCAGATTCCTGTTAATTTCTGAAATATTGGTCATAAATTTGGTGCAAAAATGCTCCAAAATAAGGCTCAGAATGGATCAGAGTGCATCTAAACCCCCTGAGCTTTCAGGGCCCTTAAGCGGGCCCTGGACCCTGGCATCGAGAGACTTCACGCTTCGCGCTCGTGATGTGCGCTGGGCGCACATTATTTCACATTACGTTTTTTGTAATCCTGTCATGCCACCCCCCTTTTTGAAAAGCTTCGTACGGGCCTGAATGCTGTGGCTGATCGAATATACTGCATTCAAGGACATGCTGGAATGAATATCCAGATGCCCATCCTGCTCCAGTCAGACCTTTAAACTCTTAATGGGTAGGGGTGTCGGGAAAAGAGATTGCAAACTTGGAAGAAAACAAAAATAATTTGTTCACTTGAGCAAACTAGAGGGTTGAGTTCAATATATTCACTATTATAATAGAGAAAATGCTGGGCAATGAATTTCAGACTTGAAACGTTAAAGGTTTCTCTATCGGCAGATGCTGCCTGGGGCAGCTTAATTGTGCAGCAGTAGAGTTGCTGCCACACAGTGCGAGACCCGGGTTCCATCCTTATTACAGGTGATTTCTTTACGGAGTTTGTACGTTCTCCCTGTGACCGTGTAGGGTTTCACTGTGTGTTCCGATGTCCTCCCACACACAAGACCTGTAGGTTGATAAGCTTCGGTAAAATTTGTAAATTGTTCCTAGTGTGTAGGATAGTGCTACAGGGCGATCGCTGGTGGGCCGAAGTGTCTGTTTCTGTTCTGTATCTAAAGTCTGACCTGGTGTTCCTGGCATTTTCCACTATTTTGGATTTCCAGCAGCTGCAGCTTTCATCATTGCCCAAAGCCTCTGATTTTACCAGGAAATTTGTAGCCATGCAAATTGAAGTAGATTCAGAAATGTTGGCAATGCTCTTGGGGCAGCTATGGATGGAAACTGAACCCAGTTTATTTGGTAGGACTAGAAGTTGAGTTTAGTTTAGAGATACAGCGCGAAACAGGCTCTTCGGCCCACTGAGTCCGCGCCGACCAGCTATCCGCGCACACTGACACCATCCTACACACTCGGGACAATTTACAATTACAATTACACCAAGCCAATTAACCTGCTAACCTGTACGTCTTTGGAATATGGGAGGAAACTGGAGAAAAGCCACGCAGGTCACTGGGTGAACGTACAAATTCCGTACAGCCAGCACCCGTAGTCGGGATCGAACCCGGGTCTTTGTTGCTGTAAGGCAGCAACTCTACTGCTGTGCTGCCTGGTGTAACAGTTCTAAACAAAGCTAGGGAAGGTGGGGCCAGTATAAAGCAGAATATGATAGTCTGAAGCTTTAAAAGTTCTGGGATCAAGCACTTTGCATCAATAACTATCAAATGTTTCTAATATGTAGTGCCTTACACTATCATTTGTGGATGATCTGTCATGTTACCCTTTGAACATCTAAGTGGTTAGTAATTTGTTAGTTCCATAGGCTATTTAATACTTTAGCTGCTATGTTTTCATTAAGTAGATAATCCTTTTTCCTGGCCAGACACGATGAAGGCTGCGAGCATGGATTTAAATTGGCACCAGGAACTAGTGCGACATTGAGGTTAATTGCACATGGTATATCCTGGAGGTGAGATGGTTTGAGGGGGAAGTTCCAGGGCTGCATGGAGATGTAGACCATAGGGGGGGGGGGGGGGGGGGGGGGGCTGTACAAGGTGGGCAGGAACCTGGTGGGCTGAAGGACTGTGCACCTCAGGCTGTAGAAGGACTTGTAAAGCAAGAAAGCTGGCTGGTGTGAAAGACTGCTCTCTTGTCTAAGCCAGGGCTTCACTGGAACAGTGGGGCTTTTCCTGTATCTACTGCTTCCATTCCTCCAGATTTCAGTGTTGTGCTGATTGTGATTTCCCACCCTACACCAAGTTGTTGCTTTTCCTCCTTGTAAATACCTTAGTCTCACACAAGTTGAAGCACTGGTTCATCATCATATAAGCAGCACATCACACGTTCAGTCTGCTGCAGCTACTGGAGACCAAAGATCTGCTCTAAGATCTTTGCTGAAGACAGTAGGCAAGTACTTACAATATAAAGCATGGATTTAGGCGGAGTTATAATTACTAAACATTCTGATTGACTAACATGCAATAGCCAATCTACACTCCCCACCTGCTTTTTAATTTAATGGTAATGAATTACCTCCACACCTCCTGCTTTATTCCAAATCCACTTTCTCTTGTTCCATCTTTTGCCTCTACTTTTAAAGACTGCGTTCTAGTTCTAATGCAAGTTCACTGAGTGGAAATATTAACTTTCCACACATTTTGCATTCATCCTATTTCATTCCTGTTTATTGTCATATTTCTTGCTACATAATCTCACTTGCTCCTTGTGAAATCGTGAATATGGATTTTCATTGAAGATTGGACAGTTTCATGGATGGGATAGGTTTAGAGATGTGGGCCAAATGTTAGCAGGTGGGACTAGTGTCGATGGGGCACGATGGCAGAGGGACTGTTGTTGCACTGCCTATAAAGCAGAGCAAAGGTAGAATTGATTATAGACAGAGTACAAACACAGGCCCTTTGGTCCTACTTGTCCTCGCTGATCAAAAGATAAACCTGACCCATTCCCTTTTGTCTATGTTTGACCCATCTTCCTCCAAACCTTTCTTATCTAAGTACCCATCCAGGTATTTTTTTTAAAACATTGTTTACCTCTCTTCAACCTTCCCACTTCTGCCAGCAGCTCGTTCCACATAGCCAGCACCCTCTGTGGATAAATTTGCCACTCAGGTCACCTCTACTCTCAAGTTTTAGACTAGATTGTAAAGTGACACAGTGACACATTACAAGTACAGAAGTTGCACCACTTCCATCTCCCATGGGAAGGGCTGACAGGGCTTGTTAGCATTGAGTGGGACCCATCTGGGAGGTATTTCTGCTGATAGAAACAGAAGACAGGGAAACAATTCCAGCTATTGAGCAACAAACAAATATATATTTGCAGAAAGATTTGTAAAATTGCTTCTTTTTCTACTGCCAGGATCTGTTAAATTTGTTTCCAGTTTACTTCCTTGTTCAATGCATTATATATACATCGAGGATAACCAGTAATGTTTTCCTTTTTTCTGTTTCAAATGATTTTTTCCAACTATTTGAAGGAAGGAACTGCAGATGCTATTTTATACTGTATACACAAAATGCTGGAGTAACTCAGCATGTCAGCTTAAGGATAAGGGGGAAATCCTTTAAAACCGAGATGAGAAGAACTTTTTTCACACAGAGAGTGGTGAATCTCTGGAACTCCCTGGCACAGAGGGTAGTCGAGGCCAGTTCATTGGCTATATTTAAGAGGGAGTTAGATGTGGCCCTTGTGGCTATGGGGATCAGAGGGTATGGAGAGAAGGCAGGTACGGGATACTGAGTTGGATGATCAGCCATGATCATATTGAATGGCGGTGCAGGCTCGAAGGGCCGAATGGCCTACTCCTGCACCTCATTTCTATGTTTCTATGTCAGGCTGCATATCCAGAGAAAAGAGATAGGTGATATTTTGGGTCTAGACCCTTCTTCAGATGGAGAGGCGGGGGAGAGCGAAACTAGAAGTATGAAAATATTTCAAACAAATCAGAGTCGGCACCAATGACCAAGGAAAGGTTGAACCCACAATAGTCCATTGTTGGCTGTGGAAGAGGTGATAACAGAGGGATATACAATGGAACCAATAGGTTGATTTCTCTAACAGCTTACAACCCAGCGGTATGAATAATTTCAGGTTGCTTCTGCATTCACTCTCTCTGCCCTCTCCTCCCCTAGACGTACTGCTGGTCCCAACATTATGGGCTACACATTTCGTTGGTCTTCGGTGCCAGCTCTGATTTGTTCTGAACCTTTTCATACCATTAGTTTCCCTCTCCCCTGAATCTCAGTCTAAAGTATCTTGATCCAAAACCTCACACATTCCTATTCTCCAGAGATGTTGTCTGACCCGCTGAGTTACTCCAGCATTTTGTGTCCTAGTTCCAACTATATTCTAGATAGGTGCAGGAGTAGACCATTTGCTCTGTAATGAATAAGTTGATATACTGTAACTTTCATTCAAGTTCACTTTCACTCCCCAATAAAACTTTTTCCAGTTGCAGGGTTATAGACGTAGAAACATAGAAAATTGGTGCAGGAGTAGGCTATACGACCCTTCAAGCCAGCACTGCTATTCAATATGATATTGCTGATCATCCAAATTCAGTGAACCATTCCTGCTTTTTCCCCATATCCCTTGATTCCATTAGCCCAAAGAGCTAAATCTAACTCATTCTTGAAAACATCCAATGAATTGGCAGAGAATTCCACAGATTCACAACTCTCTTGGTTTTTTTTCCTCATCTCAATTCTAAATGGACTACCCTGTTAAGGTTCATTTTTTACTTCAGATAACAACACAAAGATTAGTAATCAAGTAGTAAAATCTTTATTTCGCCCAGGCGGGTGTGGCTGTCAATCTTACAGTATGTAAAATACAGGCTATACAGAGTCACTCCATCCCCACACAAAGAGGTAATGTTCAATCAGATATATTTATACACCAATAATCAGCGATTTATGGCGGGGTCTCGCAGCAGTCCAGCTAAAAAACTAAGCGGACACAAGTTGTGTGCTTGAGACGTGTTTTAATCGGTCAGTTACAACTCCCTACTCCTCAAATGGGCACGGGCGTTGCCCGACCTTAAATACCCCTAAGTGTCAACCCTGTGACCTGCACCTCCCACACCGACACCTAACTCCTCCCTCCAGAGCAGAGTGTTCGCTCTGCCAGTGGCCGACCACCAGGTGCGTCAAATTACCCCCCCCCCCCCCCAGAACCAGAGGCACCGAAACAGAGGGGACGCCGAATGAGGCGGCCAGATTGCGTAGATACGTCCCCTTGCACAGGGGACTTGCCCGGTCCGGAATAATTCAAGGGGACCTGGGAAGGCGGGCGCCCACGATGGGGTGGTTGAGCCACCTGTACTGGCTCGCTCAGGTACTTCCATCCTGTGCGGCGTGTCCACGGGCCAGCCGCCGCCTGTTCCGATGGCCTGGTGCCGTCGCGAGTTAGATGTCATCCACGGGCTGGCTCACCCGTCTATCCGGGCCATGGTTGCCATGGTGGCTGCGAGGTTTATATGGCACGGGCTGCGGAAGCAAGTCGGATGCTGGGCCCGGGCGTGCATTCCATGCCAAGCGTCTAAGGTACATCGACACGTCCGGGCGCCGGTTCAAGATTTTGTGGTGCCAAGCCGGCGGTTCGACAATGTACACGTGGACATCGTGGGGCCGCGGCCTCCATCCCGGGGTGTTTCGCACCTGCTGACGGTGGAGGACCGTTTTATGTGGTGGCCTGAGGCTATCCCGCTAATAGACACCTCCGCCCGGTCGTGCGCTCGTGCCCTCATGGCTAATTTGGTGGCCCGCTTCGGGGTTCCTCTGATCTTTCCTCCTATGTCATTGGCAACTTTAAAACATGAATTGTCTGTTTGTCCTTCAGCCATTGTATCAATTTTCCTATTTCTTTCGCTGTTGCTGGAGGTCAATTAGCTACGATTAAGTGTGATTCAGAGGTGTCTCCCATCTCAAATCGATCCCTTTGGTTTTATTCCTCATCCTGGGACCCCAAAGAACAAAGAAGGGGTCACTGTTAATTGTTCAAGTTTATTCAACCAGGGGGAGACTCGTTCCTGGTATCCGGGATTAGGGAGGCACGTATATAATTCAGTGCAATGCGGTCGCTTATGTTCATGGCTGATTTTAACAAGATACTGTAAATACTGGCCTTTTAAAAAAAAAAATATTGTATGGCTTTTACCTCCAGTCTTGCAGGAGGACATCCACGTTCATACTTCCTTTTTCCAGTTTCCAATTCTTTCGCAATAAATTAGGTGTATCCAACGAGGATTATTTTCGACCTTCACTGCTGTAGGTGTAGTTAATAGTACTGGGATGGGCTCCTTCCACCGTTCTCCTAATTTCCTCCGATCCCAATTTCTTATCAGTTTGTGATCTCCTGGTTGTAAGGATTCGCTGTTATGGTCAGCTGATAGTGGTTTCTGCATTCCAATGGTTCAGTGGTTTCTGTAAGACTGACAAGGTTTGGGTCAATTGCTGTGCACATGTAATGAATTCATCATTAAGGTCCTGTCCAGTCTCAGTCAAGGCTTTACTTAAACTCTTTAACTACTTACAAGGCAGACCCTTTAAAATAGGTAATTATAAAGAAAAATCAATTTAAAAATGATTCCCAATTCTTTCAATCTATCTCCCCAATTTCAAATTAACAGATTTTTTGGAGATAAAGACATTTCCAATTCTCATCCAATACCTCAATCTGAATTCCACATGGCCAGTGCGCAATTCAGATCTCTCTTAAATTCAATTCAAAAGATAATTCTTAAAGAGACACTACCTTTTTAAAACACTTGAGACTCTACAAAGATTTATCACATAAATGAGCAAGCTCATACAATGGCATCCTATTTCATCTGAATTATAGGATTAATTCACCATTCACCCAGAACCGGTTCCACAAACAATTAACAGTTTTTAAACTCACTCTCTCAACACCCTCTTTGCTGTGACTCACAAATTTCCACACCTCATGCAATATGCTGAATCTCATATATTCACACAAGTTAAAGCAATAACATTCTCACTCAAGAATAAAACAGTTATACACTCTTCAAGGAAATCATGCAAAACTCTTAAAACTTTGATACACCCATAAATGTTCATACATTGTTCATAAATACAACATATACTGAAGAATGGTCTCAACCCAAAACACACATTTCTGTTCTTACTCGACTCTCTCTCTTGCTCTCTCTCTCTCTCTTTCTCTCTCTCTTTGTTGCTGCTTCTACTGCCCCCCGCCCCCCCCTCTTAGATACAGGTCATTTCATTAAAGTTCAAAGTGTAAGCTACATTCCACATTCCCTTCCCTCCTTATCAGTAAGCGTGAGGAAGTGTATATAGTGTAAAAGGAAAACATCAGGTACACAAATTTGTCCGAGAGCGGTGAGCCAGAGGCCCATCAAAGGGTCAACGGCGCAGCCCTCTCGTTTCCAAAGATCTTTTTACATGGCAGAACTTTACATTAATTAACTTTACATTCCCTTGTCTGACAGAGCCATTCTGTCTACTAGAATCTTTGGTTCTGTGGGGACCATTGTGCAGAATTTGTAATCTGCTGTGCGGGCAGTATTGTCAGCTAGGGCATTCCCCCGGGGGGGCTTCGTTGTGGCCACTTGTATGGGCATTGCCCTTAATAATGGTCAGTTGGACTGGGAGGGCTAACGCGTGCAGTAGCTGGTGCAGTAGCAAGCGCTGTTTTATGTTGCGAAAGTCTTCTTTTTGTTGGTGAGAGAGAATTGCTGCAGTGCCTTGGCAGAGACACCAGCATTGAGTAGTTTAATGTATCCACTGCCCGCAGAAATTAATCAAGCCCAGAAATGGGATTGATCCGATTCCCTGTCATTCACAAACCAGATCAACTTCGGACAAAGGACCAGTGACCCAGGCACTGTTAGGAGTTCAGACTCAAGGGGTCCGATAGTGCACTTTCTACTCCCTTCGAGACCCCAGCCAAACTGTAGCCTGTTACTCAGTCTTCAGAGATTGTTTCCAGCAAGATCCTGCTCAACTACGCCAATGTTAAGGTTTGTTTTTACTTCAAACAGATAACAACACAAAGATTAGTAATCAAGTAGTAAAATCTTTATTTCGCCCAGGCGGGTGTGGCTGTCACTCTTACAGTATGTAAAATACAGACTATACAGAGTCACTCTTTCTCAACACAAAGAGATAATGTTCAATCAGATATATTTATACCCCATTAATCAGCGATTCAGCAATACTTTATCTTACAGAGCATTGTACAGCCGCTTGCCTGTTAAGAAAGGTTCTTCTGAGAGAAGAAAGGTTAGCCCATATATGGTTATGCTGAAGAAGCTATTTTTCTGCAGATCAGTAGGGGGCGCTGCTCTGGCAGCAGCCTGTCAGCAGCGCGTTAGTTTTTTCAACTTTTTTTATTTTTTTAGTATGTTTTAAAGTATGTGTTTGATGTTTCTCGGTGTGTTTTTATGGGGGATGGTGTGGGGGGGGTAGGGGGGAAACCGCTTCGGTCGCCTCCTCCATGGAAAGGCGACTTTTTCCAGGTCGCCTCCCCGGTGGCCTAACATCAAGGATCGGCGCGGCCTTTCCCGGAGACGCGCCCGGGGCTTCAGCGGCGGGCGCAGCGTGGACTCTCGGCGTGGAGCGGGTGAGCCCTCGCTGGAGGGGAGCGCTCCGTTTCGCTGGCCTGGGGCAGCCGGCAGCCTGAAATCGCGGTCTGCAGAGCTCCAGCTGGTGCGGCGTCTACAGCCCGGGATCCCTCATGGGGGACCCGGGGGGGGAAGAAGAAGCCACCACTGCTGGCCCGCGGCCAACTTCTACCGCGGGCCCGGCGTGAACTTAACCTCACCCCTGGAGGGGAGCTTCGACCGCCGGCCCTGCAGTCTACGGTGCTTCTGGCTGCGGCGGAGACTTTAAATCTCGACCGCCGGCCTGCGGCCTACACCAACTTAAAGCCGCGGTCTCCGGTGAGGAAGAGCCGATCCTGGACTGACTCTGGTCCTGTCCACGGGGGGGAAATGGAGGAGGACTGGCCAAATTTTGTGCCTTCCACCACAGTGATGAATGCTGTGGTGGATGTTTGTGTTACATTTTTATTGTGGTTATGTGTACTTTATTATTGTACCGCTGCAGACAACCCAAATTCCACCGATCCTGGTTGCGTGGCAAATAAATTCTATCAATAAATTCTATCAATTTGTTTTTTTTACCTAGTTGACACACATTATAATCTTATAGAGTAAAGAGTACGAGCCAAGAGTCCGAACATGCTCCTAATTGCTTTTCTCTCTGATATAAACATTCATGTATTTGTGCTGTTATCTCATTAGTGTTATGGAAGAAGGGAGAAAATATTTCTGTTAGCCTTGTTAGTGTAATAGGAGAAAGGTGAGTGCATCCATTTTATTCCTCCTAATCTACAGCTGAATCCATTTTGTAGCTTTTAAATCTTTAAACTTTTTCACCCCTTATTCTTAAACTGTGATCCCTGGTTCTGGACTCCCCCAACATGGGGAACATTTTTCCTGCATCTAGCCTGTCCAATCCATTAAGAATTTTATATTTCCATAATGGGCCTGTGCCACTTAGACGATTTTTTGAGTGACTACAGGCGACTGCCGCAAAATTTTCAACATGTTGAACATTTTTCGGCGACAGTGGCGACAATTTTTGCTGTCGTAGGTTGTCGCCAGGTGTCGTTGGTGAATTCCATTAAAATTAGTCCCTGGCAGTCACCTGAAGAGTTGCCTAAGTGGGACAGGCCCATTAGATCCCCTCTCATCTTTCTAAATCCCGGTGACTACAAGCCCAGTCGACCCATTCTTACTTCAGATGTCAGTCCTGTTATCCTGGGAATTAACCTGGTGAAACTATGCTGCACTTCCTCAATAGCAGGAATATCCTTCCTCAAATTAGGAAACCAAAACTGCATACAATACTCCAGGTGTGGTCTCACCAGGGCCATGTACAACTGCAGTAGGACCTCCTTGCTCCTCAAATCCTCTTGCAATTAAGGCCAACATGCCATTAGCTTTCTTCACTGCCTGTTGTACCTGCATGCCTACTTTTAGTGACTGATGTACAAGGACACCCAGGTCTCATTGCACCTCCTCTTTTTGCTAATCTGACACCATTCAGATAATAATCTGCCTTCCTGTTCTTGCCACCAAAGTGGATAACCTCACATTTATCCACATTATACTGCATCTGCCCACTCTGACCCATTAATTCCTACTCTTTGCTTCCTGTCTGCCAGCCAAACTACCAGTAGGCTTGTTGGAGCAAGTTGACTGGAATGGTGACATTTTCACAGATGCGAATATTATGCTATTGACAAACTTTGAAAATGTAAAGCGATTAATGGAATTTCTAGCACCTTATGTGGGACCTTGTCAAAGGCTTTTTGAAAGTCCAGATACACCACATCTACTTATCCATTCTACTTGTTATATCCTCAAAAATTTCTAGAAGATTAGTCAAGCATGATTTCCCCTTCATAAATCCATGCTGACTTTGACGGATCCTGTCACTGCTTTCCAAATGCACTGCTATCGACTGAAGCATCATCCCCACTACTGATGTAAGGCTAACTAGTCTATAACTCCCCGTTTTCTCTCTCCCTCCTTTCTTAAAAAGTGGGGTTACATTAGCTACACTCCAGTCTACAGGAACTGATTGAATTGAATTGAATCCTTTATTTGTCATTCAGACCTTTCGGTCTGAACGAAATGCTGTTGCCTGCAGCCATACATGTAATAATAACAACACACAATAAACACAAATTAACATCCACCACAGTGAGTTCACCAAACACCTCCTCACTGTGATGGAGGCAAAAGTCTTAGAGTTACTGTCTCTTCCTTCCTCTTCTCCCTCTGCGCCGAGACGATACCCCACCGGGCGATGGTAAGTCAGTCCCGCGGTTCAAGCTCCGCGGCCCGGGGGTGGTCGAAGCTGCCGCCCTCCAGTCCAGCGGACGCAGCTGTTGCAACGGGTGCTCCGGAAAACAGGCGGAGTCTATAGACATTGGAAAATGATCACCAATGCATCCACAATTTCTAGGGCCACCTCATTGAGAACTCTGGGATGCAGACCATCAGGCCCTGGAAAGTTATCTGCCTTCAGTCCCAACAGTTTACCTAACACCATTACCTGATTAATGTGGATTGCCCTCAGTTCCTCCCAACTTTTCAGCATGAGGGCCACATTATATATTTAGCACATTTTGCAGGTCATAGGAAAAAATAAAGAAATGTCAGTTTTATAAATTTAATGAACTAAAAAAAGAACTTAAGTAAAACAAATGGAAGAAATTCAACACAAAACTTGTAGCCATGAATCAAGGTTAACCAATGAAATCATAAAGTTTTATGCAACCACTCTAAGAGGAAGGATGGAATTGTTTTTTGGATTTCAAAATGTAATTGAATTGAGGATCCAAATTTGAGGAGCCAGTTATGAGGATGGACTTCAAATGCTCATCAGATAAATTTGCTCGATATTTAGACTTGATATACTTCATTCTTGAAAATGTTTGTTCACAGAGGTATGCTGCAACAAAATTGGACACAAATCTACAAGCAAATTGCTTCAAATATGGAAACTGCTCAGGCTTCAAAAATTTGTGAAACTCAATCAGATTTCCTTCTTTGTAGATCAATAATTTCCATTTGAAACTGACAGGAGATTTTCAATATTGCAATAAAATCGATTTTGAAAGCCTGATTTCATTTGCTTTGGCATCAAGGTCAGAAAATCGCTCCTGAAATTGTTTTTTCAACCCTAAAATTACTTCATTTGCGAATGAGGAAGGAAATTCTTCTCACTTTTCTCTTGTAATTCTTCACAACATGGGAAATGAGCCAAATTATGAACTTTCACCTTGCCTTCAAGTAACAGCAGTTTTGCTCTGAATGCCTTGACATGAGCAAAAAAGTCACAAATCCATTTATTTTTTTTGCCTTGAAGCTTCAAATTCAATTGATTCATACAGCTTGTCACATCTGGTTCAGGATGATTTTTCTCTATTAGAAATGAATCAATATCCTTTCTGAGCTGAAAGAAGGGCAATAAAACCTTTCCACAACTAACCCATCGAACTGCTGAATAATAGTCAACATACTCAGAATCAATTTTTTCCAGAAAAGCACAAAACTGGTGATGATTGAGTCCATGAGATTGAATGAAATTCACCACAGAAGCGACATGTTTCAAAACACAAGACATATCAACATACTTTCCGCACAATGCTTGTTGATTAATAATGCAATGAATCCCCCAACCTCGAAACTTTTGAGATTTGCCCAACCAAACCCTTCTTCGCCCCAGACATATTCTTTCCTCCATCAATTGTTATGCATTGCAATTGATATCCACTTCAGGTTATATTCTGACACGGTTTTATGCAATTCATTGAAGATGTCCTCTCAAGTTACTGTATTTTGCATACTATGAACTGATGCTAATTCTTGGGTGACATTAAATTCACTGTCAACACCACGGATGAATACTAGGAGTTGTGAGGCATCACACACATCAGTTGATTCATCCAACACGAGAGAATACCAGCAAAAACTTCTTACTTTGTCCAAAATTTGCTGAACTATGTTATGTCCTAAATCTTCAATTCTACGAGCAACAGTATTTGGCACAAGACCGACAATTTTAAAGAGATTTTCTTTTACTGGGAATAACTCTCCCACCACTTCCATCATACACTCTTTGATGAAATCTCCCTCAGTGAAAGGTTTTCCTCTTTTAGCTAACACATAAGCAACTTTGTAGCTGGCCCTGATTAAAGCTTCATTATCAGTTTTATTCCTTCTAGAAACAGCTTGCGATGCAATGATTTAAACTTTTCTGAATGCTGTGTTCCTGTGAACTGGGAATAACTTGAGCCATGTTTGGTCTCATAGTGCCGACGCATATTGTGCTCCTTCAAAACAGCAACAGTGTCTTTACATATGAGGCATAAAGTTTTATCATTTGCTTGCACAAAAAAGTAATTTATGCCCCATTCCTCATTAAACGAACGACACTCACTGCCCACTCTTCTTTTCTTTTTTCCTTTCATAACTGAAAAGCATAGAAATAAAATTTATATCTGAAAAATCAGAAGGCATAACATTTGTATGTACTGGGTGTTTCAAAAACGTTATTTTTTAATGTACAGGGCATTCCAAATTATGTAAAATTTTAATGTATAGTGTTTCAAAAGATGTAAATTTTATAATGTTCAGGATGTTTCAAAAAGAGCAAGTTTTTAATGTATTTAGAGAGCTTACTGGAGTAAACCATGTGACTGCAAACATAGACCTGGCAGCGGTTGCTCTTGTTTGACTCCTCAATCACTTCACTCAAATGAAAAATTCATTAAGAAATCGATTTTAACTAATAGATAATATATTTTTTAATATATATATTTTATTGGAAGCAAAAATGACTTGACAGTTCTACAACTCTAGCACAGCTTTAGTTTTAACATTTTACAAACAGAATATTAAGTTGAAAGGAGAAGGAAGAGAAGAGAAAGGAAAGAGAAAAATGAAAAGAAGAAGAAAAAAGAGGAGATATGTCCGTCGACCCACCCATGTGCCCGCTCACCCAGCCCTACAATCAGTTTAGAATTCGTGTTCATCCATTGTATTGCTCAAGAAATTAAATAAAAGGAGACCATATTTTTAAAAATTGTTCTGGTTTGTCAATCAAGACAAACCTAATTATTTCAGTAATCCACATCTTCACTGAGGAGACTGCTGTCTTTTCCCAGAATTTAAGTATGTTTTTTTGTTGGTATTAGACCGTAATCGAGAAAGTGTCTTTGAGAAGCCGTTAGGTTGCTACATGCCTCTGATATTCCCAGTATTATCAATTTTGGGTCTGGCTCTAATGTAGTTTTCAGTGTTTTGTAGGTGACGCTGAATACTTCTGTCCAAAAACTTTCTATTTTTGTACACAGTACAAAACTGTGGGTTATGGTGGCTTCTTGAGATTGACATTTATTGCAAAAAGGGGAAACACTGGGGAAAATCTTGTTCAATTTGCTCTTTGAGTAATATAGCCTGTGCAGCACTTTAAACTGTATCAGGCAGTGTCTGGCATTTAGGGAGCAATAGTGGATTTATTGTCAGCTTTCGTCCCAGATATCCTTGGAGATGTGTTGACCCATCTCATCCTCCCATGAACGACTATAAACCTCAGATGATGGGGTGTCGATGTTTTGGAGGGCATTGTAAATGTGGGATATTAACTCATCTGTATCTGCATGTCTATTCAAACACTTATCGAGTTTGTCTGGACCTGCAGAGGAGCAGTCTTGCCTGTATGTTCTCATGTAGTCCCTAACTTGGAGGTATCTGAAAAAATTATTGGTGTTCAGATTGTATTTCTCCTGCAATTCTTGAAAAGGGGAAAGAGTCCCCTTCTGATAAAGGTCTTCCACAGTATTGATTCATCTCATTCTTCCATTGAACAAAAACACCATCTAGAGTAGAGAGTTTAAAAGAGGGATTGTTTGCAATGGGAAGAAGGAGAGACATGTCTCTCAATTTGAGACTGAGCTTCAACTGTTTCAAGATACGAAGAGTACTATGTATTATCGGGTTATGCTCATACGTTGACTTATTTAGGGATATTGGAGAAAGGACAATCGAGCCTATGCAGAAAGGCAAGCAATCTTCTCTTTCCATTTTTAGCCAGTTTGCCTGTTGGTATGTCATCCAGCCAGAAAATTATAGTTTTAATATTTGTTGCCCAATAGTAAAAGAGGAAATTGGGTAAGACTAATCCTCCATTCTCTTTAGATTTGCACAGGTGTCTTTTGTGTATTTGGTGGCTTTTATAGTCCCAAATGAAATTAGTGACAATGAAATCAATTTTTTTGAAGACAATTTTGGGAAGATATATCGGCATTGTCTGGAATAGGTGTGAAATAATATATAATATAATAATAAACTTTATTTATAAAGCGCTTTAAACAACCGCAGTTGCCACAAAGTGCTGTACATGAGAACTCATGGACAAAAAGTTATTACAAACCATTAAAAACCGTAAAACGAAGGACTAAAAACAGTAAAAATTAAAAGACATTAAAAGCACTAAGAAAAGGAGTAATGTCTCAGCCAGTGTCGAAAGCCAGAGAATAAAAATGAGTTTTTAGGGAGGATTTGAAGATGGACAGTGAGGGGGCCTGTCTGATGTGCAACGGCAAGGTGTTCCAAAGTGCCGGAGCAGCAACAGAAAAGGCTCTATCCCCTCTGAGCTTCCGCTTAGACCGTGGTACCTCAAGGAGTAGCTGATCAGCTGACCTGAGGTACCGGGCAGGAGCATATAGGTGGAGCAGCTCAGAGAGGTAAGGCGGGGCGAGCCCATTCAACGATTTGAAAACAAATAAAATAATTTTAAAATGAACTCGAAAGCTGCGGGAGAAAGATCATCTTTACGGCATTAAGTCTGCCGAGGAGGGAAATAGGCAGTGCTTTCCAAAATTGAAAATACTTATGAAGTTTAGTAATTAATGGAGGGAAATTTGTTTTAAACAGAAGGGAATACTTTCTGGTAATGTGAACTCCGAGGTATCTGAATTTTTCAGTAACAATTCTAAAGGGAAACTGTTGGAGCAGGGTGACGTCTTGTTCTTTTATCGCCATCATTTCGCTTTTGTTCCAATTGATTCTGTAGCCAGAAAAGTAACCAAATTGATCTATAGTGGTTAGTAAATTTGGAATACTGATTCGGAGGTTAGTAACGTATAAAAGTACATCGTCTGCATATAAGGAAATTTTGTTAATAGTGTGTTTAGTATTGTATCCATATATGCCTGGGTGGGACCTAATATTACTGGCAAGAGATTCTATGCCTAATGCAAATAGCATCGGGGAGAGAGAGCGCATCCTTGTCTATTGCCCCTGAATAGGTAACATTTAAGTGAAAGCATTTGATTTGTTAGTATTCTGGCAGTCGGATTAGTATATAGAAGCTTCACCCATGAGGTGAAGTTTTCGCACAATTGGAATTTTTCCAACACTGTGAAAAGATAAGGCCATTCCACTTGGTCGAAAGCTTTTTCTGCGTCCAGTGAAATGATTGTTAGGTCTTCGTTTGGTATTCTCTGCGAATAAATTATATTAAACAGGCGTCTCAGATTATAAAATGAGTGTCATTTAGGTATGAACACGGTTTGATCTGGGTGTAAAAGTTTGCCAATGACTAGGTTAAGTCTACGAGCCAAAGTCTTGGCTAGAATCTTCTGGTCAGTATTTAAGAGGGCAATTGCTCTATAAGGTCCCCGCCCTTCAAGGTTTTTATCTTTTTTGGGAATTAACGTAATAATTGATTCTGCCGGAGTCTGCGGTAAAGTCTGCTCTTTGAATGCTTGGGTAGAGAGGCTTTGTAGACGTGGGGAAATTATGTCATTGAATTTTTAATAAAATTCGTTATTGAGCCCGTCTGGGCCAGGAGTCTTTCCATTTTTCAGTGATTTAATGGTCTCTGAAATGTCCTTTATTGTTATCTCTGCACCTAATTCCTCACGTTCCGTCTCACTGAGAGATGGGAGATTGCACTTATCAAGACAGATCTTCATCTTCGCTGAATCGGCTGATGTTTGTGACGAGTATAGGGTTTGATAAAATTGTAGAAATCTTTCATTGATATCTTTGGGCAGTGAGAGCAGTTTGCCTTTTTCTGATCTGAATTTATGTATGGTACGGTCATTCTCTAATTTGCGGAGTTGTCGTGCTAAACGTTTATGTGGTTTAACGCCGAATTCAAAGTATTTTTGTTTAGTGTATTGAAATGCCGTACTGATTCTTGCCGAGAGTATCTGGTTTAATTTGAATTTGAGTGCAGCTATCTTATTGTGTTTTATTGTGGACGGGTCAGCCACAATTTCTAAGTCTAATTGTTTTATTTGTTTTTCTAACTACAATTGTTCTGCCCTATTTCTCTTATTTTGAGAGGCTTGGTATGAAATGATGCAGCCTCTAAGGTAGGCTTTAAAAGTTTCCCAAAGCAAAGATGGAGAAATACCAGGAGTGTCATCTCTCAATTTTTTTAAAAATCTGTACCTTCAGGTAGTCACAACACCTAGCCTCTGCAGGTATTTGTGGGTTAAATATCCAGCACGGCTGTCTATTTGCCGTTCCTTCCAGTTTTACAGAAAATGAAGAGGGCAAGAGGGAAATAATATTTTAACACGTTCCGTTCAGGTTAGATTAGATTAGGTTAGTTTAGATTAGGTTAGTTTAGATTAGGTTAGTTTAGATTAGATTAGGTTAGATTAGGAAAGGTTAAACTAGGTTAGGTTAGATTAGGTTAGTTTACATTAGGTTTATATGGCAACAAATAATATTCAATTTTTAAAAAGAGCTTGAGATATCGGAATATATATATGCCATAGGTATATAATTATTTATAAAACAGAAAAAGTACAGTGACCACCAGTGGGCATGCAGACAGTAAAGAAATATCATATGATATAATGGCTGAGTGAGCACATGTGTGTCACCATTGCAGTGACTCACGAGTGGGCACTCCGCTGAGAAATCAATAAAATTTTAAATTATTGTTAAGTAAAATGACAAAAACAAACACTTAATTTAATAGCCCGCGGCAAACTGACGTGAATTCTTACATTCCTTGCCTTCCTCGTGCCGATTAAAAGAGGGTGTTTGTCACGTACAACTAACGGTAACCTGTCAGCAGCTGCACACAAACCCTCAACTTGATAGCCTACGGCAAACTGACACTGTCACAGAACCTGCTAAATTATGTTTTTAGCCCGCTGCACGGAATGTGTTAAGAGCTTGCTGCGGGCCAGATAAAATCTCGTGGCGGGCCAGATGTGGCCTGCGGGCCATAGTTTGGAGACCCCTTCATTAGACCCTCAGTCCCCTAGTAATTCTGGGAGATTGTTTGTGTCTTCCTTAGTGAAGACAGAACCAAAGTACTCGTTTAACTGGTCTGCTATTTCCTTGTTTCCCATTATAAATTTACCAGTTTCTGACTGTGAGGACCTACACTTGTCTTCACTAATCTTTTCCTCTTCACATATCTAAAGAAGCTTTTAGAGTCAGTTTTTATATTCCCTGCAAGCTTTCTTTCATGTATTTCATGTAGGGCTATGGGGAGTGTTGTAGAGCAGAGGGATCTAGGAGTACAGGTACATAGATCCTTGAAAGTCGCATCACAGGTTAATAGGGTGATCAAAAAGGCTTTTGGCACAGATGGGCAAGTTGGGCTGAAGGGCTTGTTTCCATGCTGTATGACTATGACTATAACAGCTCTGACCTGCATTTCACAGCTTTTACACTTCCCTTTGTTTTCTCCCTCTAATCTGTTAATCGGGTGGTTCTGTAAACTTCAGAACCACCTGGGCTACCTACCGCATCCCTTTAGAGCTACCCAACAGTAGCTTGGATATAGGGTGCAAGTTGTAGCAGGAGTTAAAAGTTGCATGTAACAAAGAGAATGCCACTGGGGTTATGGGCGATTTCAATATGCAAGTAGAAAAACAGGTTCATTCTGGACCCCAAGAAAGGGAGTGCCTCCGAGATGGATTCTTAGAGCAGCTTGTACTGGAGCCTCCCAGAGAGTAGGCAATTCTGGATTTAGTGTTGTCTAATGAATCAGATTTAATAAGGGAACTCAAGGTAAAGGAAGCGCTAGGAAGTAGTGACCATATATAAGATAAGTTTTAATCTGCAATTTCAGAGGGAGAAGGTTAAATCAGGAGTGTCAATGTTGCAGTTGATCAAAGGGGACTAGGAAGGCATGAGAGAGGAGCTGGCCAAGGTTGACTAGAAAAGGATCCTAGCAGGAATGATGGTGGAACAGCTATGTCAGGAATTTCTGGGCATAATCCAGAAGAAGCAGGATCATTTCATTCCAAAGATGAAGAAAGATTCTAAGGGGAGTAAGAGGCAACCGTGGCTGACAAGGGAAGTTAGGGATGGAATAAAACTAAAAGAAAAGGTGTGTAACATAGCAAAGAGTAGCGGGAAGCCAAAGGATTGGGAAATTTTCAAAGGACAGCAGAAGGTAACAAAAAGGGCAATATGGGGTGAAAAGATGAAATACGAGGGTAAGCTGGCCAAGAATATAAAGAAGGATAGTAAAAGCTTCCTTTAGTATGTTAAGAGAAAAAGATTAGTAAGGACAAATGTGGGTCCCTTGAAGGTAGAAACAGGTAGAATTATTATGGGGAACAAGGAAATGACAGAAGAGTTGAACAGGTACTTTGGGTCTGTCGTCAATAAGGAAGACACAAACAATCTCCCAGATGTACTCGAGGACAGAGGATCTAGGGAGACAGAGGAACTAATTGAAATTTGCATTAGGGGAGAAATAGTATTGGGTAGACTGATGGGACTGAAAGCTGAAAAACCCCAGGGCCTGATGGGCTGCATCCCAGGGAACTCAAGGAGGTGGCTCTAGAAAACGTTGACGCATTGGTGATCAGTTTCCAATGTTCTATAGATTCATGATCAGTTCCTGTAGATCGGAGGGTAACTAATGTTATCCCACAAAGAGCGAGAGAGCGCCCTGATCCTGTCTCTCTCTCCCTACCTCACCCACCCCTCTATGCCGCCCGCGCTCTGTGGCAATGGTCGTCCCGTCTACCCGTCGCCCGGGTGAATGGCTGCAACCATCCGTCTCCTCCGCAACAGCCTCCGCTGCTGTAACTCACCCTCACGGCCCTCTCGGAGGAGATCTTCTCCACCAGCTCATCTAAACTCATGGTTCCCACTGTGATGAACACCAACTCCATACCCCCCCAGGACCCAGCCTGGCAGTGGCAGTGAGCAGGCAGGCAGGCGGGCGGGCAGGGCGGGGACGGGCCAAATGGCAGCAGCGTGTGCGGGTGGGCATGGTGGGGACGTGCCGAGCGGCAGCAGCGGACGGTCGGACAGGACAGGGACGGGCTGCGCAACGGCTGAAAATGGAAAATGGCGGTGCAAGGTCGAAGGGCCAAATGGCCTCCTCCTGCACCTGTTTTCTATGTTTACAGTATTTCCTTTGTCCTACCTGTCCCTCCACTTTTCATTTTAACTCGAACCCGTTTCTTGCTCTCCCGGTTTGAACGAGGAGTTGGAAAAAATTGGTTTAAATTCAACTCACGGAAAATGGAAACTATACATACTCTTATGCGACAACAACCAGATGATTTTTCACCTGATCTTCCCTTATGATGTATCTATACACTGCAAATAGATTGATTGTAATCATGTATCGTCTTTCTGCTGACTGGTTAACATGCAACAAAAAGCTTTTTACTGTACCTCAGTACACTGGGAATTATACTCTTCAGCCCATTTTCTCAGTAAAAGCGCCATTCTCCTTTTTCAGTCTTTTCTTAAGATTTTAGAGATACTGCGTGGAAACAGACCCTTTGGCCCAACGAGTCCATCCCGACCAGCAATCACCCCGTACACTAACACCGTCCTACACACTAGGGGCTTTATTTTTACAATTTTACCGAAGCCAATTAACCAACAAACCTGTGCGTCTTTGGAGCGTCTTTGAATTGAGAGCATCCAGAGAAAACCCACGTGGACACAAGCAGAATGTACAAACTCCGTACAGACAGAATGTGCAAACTTCTTCAGACTGAGCATCAGGGGAGAGAGAGTTACAGAGATATGTGTAAGAGATCAAAAGAGATGAAGTAAAGGAAAATATAGAATAGACAATTGATAGCTAGGAGAAGGTGACAACAAAGCAAACAGAGATAAAATGTAATCAGGGACAGTCAGACTGGTCAGAGAACTGGGAAGGGGGAGAGATGGAGAGAGAGGGAAAACAAGGGTTACTTGAAGTTAGAGAAGTCAATATTCATACCGCTGGGGTGTAAGTTATATTGATTTTTGTTCTTACATATACCGAGATATAGTGAAAAGCTTTGTTTTGCGTGTTATCCAGGCAAATCATACCATACACGTACTGTATATCAGAAAATGCAAAAGAAAATAAACAGAATACAGAATATAGTGTCATAGCTAGAGGTAGTGTAGATAAAAAAGTGTAACGGCTCTCACAAAGTGGATTGGAAGATTGGGAATTCATCTCTAGCATTAGAGAGGTCCGTCTGTTAATCCTGGCTAAATTGGACCAGTCAGGACTTCAAAATGGGGTTAAGTGTCAGGGCTTGCTGGGAGATTTGGTCAAATTGGGATTGCTCTCTGCAGAGCTGGGACAGTTTGTGAGAGGTGCCAGAGTCTGGAACTTAGATACAATTCATATGCAAAGAATAGGAAGCCCTGCAAGCCTTGTCAATCTGATACATGTTGTAAATAGCTTGTAAATAATGTTGCAGAATCTGACTCTGCTGGATGTTTACTGGATGGGGTGTTAAGCCTTGTCATAGAGTTCTGTTAATCAGAGTAAATGTTTCAAAAGTTGACTTCATCTCGAAGTCCATTGTGAATACAATGTATTGAACTGGTGTATCATTGGGTTAGGGAAATGTCTGTTATGTATGGGGTTAATCGATATCTGTAATTGGGTAACTGGAAGACAACCCCCGTGTGGATCGGCCCTCAGGTTCGTGGGGCATATAAAAGGCCGTGATCACGAGGCTCAAGGTCGATCTTCTTGAGGAACTTCTGGTGTGTCTCTGTCTGCGCGAGGCCTAGTGGGCTTGAACAGATAGACACAGGGATCGAATCTGCGGTGGAGGATAGGTACAGTGTGTGATATGTGACATGCTTTTGGTAAAATAAAATTTAGTTAATTCAAGTGCTTGATTCAGTGTTTTTACTGAAACTAGACTGGGGGAAAGCTCAGAAACGAGCAATTATCACATCCAAGTCTAATAACAGCAGGGAAGTAGCTGTTCTTTAATCTGGTGGTACATGCTTTCAAGATTTTGAATCTTCTGCCTGGTGGGAGAGGGGAGAGGAGAGAATGGCCATGGTATGTGTGAGTGGTCCTTGATTACATTTGCTGATTTCACAAGACAATGTGAAGTGTACAGCAAATGGGAGTTGATGGAGAGTGAGGATTGTAAAATTGTACAAGGCATTGGTGAGACCAAATCTGGAGTATGGTGTACAATTTTGGTCGCCCAATTATAGGAAGGATGTCAACAAAATAGAGAGAGTACAGAGGAGATTTACTAGAATGTTGCCTGGGTTTCAACAACTAAGTTACAGAGATAGGTTGAATAAATTAGGTCTTTATTCTCTGGAGCGCAGAAGGTTAAGGGGGGACTTGATAGAGGTCTTTAAAATGATGAGAGGGATAGACAGAGTTGATGTGGACAAGCTTTTCCCTTTGAGAATAGGGAAGATTCAAACAAGAGGACATGACTTCAGAATTAAGGGACAGAAGTTTAGGGGTAACATGAGGGGGAACTTCTTTACTCAGAGAGTGGTAGCGGTGTGGAATGAGCTTCCAGTGGAAGTGGTGGCGGCAGGTTCGTTGGTATCATTTAAAAATAAATTGGATAGGCATATGGATGAGAAGGGAATGGAGGGTTATGGTATGAGTGCAGGCAGGTGGGACTAAGGGAAAAAAGTTGTTCGGCATGGACTTGTAGGGCCGAGATGGCCTGTTTCCGTGCTGTAATTGTTATATGGTTATATGTTATATGGTTATAGGAGTAAGGGGAGCCTGGTTTGTGTGACGGACTAGTCTGCATTCACAACTCATTGCTATTTAGTGCGGTCTTGCTCAGAGCAGTTCCCATACCAACCGTTGATGTCACGCAACCCGATAAAATGCTTTCTATGGTGCATCTGTGGAAGGTGGTAAGAGTTATTGGAGACATGCCAAATTTATTTAGCCTTCTGAGAACATAGAGGCATTTGTGTGCTTCCTTGGCTTTTGCATAATTTGTTGGGCAGGACAAATGGTTGGTGATATTTACATCTCGGAATTCGAAGCCTTCGGCTATCGCAACTTGAGCACAATTGATACTGACTGGGGCGTGTACTTCACTCCACTTTCTGAAGTCAATAAGTAGCTCCTTTGTTTTGCTGACATTGAGTGATATTGCTGATTTGACACCAGGCATTTAAACTCGTTATCTCCTTTCTGTTCTCTGTCTCGTCAGATCAAGCCTACGATACTGATGTCACATGTAAATGGAGTAAGAACATTTGATAGGTAGAGGTAGAATAGCAAAGGGGCTGAGAATGCAGCCTTGCGAGGCATGCTGAACAATGCTATGGCATCTGTTCTGTACAGCTAAGCAGATCAATGTGACCTTGGTTTCACATCTCACCTGGAAAACCACACCTGTGAAGGTCCACTGGATCCTTTGTGTTGCAGAGGGTGTGCAGCTTGAGCTGTGTGTTCAAGGTGCTGATGTGGACCTTGAACTGACAGAGACAACAGTGCTTTCCACAGAATTGCGTTCACATTTAAATATATACTAACGTTAGAAATCTAGATGAAGACATTAAATCGCTCATCAAATATCTTCTCAAAAACTAGTATTGTTGTGCAAAACAGGAAAGGTCACTCCTATCTTGCATTTTGCAACTACATTGGCAAATAAGACAATTTATGTTCTCACATGCAATAAAAAAAGCCTTTGTCAGTACCTGGTTCTCAGTTGCTGTTGAAAACTTGCCGATTAGAGGGTTTGTGATTTCTATATTTCAATGTCCTTGTCTGGTAACCACTCATGTTTTCTCCCATGGACTAACAACAAGATCTAAAGGAACAAGATTTGTTTCTCTTTCACATTGGTAGTCACTCAGCTGTTACTCCATTCTTAATAATTTACAGATGGAGTATTATATTACGTATCAGTTGTGCTGCTGCAAGTAAATGTTTAATTGCACCGTTTACTCAAAGTCACCGTAGAAGGGGCTCGACCCGAAACGTCACCCATTCCTTCTCGCTAGAGATGCTGCCTGTCCCGCTGAGTTACTCCAGCATTCTGTGTCTATCCTGTCCTGTAGTGTTCTACATTCTCTGATTTTTTTTTACCCGTCTGGTTCACTGCCCTCTTGATTTCTTCCTCTTTACCAAACTATGCTGTCATGTATAATCTCCTTAATCACCTCCCACTGCTTGCCAAGTCTTCACTGTGCATATCTATGCTCATTCTATGCTCAGCATGCATACACATGATCTAGCTACGCTAACAATGAGAGTGAACAATGTGTTTAAGAAGAAAAGGCAGATGCTGGAAAATCGAAGGTAGACAAAAGTGCTGGAGAAACTCAGCGGGTGCAGCAGCATCTATGGAGCGAAGGAAATAGGCAACGTTTCGGGCCGAAACCCTTCTTCAGACTGATGGCAGGTAGGGGGGGGGGGGCAAAAGGATTTGAGTATAGGAGCAGGGAGCTTCTACTGCAGGGAGGTTCTACTGCAGTGTGTAGGATAGTGTTAGTGTATAGGGACCATTTATTGTATTGTATTGTTATCAATATATTGTCATTATCTCATATTAGAGACAACAAAATGAATTTTCTTTACAGTCAAGTATCATAAAAAATAAATAAATAATAAATAAATAAAACATTAAAATGGGGGAAAAAAGCACAAACACAGAAGTCCACAACACAACACAGTGGCACCAAAGTTGAGGAAGGTATCATAGTCCAGCCAGCCTCCCCTCCGATCTTCCCAGATGTTCACCCTCTCAGAGATAGCATTCTACCCCGATAATGGGAACGACGTGTTTTGTTTATATAAAACCTCTGTATCATTCGTATCTCTTACATTTTGTAAAAATTGGTTTCTGAAAACTAAGACCAATTTTCTCCGGCTTCACTCTGTTAAAATGAAACATACCTGGGTAATTAAGTCAAAGCCATGAGGCCGGCGAGAGGCCAACAAAGGTAAGTCATGTGACTTATAACTGTTGCAAAGTGGAAAAGTACTGGGAAGGAGGAGATAGGTGGGAGCAAGTGATTAACTGATGATAGGGGAATGTCTGCAAGTGATTGGGTATGGAAATGCACCGGGGGTGGGACATGCAGAGTTGAACATACTATAAAAAGAGGCGATCCTTTGTTTAAGACAGAGCATTCACTTGGGCTGGTGAAGTGAAGGGTTCCAGCTTTTATTTGCAAATAAAGGTTTAAACTTCTTGAAGAATTCTCCGCGTCGCCTGAGTTAATTTCGAGTATTGGAAACCACAACAGCGCCCCGTATCTCTCCTCAGCTCAGAATACAAAGTCTTTGCACGGGCAATGGTGAATCGCCTGGGTCCCTTGCTGTCCCAAGTGATCAACCAGGACCAGTCCTACACAATCCCGGGTCGGGCCATCCAGAACAATATCCATCTGGTCCGGGACCTGATACATCTGTCCCAGGGGGCTGGACAGTCAGTCACCTTTCTCTCCCTTGACCAGGAGAAGGCGTTTGACAGGGTGGATCACGACTACCTTCTTGGGACTCTGCAGGCGTTCGGATTTGGACCGTACTTCGTGGCCCGAGTCCAGCTTTTGTACGCTGCTGCGGAATGCCTTGTTAAGGTCAACGGCTCTTTGTTGGCCCCCGTTCACTTTAGGAGAGGGGTACTTCAAGGATATCCCATGTCTGGCCAGCTGTATTCCATCTGTGTAGAGCCATTCCTGTACCTTCTCCGGAGGCGGTTGGCAGGCCTGGCTTAACTGGGACCTGGGGTGGAGGTGCTTCTTTCGGCCTATGCCGATGATGTCCATTTGATGTACACCGACCCTGTTGACCTGTGGAGGATGCGCGAATGCCAGCAGGTTTTCTCGGCTGCATCCTCCGCCAGGATCAACTGGGGGAAGTGTTCTGGTCTCTTGGTGTCTCAGTGTGAGGTGGACTCCCTGCCGGAAGAGATGACAGCTTATGCTTGGAGCACCATGCACCTCCTCTACCTGGGAGCCTACTTGAGTCCCACTGAGGGGGCTTGATCGGCAAACTGGCAGGAGCTAGAGGCGAAGGTCGTCGCCCAGCTAGGGGGTTAGTTAGGCCTTCTTGGCGTGCTGCCTTACCGGGGAGAGCATTGGTCATAAACCAGCTGGTGGCCTTTATGTTGTGGTACCGGCTGGCCACTCTGGTCCCGCCCTCTTTATTGGTCACCATGATCCAGAGGAGGTTGGTGAACTTCTTCTGGGGAGAGAAGAATCATTGGGTCGCAACATGAGCGGCCTTTCCGAGATGCCAAGCGTGCCGTTCTGTGACGCGGAGAGGTGCGTACCGTACAGGCTGCTGCTGCACACTCTGTACTTCCTCGCCCTTGTCTTCTGTCCGGACATGCCCTGGCGGTCCATGTTACCACCTGACGGCGGGTGTGGTCCTCAGTGGAGGTCTCTATAAGGGAGTCCTCCCCCTTTACATCGGGGCCCTGGGCTGGAGGGTGTTGCACATGGTTGTGGCCTGTAACAGATACTTGAGCCGGTTCACGGACTCGCCAGCCGCCTGTCACTTCTGCGGCGAGGAAGAGACCGTGTTTCATTTGTACATGCAGTGTGAGAGGTTGCAGCCCGTTCGACTATCTGAAGGGGCTGTTCCTCAAGTTTTGGCTACATTTTAACCCCACGCTCCTGACATTTCGGCACCCGGTACAGAGGGGGGAAGGTCGGGAGGGGATCTCCCTGTCCGTCTGCTCCTGGGCCTGGCCAAGATGGCCATTCACAGGTCCAGGCAGTGGGTAGTTGACGGCTGCACCAAGGTTGACAGCCTGACCCTTTTCTGGGCATATGTCTGTGCCCGCGTGTCCCTGGAGAGGGAACACGCGGTGTCCACGGGGACTTTGGAGGCCTTCCGTGAACGTTGGTCACTGCGGGAGGTTAAGTGTTTTGTTGATAAAGTTGCCGTTATATTAATTTGATGATCGTTTGTTTGTAAAACTGTCAACATAGGCAGTCTTTGATTGTGTTAATTTGTATGTTTATTGTTATTTTTTGAATAAAAGTATTTGTATAATAAAAACAATTTAAAAAAACAGTGCCTTGTGATATTGTTGACAAAGATTGTAACATAGTTGTTTGATAATCAGTATATTTGATACTTAAAAATATTTGTTTTACTATAGAAACAGACATAGAAACATAGAAATCAGGTGCAGGAGTAGGCCATTCGGCCCTTCGAGCCTGCACCGCCATTCAATATGATCATGGCTGATCATCCAACGGAGTATCCCGTACCTGCCTTCTCTCCATACCCTCTGATCCCCTTAGCCACAAGGGCCACATCTAACTCCCTCTTAAATATAGCCAATGAACTGGCCTCGACTACCCTCTGTGGCAGAGAGTTCCAGAGATTCACCACTCTGTGTGAAAAAAGTTCTTCTCATCTCGGTTTTAAAGGATTTCCCCCTTATCCTTAAGCTGTGACCCCTTGTCCTGGACTTCCCCAACATCGGGAGCAATCTTCCTGCATCTAGCCTGTCCAACCCCTTAAGAATTTTGTAAGTTTCTATAAGATCCCCTCTCAATCTCCTAAATTCTAGAGAGTATAAACCAAGTCTATCCAGTCTTTCTTCATAAGACAGTCCTGACATCCCAGGAATCAGTCTGGTGAACCTTCTCTGCACTCCCTCTATGGCAATAATGTCCTTCCTCAGATTTGGAGACCAAAACTGTACGCAATACTCCAGGTGTGGTCTCACCAAGACCCTGTACAACTGCAGTAGAACCTTCCTGCTCCTATACTCAAATCCTTTTGCTATGAAAGCTAACATACCATTCGCTTTCTTCACTGCCTGCTGCACCTGCATGCCTACTTTCAATGACTGGTGTACCATGACACCCAGGTCTCGCTGCATCTCCCCTTTTCCTAGTCGGCCACCATTTAGATAATAGTCTGCTTTCCTGTTTTTCCCACCAAAATGGATAACCTCACATTTATCCACATTATACTGCATCAGCCAAACATTTGCCCACTCACCCAGCCTATCCAAGTCACCTTGCAGTCTCCTAGCATCCTCCTCACAGCTAACCCTGCCCCCCAGCTTAGTGTCATCTGCAAACTTGGAGATATTGCCTTCAATTCCCTCATCCAGATCATTAATATATATTGTAAATAGCTGGGGTCCCAGCACTGAGCCTTGCGGTACCCCACTAGTTACTGCCTGCCATTGTGAAAAGGACCCGTTTACTCCTACTCTTTGCTTCCTGTTTGCCAGCCAGTTCTCTATCCACATCAATACTGAACCCCCAATGCCGTGTGCTTTAAGTTTGTATACTAATCTCTTATGTGGGACCTTGTCGAAAGCCTTCTGGAAGTCCAGATACACCACATCCACTGGTTCTTCCCTATCCACGCTATTAATATTTTTTTATTTTTTTTAATTTTTTTTAGTCTTATAAAAACATTTATAGACAAAGACATGATTTTCCCACTATTCACATCTTCATTAGTAACTACGCCCAAAAAGTACATAATGTTGAGCAGGCTCTTTGCCACTGATGTACATGGCTCCATGCTGTAATTCACGAAGAGGTTTGAAAGGGATACACAGGCTGTTGGCTCCCATGGATGGTGCTCCAGGCTCAATATCCTGATCCCTAGTTG
This sequence comes from Amblyraja radiata, assembly GCF_010909765.2. Classification (NCBI taxonomy): domain Eukaryota; kingdom Metazoa; phylum Chordata; class Chondrichthyes; order Rajiformes; family Rajidae; genus Amblyraja; species Amblyraja radiata. The sequence continues at coordinate 87,040,690 of NC_045961.1, read as the reverse complement.
TTGTTTTCTTGATCCAGTCTTCACATTCTATGCTACCACAAAAAGGAATCTGCACAATCTTTCCTGAATCTAACTCCTGCTGAAATTGTTCCATTGTGTCAGCCAAAACCATATGGTCCTTTAAATCCTGTGCAGCCCTGTTATAAAGATTGGTTTGGATTTCCTCCAATAAAATCTTCAACTTTGTCTCAGCAGCACCCTCAGGAACCGTGAGTTTACTGGCAGTATCTCTTCTGACAGCTACAAATTGGTGATTTTTCATGTCTCGTGGTCCAACTTCGAGCCTGAAGGGGACACCTTTCAACTCCCAATGGTTGAACTTCCAGCCAGGTGAATAATTATCCCTCAAGTCAGCTCGAGCACGGACTCCAGCATTCATCAATCGGTCAAGATATTGACTGCACTTCTTTATTAAAGATTCTTTGTCCTCTTCTGAGAGGTTGTTAGTGATACCACAAGGTATTATTATAACCTGCACACAAGCAACTCGTGGAGGTAATATTAATCCCTGGTTATCACCATGGGTCATGTTCATGACCCCAATTGTACGGGTTGTAATTCCCCAAGAGTTTTGATATGCAAATTGTTTCTCTCCAGGTTTCATTGGATCTTCAAAAACGATCTCAAACATCTTTGAAAAATTCTGTCTCAAGTGGTGTGAAGTGGCACCCTGGATAGCTCTTCCACTGGCAGATACAAAGGCCTCCACTGTAGTTGTATAGTCACCACCTGCAAACTTTTCTTTCTCAGTTTTTCTTCCTTTCACCACGGGGATTGCAAGCAACTCCTCATACACTCGTGCATAGAGTTCCAGAATTTGTAAGACCTCGTCTGTGGCTTCCTCACGAATAGCAAACGCTGTGTGTCCTTCCTGCCATAAGAACTCACGAGTGCGTAGAAATGGTTGTGGGTGCTTAAATTCCCAGCGCACTACATTGCACCATTGATTGAGCTTGATTGGTAAATCACGATGTGATTGGACCCATTTGGCATAAGCTGGGTACATAGCAGTTTCACTTGTTGGTCGAACAGCAATTGGTTCTGCCAGCTCCGTTTTCCCTGATCTCGTAATCCAAGCAACCTCCGGGGCAAAATCTGATATATGAGATTTCTCCTTCTCGAGGGCTGCTTGTGACACAAACATGGGGAAGTAACAGTTTTCCACCCCCATTTTTTTAATCTCACGGTCGAAGAACTCTTTGATGGCTTCCCAGATAGCATATGACCATGGACGGAGAATATAGCAGCCACTAACATCATAATATTCAATTAATTCGGATTTTGTAATGACTTGTGAATACCAATCTGCCAGATTCTCCTCTTTTTTAGCTTCGAGGCCCAATCGGGTGGTGGTGGGTTTGTTGGTACTGTTTTCTATTGTACATATTATTCTGATTTAACTTCGGAGTCACGTGAGTGACTACGTGAAGAGCCCGCCAGCCCGCATGCGCGTCATATCGTCTAATGCATTGCGCTGCTCCTCCAGCGGTAAGTTTAAACCTGCAGAGTTTCCTGCTGGATATAATATACGCCATGGGGAATCCCGGTCGGTCCGCGGGGAACCGGTTATAAACTGCAGGGAATCCCGGTCACGGACCGCGGGGGGAAAACCGGCTACGGACCGCGGGGGAAAACCGGTTATGGACCACGGGGAATCCCGATCACAAACCGCAGGGAGAACCGGCTACGAACCGCGGGGAATCGGCTACGGAGACAGTGGAAGTGCGGATAGCCAGCGGCTGTCGGTTTCGCTACCAAAGTCGTTGACAGTGCGGTCGGCGACTTCCGAGTGCCTCTTTAATCCGCGGTGGTTCCCCAGAAAGGGGGTAAAGCCAAGAGTAAGAAGGATAGGAACCACTGTGGTTCCCCAGAAAGGGGGTAAAGCCAAGAGTAAGAAGGATAAGAACCGCTGTGGTTCCCCAGAAAGGGGGTAAAGCCAAGAGTAAGAAGGATAGGAACCACTGTGGTTCCCCAGAAAGGGGGTAAAGCCAAGAGTAAGAAGGATAGGAACCGCTGTGGTTCCCCAGAAAGGGGGTAAAGCCAAGAGTAAGATGGATAGGCCTGTCGACTCGGATATGGGTATGTCCTCTGACGTTTAAACCCAGATGGAGCATGGATAGCGCCCTCGGGCGTTTATCCCACAAATGTGATGCTCCATCCTGATATGGTCCATGGAACGGGGCCATATCAGCGCAGGTCTCCTTGGGGGCCTGCGGCAACACCTGTTTCAAGGCTGCTTACAAATCTCCCTTTCTGTGGAGGGGAGTGCGAGGGGTCAGTGTGTAACTGACTCCAAACTGGGAAGGATGTCCGTGGAACATACCAGCGTTCCCCTCACATTACAAAATACCGGCAGTGAACAGCGCTATCTGGGGTGACATTGGAGGAATCCAGGAGATAAAACTCCAACAAATTTTAAAAATTACTGGCCTGGTGTTGATGTACAATGCACACTTCGTAATGAACTGCTTTCAGAAGTACTCCATCAGACCTGCCTTAAAACCAAATTTGCAGGCTCATGTAAGGCCAGCAATGTCCAGGCGCCGAATCTTCTCTTCGGGGAAGACCTATCCAACAGGTAAGACCTGGATGAAGAAGCAAAGCTGTCGGACTAATCAAAGTACCAACAACGAGCAAAGCTTCATTGTTTTGGCGACATCACACCCCACTCCTCCATCGGCTGTAAGCGGTTCACTGAAGCTGATAGCAGCTTCAAAGCTGGGCAAAGGTCTTTCAGGCCAAGGCTCAAGCCGGTCCTCAGTAAATATATGGATTCCATGCACCCCAGCAGTCCTTCTCTCCAAATTAATGACGGAAATAGAACCCGCATCAGGGGCCTTTGGGCTTACCATAAAACCACCGGTAACCATGGAGGTAGGTGGGTCTGGTTCTTTCCGAAACATGGGGTATGTGGACCATTTACAAGTTGGTAATATTCACACTAGTTTTTTGTACAAATAACAATAATAACATGAAATTAGTTTATACTGCACAGTATACAAGGTTTCCAAGCAGGCTTCCAGGCCAGGATTGCCTTTCAAGACAGGCTCGAAAATATGGCCAGAGCTGTCTTTCAAGACAGGCTCGGAATTATAGCAGGCGTGGCCTGAGCATTGGGAAAGATGGTGGAGGTCGGTTCATCCTTGATTTACCTCGCATGTGCAGTATAGACATTTCAGCTTAGGAAACTTTGTTACTGTCTAACAACTGATTTCCATAGGATCTTTATGGCATGCATCGATCTCAAAGATACATACTATTCAGTTCCCATTCACAGGGATCAATGGAGATATTTGAAATTTAGCTGGATGGGGCAATAATAACAGTTAAAGCATTTCAAAATGGCCTAACTTCAGCTCCCAGGTTATTTACCAAATTACTAAAAACCAGTGCTTGGACTGCTCAGAGCCCCAAAACACTTATTATGGCCTATCTGGATGATATTCTAAACGCTGTATTTTGCTAAAATTAACTGTTTCAGCCGCAAATTATATTTGAGAAATTGGGGTTTCTCATCCATCCGGTTACATTTAAGTTGATACCAACTAGAGTTATTGATTATTGGGATTTACCTTTAACTCTATTTATTTGTCTGTGACTCCGCCCTGGGGCAAGAGATTAGAATTGGTAGAAGCGGCCTTCTATTCATCAAGTAACCAGTGTAATTGGCAATGTAATTGGCAATATAGAGGCTGTGCTTTCAGCTGCGCAATTTGGGCCTTTGCATTATCAGAACTTACAACGTACAAAGGACCAAGCTCTTAAATACCATTTAGATCTTTGTTAACATAGAAACATAGAAAATAGGTGCAGGAGTAGGTCATTCGGCCCTTCGAGCCTGCACCGCCATTCAGTATGATCATGGCTGATCATCCAACTCAGTATCCTGTACCTGCCTTCTCTCCATACCCCCCGATCCTTTTAGCCACAAGGGCCACATCCAACTCACTCTTAAATATAGCCAATGAACTGGCCTCAACGACATTCTGTGGCAGAGAATTCCAGAGATTCACAACTCTGTGTAAAAAATGTTTTTCTCATCTCAGTCCTAAAAGATTTCCCCTTTGTCCTTAAACTGTGACCCCTTGTTCTGGACTTCCCCAACATCGGGAACAATCTTCCTGCATCTAGCCTGTCCAACCCCTTAAGAATTTTGTAAGTTTCTATAAGATTCCCCCTCAATCTTCTAAATTCTAGCGAGTACAAGCCGAGTCTATCCAATCTTTCTTCATATGAAAGTCCTGACATCCCAGGAATCTGTCTGGTGAACCTTCTCTGTACTCCCTCTATGGCAAGAATATCCTTCCTCAGATTAGGAGACCAAAACTGTACACAATACTCCAGGTGTGGTCTCACCAAGACCCTGTACAACTGTAGTAGAACCTCCTTGCTCCTATACTCAAATCCTTAACAGACCTATGCTAGTACCAGCTGAGGCTATCAAAGTCACAATGGTGGACAAACAGTGTTCAGCTAATAACTTTTGTTCAGTAAATCTTCAGTTATATTACAAACTGATGCTAGTGCTCTAAGATGGAAAATTACTAATACCATCTCTAGTTACGGAGGCGGATGCGATTTGCATGAGTTACCAATTCTTCAGTTATTTGGTATCAACTTCCTATAGACACTAGGTACATTTTATGGGTTAAAGGTTATTGTGCAAATATGCATAATCTGCATGCTCAACTCCAAATTGATACACTATGGTGGTGGCATATGTTAATCACATGGGTGCAATCAAGTCAGTATCCTGTGACAGTTTACATAACATCATTTGGCGCTGGTACATCATCACGTAAAATCAATGATAACACAGAATGGATGTTGGATCATAAAGTATTACATTATAAAATGACATTATGGCTCGATGGAACACCGAAGAACGAGATATTTGCAACCAGGCTCCATCACCAGTTGCAAAATATATGTGGCATGGCAGTGGCGATAGATGCATTCTCCTACACTGGAGAGGAATGTTCTTTATGTCTTTCCTCCATTTTGCCTCATCAGTCGGGTCTTGCAAAAAATTCAGCAAGTTCCCGCTTCAGGCATTTTTCGTAGTGCCTGACTGGCCTATGCAGCCATGGTTCCAGCTGATGTTGGGAATGATAATAGAACCTTATATGGTATTTCTAGACACAAAAATTGCTGGTGCAGCCCGTGTCTCGGGAAACCATCCTCTGCATGATAAAATCAATTCATTGACCTGCAGACTCTGGGAAGACCGTTCCCGCGGCTCGGGTTGTCAGACCAAACCATGGAAGTGCTCACTGCAGATTGCAGGGATAGCACCAAAAAAGTAGTACATTTCCTCATCAGGAGATGGGAAGTATTTTGTTTAAATGCTAATATTACATATAATTCGGCACGGACTCTTGAAGTTCATTTTTGAATGGGTCTTTGACAAAAATTAAGTTATAGTGCCATTAACTGTGCCAAACGTGCCTTCTTATCATATTGGCTGCAGGGAGCGGGACCCACTCTGTCAGATCTCCCCCTCTCGTATCCAGATTTATGAAGGGTATTTTCAACTCAAAACCTTCCAGGTACGCAGAGATATGGGATGTTAATATTGTGCTAACGCCGCTTCGCCGGTGGGCTCCAGCTAAATCCCTGTCCTTGGTCAAACTCACTTACAAAGTGGTTATGCTCATGCCACTGGGTTCAGCGCAATGGGTCCAGTCATTGCATAAGCTATGACTGGACAGGATGATTACATCTGCAAGCAAAATAGTAAGATTAAACGAGAACTTACCAGTTTGAAGTTTGATCTTTATTTTATGAGGAGTAACGTTAAGGGATTACGTGAAGATCCCGCCAGTACGCATGCGTGTCAATCTTCAAAGCAGCGGTGTGAAATCAAAGACAACAGTTATTGAAATGAACATAGTAATATAAGAGAACCATAATACCAGTTGACCTTTATGATAGAGGGTGGGCGAGGAGGGCACGTAATCCCTCAACGTTACTCCTCATAAAATAAAGATCAAACTTCAAACTGGTAAGTTCTCGTTTAATCTTACTATTTTACTTCGGAGTCACGTGAGATTTTAAAGCTCTGTGATTTCATGCCGTGGAAACGAGTCCAGGTGTCATACACTGCATCAGTAGGCCAATGATGAGTGAACATTAATATTGCATTCAGACATGACATTGATATAGACATGTTGATGCTATTAATGAACAATAGTGGCAATAGTAACCTCCCTCAACCGGGAGGAAACATACCTAACATAGAGTTGGCAAATACCCCTGATCTGGCAATGGGTTTGTTCTGAATATTTGGACAGATCAATAGTTTGACCATCCTGCAGCCGCATGATAACCCTGCTGCTGAGGTATAGCGGTCCTGGTGGAGTGAGACTCAAATGTCAATGTTCACTCCTGTATATGCCAGACCCATTTAATCCTCTGGAGAAGGTTTGTAGTGATTCCTTCTAACGAGGTTTTATGAAACTAACAATATTGCTAGTCAGTCTATAAGGCTCTTAGGGACCTTGACATACTGGTGTAGATGCGTGATTACACGCAACCCACGGTCCATGGGATATGCAACATCTAGTTTGGTCTAATGTCCCTGTCTACTCTGCTTGTCTAATCATAAACAAACCATGTTATTATGGCCCGCAGATATGATCATCCTATCCAGTGTAGCAATGATTGGACCCGTAGCGCTATACTCAGCATCATGGCATAACCACTAGTAAGTGAGTTTGGCCAAGGACAGGGATGTTGCTGGTGCCCATTGGCGAAGTGACGTAGCACAATGTTAACAACCCATATCTCTGCGTCCCTAGGCCTGGGAGGTTTTAAGTTGACGATACCCTTCATAATCTAGACGTCAGAGGGTGAGACCGGACAGAGTGGTTTATGTTCCCCGCAGCCAAATGATGAGGAGCTACTTCAGGCGCAGTAAATGGAATATTAACTTATAATCTGTTATAATCCCATAAAACTGAATTTCAAGGTGTCAGTCATCCGTGCCGAGTTAAACGTAAAGAAGCATAAACAATACTTCCCATCTCCTAAGAGGAATGCTGCTATTTGATGCTATTCCTGCAATCTGAAGTGTGCACTCCCAATGCTTTAGGTTTGACAACCCGAGCCGCAGGAACGGTCTCTCGGAGTCTGTAAGTCAATGATTTGATTATATCATGCAGAGGATGGTTTCAACATCACAACTGTACAAGCATCTTTGTGTCCAGGAATAACCATGTAAGGTTTTATGCTCATTCCCCACATCAGCGGGAACCATGGTTAAATAACCCAGGCAGACACTATGAAAAGCCGGAAGCGGGAATTTTGCAAGACCCGTCCTATGAGGCCAAATGGAGGAAGACATAAAAGAACATTCCTCCCTAGTGTTGCGAGAATGCACCCTTCGCCACTGATATGCCTCGTATTTTTTGCAATTGGTGATTGAGCCTGGCTGCAAGCATCTCGATCGTTACATAGAAACATAGAAATTAGGTGCAGGAGTAGGCCATTCGGCCCTTCGAGCCTGCACCGCCATTCAATATGATCATGGCTGATCATCCAACTCAGTATCCCGTACCTGCCTTCTCTCCATACCCTCTGATCCCCTTAGCCACAAGGGCCACATCTAACTCCCTCTTAAATATAGCCAATGAACTGGCCTCGACTACCCTCTGTGGCAGAGAGTTCCAGAGATTCACCACTCTCTGTGTGAAAAAAGTTCTTCTCATCTCGGTTTTAAAGGATTTCCCCCTTATCCTTAAGCTGTGACCCCTTGTCCTGGACTTCCCCAACATCGGGAGCAATCTTCCTGCATCTAGCCTGTCCAACCCCTTAAGAATTTTGTAAGTTTCTATAAGATCCCCTCTCAATCTCCTAAATTCTAGAGAGTATAAACCAAGTCTATCCAGTCTTTCTTCATAAGACAGTCCTGACATCCTAGGAATCAGTCTGGTGAACCTTCTCTGCACTCCCTCTATGGCAATAATGTCCTTCCTCAGATTTGGAGACCAAAACTGTACGCAATACTCCAGGTGTGGTCTCACCAAGACCCTGTACAACTGCAGTAGAACCTCCCTGCTCCTATACTCAAATCCTTTTGCTATGAAAGCTAACATACCATTCGCTTTCTTCACTGCCTGCTGCACCTGCATGCCTACTTTCAATGACTGGTGTACCATGACACCCAGGTCTCGCTGAATCTCCCCTTTTCCTAGTCGGCCACCATTTAGATAATAGTCTGCTTTCCTTAGTGCTCCTTAGTGTTCCATCAATCCACAATGTAATTAAATACCTTGTGATCGCACATTCATTCTGTGTTGTCATTGATTTGCATGATAATACACCAGTGCTAAATGCGGTTAGGTAAAACTATCACCGGATACTTTGATTTGATTGTACCTTAGTGAATAACATATACCACCACCAAAGTGTATCACCTTGGACTTGTGCATGCAGATTATGCATATTCACACACCCTTTAATGCACAGAATGCACCTGGTGTCCATTGGCAGTTGATACCATGACTGAACAATTGATAACTCATGCTAATCCCATCTGCCTCCGTAAACTAGAGATGGTATTAGTAAATTTCCCATCCTTGAGCAATAGCATCAGTTTGGGAATGACTGAAGATTTACAGATGAGAGGTTTAGTGGAGCAACACTGAATACTGTTCGTCCACCATTGTGACTTTGATAGTTTCAGCTGGGAATAGCAGATGTCTAATCTTTTGTCTCAGAGCCGAATCCCATACAAATAAATGTATTGATTGTATTCCAATAATCAATAGTTTCAGTTGGTATCAGCTTAATTTAAATTTAACTGGACGGGTTAGAACCCCAATTTCTAAAAATATAGCTATGTGGCTGATTTAGTAAAATTCAGTATGTTCAATATCATCCAGATTGGCCATAACACTTATTTGTTAGCTCTGTGCAGTCGAAGCACTGATTGTAGTGATTTGGTAAATAATCTGGAAACTGAAGTTAGCCCATTTTGCAACGCTACTGAGTGTATCATGCCTCATCCAGTTAAATTTCAAATATCTCCGAACCCTGTGAGCGGAAATGATCACATAGAAGTTATTCAGAAATGTCTATACTGCACATGTGAGTTGAGGCTATTGACAATTACCACATCTCCCATAATTGTGAGCCTGCCTTAAAAGGCAACTCCAACCATACCTGTTGTGCAGTATAAACTAATCTTATGTTATCCCAAACCATGGTAAATATTCAAACCAGTGTAAATATTACCAACTTGTATCCGTGACAGGAGACATCATCGATGTGGGTCCCTACCTTCACACCGCCGGATGGGAACTTCCAGGAGTTGCCTCAATCGGCTTCATCCTTCCACATTCGAATGGGAGGACTTATGCAACCCGACCCAGGAGCTGCCTCAAACATGTGTGCATGATTTTGCACTCCTGCTCCTGGGATGTAGAGGAGCTCTGGTACGGGGTTGGCGCATCTTCCAGGAAGGCCGTTCTGGGCTGTGGCCTAAAAAATACCTTTGTCCTGGTTGTACGGCCTTCAAGCTTTCCCCAGCTTCAGTGTATCGTGGTTTGCTGGTGGGTGCGTAGGGGTGCTGCCGCCGGAGATGTGAGGTCTTGCGTGATGATGTGGCCTTCATGAGCCCGAGGGCCCTTGTTGAGCTTCTTGTTTCATCAGGTTGCCCAAATGGAAGTATCCCCTTGATAGCTGTTCACCGCAGGTACACTGAGCGAAACACAATTCCCCGGTGCTGGGCCTGCTCCTGCTGCTGGTTGTGTTGTTCCTGCACCCTTCTGGTATCTTCAGCCAAACCCCTGTCTTCAGAGTCAGCCCAGAAGTGACTCCTAATGCTCCCCTCTGTTGAGGGAGATGCATTATGCAGCCCTCAATAAGGTGCTGCCATGGGCGTCCTAGGACCCCCTGGTGACTAGACTCCATATACCGGAGCATGTCACATTGGAGCATCTGCTCCATCAACCGCTCCATGCGGGATATGCGATCACAGTCACTCCCGCCGGCGGTGAGTCTCCACAGCCCGACTCGTCCGAGTCTTCGGGCCTGTCCAACTTCTACTTGGCCTTCCCGCCAGTCTGTGGTGTCGATTCCGACTGTGCAGGTGCTAGGTCGGAGACTGCTGATCAATAGCGATCCAGGTGCAGCCTACCGCTGCTGACTGCCCGCAATTTAGCGGTCCTCCGCAGTCAGTCTGGATGAGGTCCATTCCTGTAACATATTCTCACAAAATAACACAAAACGACCTTAGAGTTAGGAATTTACCTGCATGTCCTGTTTTAGACCTTCTGCTGCAGGGGCAACGTTCATCCCGAGCCTGGTCTCCTGGTCGTAGTTGTTGCAGCTGGGGTTCCCTCTGTGGTCCTTGTAGAAAGGCTTCCATTGTCGGATATTTCTCCCCCGAGCTTTACCTCCGCAGTCCCTATAGCAGGGCTTCTCCGCGATGTTCTCCAGTCGGGGCTTCCTCCCACCCACCCCCCCCCCCCCCCCCCTCCCCTCCCTCCTCCCCCCTCCTCCTGAGCTAGGTATCCCCGCAGTAACTGCAGCCGGGATATCCCCGCGGTCCCTATAAAAGGGATAGCTCGATTACAAAGTCGGGGGGGGGGGGGGTAGGGGGTATCCTCTCTAGGTGCCATCAGTACCATATGAAGCCGCTGGTTTTACTTACCGCCACCCGCTCCCCGCATTCCGCGGTCTTCCGAGCGGGTTCTCCAGGTGTCACCGGCACCAATATGAAGCCGCTAGTTTTACTGCCAGCGGCTCGGAAAGCGAATCCACCGCCGCCCGCTACCCACTCTCTGCGGTCTCCCGAGCGACTTGGTCCGTGGGCAGGCCCGGGGTTCCCTGGAAGTTCGTGACTGGGGTTCCCCCTTTGTCCCGACTTTGCCCCGGACTTTTAGCAGGACCTCTAAGTGGAGGTTCCTGCAAGAAGTTGAAAACCTGAAAAAGTTATTTAAAAACTTACCTCAGGTCTGCTGGTGGCAGGAGAATCACGTCCACCCTGCCAGTCGTAACGCAATGCGATAGACGAAAACACGCATGCGTACTGGCGGGGTCTTCACGTAGTCACTCACGTGACTCCGAAGTAAAATAACATTTATGTTTATGACTTAGTCAAGCAGAGTAGACCAGGGGCATCAGGTCTCAAAGTAGATTTGTTAGCATATCCCATGGACGTTCGGTTGTGTGTGGTCACACATCTACAACAGTGTGTTAGGTCACGAAGAGCCTTAGAGGCTCTGAACTTGCAATGTTTGTTAGTTACATAAAGCCTCATAAGAAACTATCAGTACAGACCTTCTCCAGGTGGTTAAACGGGTTCTGGCTTATACAGGAGTGAACACTGACATTTTCAAATCTCACTCCACCAGGGCTGCAACAACATCAGCAGCAGGGTTATGGACGTTCTGCTGCACCACATCCTAGCGGCTGCAGGATGGTCAAACAAACGATCTTCCATTGCCAGACCGGGGGTATTTGCCAACTCTATTTTAGGTTCTGTTTTATAGTTTCCTCCCGGATGAGAGGGATTACTATTATTATTATTTGATCATTAAAAAGCATCAACATGTCTATATCTATGTCATGTCTGAATGCATTATTAATGTTCACTCATCCTTGGTCAACTGATGCAGTGTGTGATGCTGGACTCGTTTCCACGGCATGTGACTCACGTGACTCCGAAGTAAAATAGTAAGATTAAACGAGAACTTACCAGTTTGAAGTTTGAATTTTATTTTATGAGGAGTTACGACGAGGGATTACGTGCCCTCCGCTCCCAACCCTCTCTCATAAAGGTTAGCTGGTATTTCTAGTTTCTCGAATCTTATTATGTTCAGTTCAACAACTGTTATCTGTGATTTCACACACCTGCTTTGAAGATTGACGCGCATAGGGGCTCATGGTAACTCCTGATAAAATAAAGATCAAACTTCAAACTGGTAAACATAGAAACATAGAACATAGAAATTAGGTGCAGGAGTAGGCCATTCGGCCCTTCGAGCCTGCACCGCCATTCAATATGACCATGGCTGATCATCCAACTCAGTATCCCGTACCTGCCTTCTCTCCATACCCTCTGATCCCCTTAGCCACAAGGGCCACATCTAACTCCCTCTTAAATATAGCCAATGAATTGGCCTCGACTACCCTCTGTGGCAGAGAGTTCCAGAGATTCACCACTCTCTGTGTGAAAAAAGTTCGTCTCATCTCGGTTTTAAAGGATTTCCCCCTTATCCTTAAGCTGTGACCCCTTGTCCTGGACTTCCCCAACATCGGGAGCAATCTTCCTGCATCTAGCCTGTCCAACCCCTTAAGAATTTTGTAAGTTTCTATAAGATCCCCTCTCAATCTCCTAAATTCTAGAGAGTATAAACCAAGTCTATCCAGTCTTTCTTCATAAGACAGTCCTGACATCCCAGGAATCAGTCTGGTGAACCTTCTCTGCACTCCCTCTATGGCAATAATGTCCTTCCTCAGATTTGGAGACCAAAACTGTACGCAATACTCCAGGTGTGGTCTCACCAAGACCCTGTACAACTGCAGTAGAACCTCCCTGCTCCTATACTCAAATCCTTTTGCTATGAAAGCTAACATACCATTCGCTTTCTTCACTGCCTGCTGCACCTGCATGCCTACTTTCAATGACTGGTGTACCATGACACCCAGGTCTCGCTGCATCTCCCCTTTTCCTAGTCGGCCACCATTTAGATAATAGTCTGCTTTCCTGTTTTTCCCACCAAAATGGATAACCTCACATTTATACTGCATCTGCCAAACATTTGCCCACTCACCCAGCCTATCCAAGTCACCTTGCAGTCTCCTAGCATCCTCCTCACAGCTAACACTGCCCCCTAGCTTAGTGTCATCCGCGAACTTGGAGATATTGCCTTCAATTCCCTCATCCAGATCATTAATATATATTGTAAATAGCTGGGGTCCCAGCACTGAGCCTTGCGGTACCCCACTAGTCACTGCCTGCCATTGTGAAAAGGACCCGTTTACTCCTACTCTTTGCTTCCTGTTTGCCAGCCAGTTCCCTATCCACATCAATACTGAACCCCCAATGCCGTGTGCTTTAAGTTTGTATACTAATCTCTTATGTGGGACCTTGTCGAAAGCCTTCTGGAAGCCCAGATACACCACATCCACTGGTTCGCCCAGAGGATTGTCGGATGCCCTCTCCTTACCTTGGAGGACTTACACAGTTCCCGCTGCATCAAAAAATCCCAGAGTATTATAAAGGACATTTCCCACCCCGGACACTCCCTGTTTGAACTGTTACCGTCAGGCAGACGGTACAGATCTACAAGGACAAGGACAAACAGACTTAAAAACAGTTTTTACCCCACTGCTATAAAGGCACTAAATGTAGCCGCCAAGGAACGCAGGGGCGATACATACATACATGAAATCGACAGAAGGATGTAGGGCTGGGTGTTTATGCGTGCTATTTTTATGATATTTATTTTAGTTGTTTATCTTTTTAAATATTTTACTTTGTATGTATCGTTAGCTTTTAGAAATGTTTGAATGGTGCACTGACTGGCTGACATTTTACAATTTCGTTGTACATGGTTCATGTTACAATGACAATAAAGAAACTATTCTTCTATTCTATCCACGCTACTAGTTACATCCTCGAAAAATTCTATAAGATTCGTCAGACATGATTTACCTTTTGTAAATCCATGCTGACTTTGTCCAATGATTTCACCACTTTCCAAATGTGCTGCTATCCCATCTTTAATAACTGACTCTAGCAGTTTCCCCACTACAGATGTTAGACTAACTGGTCTGTAATTCCCCATTTTCTATCTCCCTCCCTTCTTAAAAAGTGGGGTTACATTTGCTACCCGCCAATCCTCAGGAACTACTCCAGAATCTAAAGAGTTTTGAAAGATTATTACTAATGCATCCACTATTTCTGGAGCTACTTCCTTAAGTACTCTGGAATGCAGCCTATCTGGCCCTGGGGATTTATCGGCCTTTAATCCATTCAATTTACCCAACACCACTTCCCGGCTAACCTGGATTTCACTCAATTCCTCCAACTCCTTTGACCCGCGGTCCCGCTATTTCCGGCAGATTATTTATGTCTTCCTTAGTGAAGACGGAACCAAAGTAGTTATTCAATTGGTCCGCCATATCCTTGTTCCCCATGATCAACTCACCCGTTTCTGACTGCAAGGGACCTACATTTGTTTTAACTAATCTCTTTCTTTTCACATATCTATAAAAACATTTGCAGTCAGTTTTTATGTTCCCTGCCAGTTTTCTTTCATAATCTATTTTTCCTTTCCTAATTAAGCCCTTTGTCCTCCTCTGCTGGTCTCTGAATTTCTCCCAGTCCTCCGGTATGCTGCTTTTTCTGGCTAATTTGTACGCATCATCCTTCGCTTTGATACTATCCCTGATTTCCCTTGTTATCCACGGATGTACTGCCTTCCCTGATTTATTCTTTTGCCAAACTGGGATGAACAATTTTTGTAGTTCATCCATGCAGTCTTTAAATGTCTTCCATTGCATATCCACCGTCAACCCTTTTAGAATTAATTGCCAGTCAATCTTGGCCAATTCACGTCTCATACCCTCAAAGTTATCTTTCTTTAAGTTCAGAACCATTATTTCTGAATTAACAATGTCACTCTCCATCCTAATGAAGAACTCAACCATATTATGGTCACTCTTGCCCAAGGGGGCACGTACAACAAGACTGCTAACTAACCCTTCCTCATTACTCAATACCCAGTCTAAAATAGCCTGCTCTCTCGTTGGTTCCTCTACATGTTGATTTAGATAACTATCCCACATATATTCCAAGAAATCCTCTTCCTCAGCACCCCTGCCAATTTGATTCACCCAATCTATATGTAGATTTAAAGTCACCCATTATAACGGTTTTGCCTTTGTCGCACGCATTTCTAATTTCCTGTTTGATACCATCTCCAACTTCACTACTACTGTTAGGTGGCCTGTACACAACACCCACCAGCGTTTTCTGCCCCTTAGTGTTTCGCAGCTCTACCCATACCGATTCCACATCCTCCAAACTAATGTCCTTCCTTTCCATTGCGTTAATCTCCTCTCTAACCAGCAACGCTACACCACCTCCTTTTCCTTTCTCTCTATCCCTCCTGAATATTGAATATCCCTGGATGTTCAGCTCCCAGCCTTGGTCACCCTGGAGCCATGTCTCCGTGATCCTAACTATATCATAGTCATTAATAGCTATCTGCACATTCAACTCATCCACCTTATTACGAATGCTCCTTGCATTGAGACACAAAGCCTTCAGGCTTGTTTTTACAACACTCTTACCCCTTATACAATTATGTTGAAAAGTGGCCCTTTTTGATTTTTGCCCTGGTTTTGTCTGCCTGCCACTTTTACTTTTGACCTTGCTACCTATTGCTTCTACCCTCATTTTACACCCCTCTGTCTCTACGCTCACACATTTAAGAAACCCTTTCCCTTTAACTCCATCCTCCACTATCCCATTCGACACCCCACCCCCCTTATTCCGTTTAAAACCACCTGTGTAGCAGTGGCAAACCTGCCTGCCAGAATGCTGGTCCCACACCTGTTAAGATGCAATCCGTCCCTTTTGTACAGTTCCCCCTTACCCCAAAACAGATCCCAGTGATCTAAGAATCTAAATCCCTGCCCCGTGCACCAGTTACTCAGCCACACGTTCAGGTCCCGTATCTCCCTGTTCCTGCCCTCGCCAGCACGAGGAACTGGAAGCACACCGGAGATAACAACCCTGGAGGTCCTGCTTTTCAGCATTTTTCCAAGCTCTCTAAAGTCACGCTGCAGAATATTCATCCCCTTCTTTCCGACATCGTTTGTGCCGACATGCACTACCACTTCCAGATGTTCACCTTCGCCCTTCAGGATTTTCTGCACTCTGTCCGTGACATCCTGGATCCTGGCACCAGGAAAGCAGCACACCATCCTCGCATCCCGTCTGTTGCCGCAGAAACCCCTGTCCTTACCTCTCACAATGGAGTCTCCCACTACAATGGCGTTGCCTGCCTTAGGCCTTTTTGGTTTTGGCTCAACAGCCCTATTCCCATCACAAGCCAGTCCTCCGCCCAGTGTAAACACCTCTTCTGTCCCGACAGCTTCTAAGTGGGTGAACCTGTTCACAAGAGGTACAACACCCGGGGACGTTGGCATTCCATGCTTCCCTCCCGTTCTCACTGTCTCCCACCTTCTCTCTTCCAGTACCTTAGGTGTAACAATCGTACTGTAGGACTTGTCGAGGAACGACTCAGTTTCTCGGACGAACTGGAGGTCATCCACTTGCTTCTCAAGTTCCCCAACACGGCCCTTCAGGAGCTCTACCTGGATGCACTTCTCGCATTTGTAGCAGCCAGAGGCACCAGCGGTGTCCTTGACCTCCGACATACGGAAAGCATCGCACTGAATCAGCTTGCCTGACATCTTCTTTCATCTCTACCTCTCATGCGTATTGCGTGGTCTCCTCGCCGAAGCCTCTCGAGCCAAAGACTCACACTTTTCTCACAGGGCACTTCGCTCACTCACTGCCGCTCGCTAAGAGCCGTCTTGCTTAAATTGACTGATAAATTGCCTGATTTACCAAATTACAAACCAAATTCCTCAGTTTTCAACTGTTTTCCCGGCACTGACTCACTTCTCTCCTCGCACTTGGGCTAGAGCCAATCAGTCGTATCTCTTGCTAAGCTCCTGCTGCTGTTGCTCGCAAAACTACAGCAGTTCTGAGTAAAGTCTGCCTGTCCTTGGCCTCTACTTTAACTGTTTTCACTTCTCTCCTCCCACTTGGGCTAGAGCCAATCAGTCGTATCTCTTGTTAAACTCCTGCGGCTGTTGCTCCCAAAACTACAGCAGTTCTGAGTAAAGTCTGCCTGTCCTTGACCTCTACTTTAACTGTTTTCACTTCTCTCCTCCCACTTGGGCTAGAGCCAATCAGTCGTATCTCTTGCTAAACTCCTGCTGCTGTTGCTCCCAAATCTACAGCAAAAATATATTTTTGGTTTAAAAAAAAAAGTGCCGTGCGGTAGTCCATCGGCACTTCCCGAACACAGTCCGATGCTCCCTCAGTACTACCACAATCCGGCACTCCCTCAGTACAGCCCCTCCCAGAGTATGGTGCTCCATAAGTAACTCCCTTTGCACAATGCAGTTCGCAAAGTACTGCCTCTCCCAGTGTAGTGGTCACACAGGACTGCCTCTCCCACAAAACGGTGCTCCCTCAGTATTGCTCCTCCCTTAGTATGGTGCTCCGTCAACACTGACGCTCGCACAGTACTGCCCCTTCCACAGTGCGGAGCTCCCTCAGCACTGCCCTTCCCACAGTACTGCCCTTCCACAGAGGAGTACACCCTCAGTCAACCCCTCCCACAGTGTGGCGCTCCCTCACTCCCTCAGTGAGGTGGAAGATGGCAACCTTCACGTGGTCAGCCCTGTTTCGACTAATGCAATCAACTCGACGTGCACAAACGGAAGATCAAATAGAACAAGTTGTCCAACAACTTTAGGCTGTGCACGCCACACGAAAGAAGAAGACTCCCCCAGTACAGCCACGCTCAGTGTGGTGCTCCTTCAGTACTACTCCTCACACATTGCGGTTCTCCATCAGTATTACCCCACCCACAATGTGGCCCTCCCTTACTACAGCCCCACCCACAGTGCTGTGCTCCCTCTGTAATGCCTCTCCCACAGTGCGGCACTCCCTCAGTACTGCCCCTCGCTCAGTGCTTCCTCTCCACATTGCAGTTCTCATTGTTAGAGCTGCAATACCTGCTTGGTATTTAGAGTTGAGAGATACAGCATGGTAAGAGACCCTTCGGTCCATATAGTCCACCTCGACCGTCGATCACCCCTTCATATTAATTCTATGTTATCCCACTTTCTCATCCATTCCCTGCACACAAGGGATCAAACCCTGCCCACACAAGAGATTAGTATTAGGGGTAGGATATTGATATGGATAGAGAACTGGTTGGCAAAGAAAGCAAAGAGTAGGAATTAACGGGTCATTTTCAGAATGGCAGGCAGTGATGTGGGGTGCTGCAAGGCCCAGTGCTAGGACCCCAGTTACAGTGTTTACAATATATATTAACAATTTAGACGAGGGAATTAAATGTAACATTGCCAATTTAGTGGATGACACAAAGCTGAGTGGCAGTGTGAATAACGAGGATGCTATGAGGCTGCAGGGTGACTTGGATAAGTTGGGTGAGTGGGCAGGTGCATGTCAGATGCAACATTATGTGGATAAATGTGAGGTCCTACTGCAGTTGTACAGGGCCTTGGTGAGACCACACCTGGAGTATAGTTTGCAGTTTTGGTCTAGACAGGCTAGATGCAGGAAAAATATTCCCCATGTTGGGGGAGTCCAGAACCAGGGGTCACAGTTTAAGAATAAGGGGGTAGGCCATTTAAAATAGAGATGGGGGGGGGGGGAATCACCCAGGGTGTTGTGAATCTGTGGAATTCTCTGCTAGAGATGGCATTGGAGACCAATTCACAATATTTTCAAGAGAGTTAGATTTAGCTCTTAAAGTTAACGGAATCATGGGAAATGGAGAAAAAGCAGGAACTAAATTTGGATGATCTGCCATGATCATATTGAATGGCTCGAAGAGCCGAATAGCCTACTCCTGCATCTATTTTCTGTGTCACCATACAAGGAGAAATTGATCTATAACACTATCATCCACCATGCACACGAGGGACAGACAATTAACCTGGTCTTG
This sequence comes from Amblyraja radiata, assembly GCF_010909765.2. Taxonomy (NCBI): domain Eukaryota; kingdom Metazoa; phylum Chordata; class Chondrichthyes; order Rajiformes; family Rajidae; genus Amblyraja; species Amblyraja radiata. Next base: position 87,021,956 of record NC_045961.1, on the reverse strand, counting down.
GTGAGTGCTGCTCAGGTGATGGGCAAAGATTATAGATTATAAAGATTATATATAAAGATTATAGAGTATAGACAAAGATTAAAGATTAAATCCTCTATAATCTTTGGTGATGGGCTGAGGGAGCGTCGCACTGCCGCTAGGCCCCGCCTGCCGCTTGACCCCACCCTCCTCCTCCTCCTCCTCCTCCGGCCGCACCTTCCCTCCTCCACAAGAACGGCAGCGCCCGGGATTGGACCGGTAACCGGAGTTGCTGCTTGATGATGCCGGGTTTGCTGTCGTGTGCGGTTCCCGCGCTGTTCGCCCTCTGCCTCCCGCTGGTCCTGGCGCTGCCCAACGGCGCGCCTCTCGGTGCCTGCACCAGCCTCATGCCTTCACACTCCGGCATCAGCCCACAGACCTCCAACTCGCTGCACACGATCGCTGCCAACTATGTCAACGGCACCGTGGAAGGTGGGCGGCCGCGGGGGAAGGTGTAAGTGAGGGCATGTCGTAGGTCAGATAGGAGGGAGATCACCCCCCCCCGGTGTTAGTGGGGGAGGAGGGAGGGTAGTGTCTGTGGTTTGTATTCCTTGAGGGTCTGTGGGGAGGGGTTGTGGTGGGGGGTGAGTGTCAATGATGAGGAGTCCAGTGTGGTGGGGGTGGTGAGTGTCTAATGGGGTGGATATGGTGTGAGTTGAGTTGTGGTGGGGGTGAGTGTCAGTGGTGGAGATATATGGTGTTTGTGGGTCTGGTGTGGGGGATGAGTGTCTGCAAGCATGGGTTATTGATTGGAGACGATCACCCATGATCACAATGAATGGCGGTGCAGGCTCAGAGGGCCGAATGGCCTACTCCTGCGCCTATTTTCTATGTTTCTCTGAGGTGATGTTGAGAGATAAAGAACAATGAATGAAAGATGCAAAATAGTAATGATGATCAAGGAAACAGGCCATTGTTAGCTGTTTGTAGGGTGAAAATGAGAAGCGAGTGTTACTTGGGTGGGGGAGGGATAGAGAGAGAAGTGAGAGTAATCAATATTCAAGGTTGACAAAAATTCTGGAGAAACTCAGCGGGTGAGGCAGCATTCATGGAACGAAGGTAATGGGCGACGTTTCGGGTCGAGACCCTTCTTCAGGCTGATATGGGGGGGGGGGCGGGAAGAAGAAAGGAAGAGACAGAGACAGTGGACTGAGGGAGAGCTGGGAAGGGGAGGAGAAAGCAGGGACTACTTGAAATTGGAGGTCAATGTTCATACCGCTGGGGTGTAAACTGTTCAAGCGAAATATGAGGTGTTGCTCCTCCAATTTACGGTGGGCCTCACTCTGGCCATGGAGGAGGCCCAGGACGGAAAGGTCGGGTTCAGAATGGGAGGACCCACTGGGCTGTAAGCTGCCCAAGTGTAATATGAGATGCTGTTCCTCAAATTTTCGTTTAGCGTCACTCTGACAATGGAGGAGACCGAGGACAGAAAGGTCTGTGTAGGAATGGGAAGGAGAATTAAAGTGTCCAGCAACCTCAGCCTTTAGGGAATTCCTCTGTTAGGGAATCCGCATCTGCGCCCAAGATGAGGTGTTCCCTACTAGGACATCCAACATGTCCTCATTCTTTAGGGAACTGGAGTTCCCCTCTCCCATCATAGATGAGGCCCTCACTCGTGTCTCCTCGGTATCCCGCAGCTCCGCCCTTGCTCCCCCTCCCCCTAGTCGCAACAGAGACAGAGTCCCCCTAGTGCTTACTTCCACCCCATCAGCTGTCACAAGCAACACATAATCCTCCAAAATTTCCGCCACCTCCAACAGGATCCCTCCACCAGCCACATTTTCTCACCTCCACCCCTTTCTGCCTTCCACAGAGACCGTTTCTGCCACAACTCCCTGGTTAATTCGTCCCTTCCCACCCAAACCACCCCTACCCTAGGTACCTTCCCCTGCAACTGCAGAAGATGCAACACCTGTCGCTATACCTCCTCCCTCAACTCTGTCCAGCATAGACGGAAATCCTGTGCTCCCATGCTTTGGGAAGTGGGGGACAATACCCCCCATGTTTTGTAATCCGGACTTTATCTGATGCTTTCTAAGGGCTGAATCGGCCCATTCGCGGGGTCTTTCAGCGCCCGGCGCGGCTTAAAATCAAACTACTGCATTGAGGCGATAGAGGCTCCCGATGTTGAAGCCCCCGCCGACCGATGAAAGGCCCCGCAAACGGGCCTATTCAAGCCCCACGATTCGGGGTGGACGAAGCTGCTGTTGCTGGAGTTCGGAATCGGTCACCAACCAGGTCAGCTTCCGATGTTAACGTCCACAGGGCCCACTGCCGAAGCCGCGCATGCGTGTATGCGTGCGCGCGTGGCCGCCAAGAAATTATGTCCCCCCCCCCCCCCCATGTTTTGACAGCGTTTTCCGTGCCTGCTGTCCAGGGACCCCGACAGTCCTTTCGGGTTAGGCAGAGGTTCACTTGCACCTCCTCCAACGGCATCTACTGTATCAAACGCAGACTGGGTGATTGTTCGTGGAACACCTTCACTTAGCCCGCGTGAACCAACCTGATCTCCCGGTTGATAGACACTTTAATTCTCCTTCCCATTCCTACACAGACCTTTCTGTCCTATGTCTCCTCCATTGTCAGAGTGAGGCTAAATGCAAATTGGAGGAACAGCATCTCACATTTTGCTTGGGCAGCTTATAGCCCAGTGATATGAATTTTGATTTCTCTCACTTCAGGTAGCCCCGGCATTCTCTCTCTATTCCTCCCCCACCCAAGTCGCACTAGCTTCTCATTTTCACCCTACAAACAGCTAACAATGTTTCCTTTATCAGCCTTACCTTTTTGCATATCTTTCATTCATCTTTCTTTATCTCTCCACATCACCGTCTATATCTCTCGTTTCCCTTATCCCTAAATAGTCTGAAGAAGGGTCGCGGCCCAAAACGTCACCCATTCTTTCTCTCCAGAGATGCTGCCTGTCCCGCTGAGTTTCTTCAGCTTTTTGTCTCTATCTTCGGTTTAAACCAGCATCTGCAGTTCCTTCTTGCACATGGTGTGGGTATGTTGTGGGAGGGTTAAAGTGGGTGGAGGCGAGTATCAGTGGTGTGGTGTTATGTTATGGTATGTGGATCAGTTGTGGGTAGGGATGAGTATCAATGGTGTTTGTGGGTTAAATGTGGGGAGGTGTTCACGTGGGGGTGAGTTATTGGTGAGGAGTATGTTGTGGATTTGTGGGGTGGGGGGGGCGTGTCTGAAGTGTGGGTTATGTGGTGTGAGGGGGGGGGTGTCTGTTGTGGGGAGGGGGGGGTTGAATGTCAACAATGGTGTATGTTATGGGTCTGGTATGCGATGGGGTGTGATGGAAGGGTGTGTCGATGGTGGGAATGTAAGGTGTTTGTTGTCTGGTGTGAGGAGGGGGCGAGTATCTGAGGTGTGGGTTAGGGGTGGGGGTGAGGTGTGGGAGGTTTGTGTGTCTGGTGGGGGGTATGTCGTGGGTCGGGGGGGGAGGGGTATAAATTTCATTCAAAAAATCTAATTCCTTTACAGTGATGATAATAGGCGCAGATTACCGTGGTCTGCTACTTCAAGGCCGAGAACAAAATGGGAATGTTGCAGTTGGCAACTGGGCCAAGCCTCCTAACAATGTAAAAGTCATTTCGGTATGAGCTGTTTGTGATCTCAATGCTCTCTATTTAACTGCAATAATAATGGACATTAAGCAAAAAACTCTGTTCTGCTTTGACACTACAGAAGGTTAGAATGTATGGGATGCAGGGAGACCTAGCTGACTGGATAGAGATCAGGAAGCAGAGAATGATGGTGGATGGTTGCCAGTGACTAATGGTGTGCCAGACTCAGTGCTGTTAGTTGTTTATATCCATGATTTGGGTGATAATATAGATATGATTATTCATTTTGCAGATGACACTAAAGTGGGTGGCATCATAGATAATGAAGATGGTTGTCAAAAATCAGCAGAATCATGATCAGTTGTGAGATATTGTACAGTGGCTTGCAAAAGTATTCATACCCCTTGAACTTTTCCACATTTTGTCACGTTACAACCACAAACGTAAATGTATTTTATTGGGATTAGTGATAGACCAACACAAAGTGGCGCATAATTGTGAAGTGGAAGGAAAATGATACATGGTTTTCAAATTTTTTTACAAATAAAACACTGAAAAGTGTGGTGTGCAAAAGTATTCAGCCCCCTTTACTCTGATACCCCTAAATAAAATCCAGTGCAACCAATTGCCTTCAGAAGTCACCTAATTAGTAAATAGAGTCCACTTGTGTGTAATCTAATCTCAGTATAAATACAGCTGTTCTGTGAAGGCCTCAGAGGTTTGTTAGAGAACATTAGTGAACAAACAGCATCATAAAGCCCAAGGAACACACCAGACAGGTCAGGGATAAAGTTGTGGAGAAGTTTAAAGCAGGGTTAGGTTATAAAAAAATATCCCAAGCTTTGAACATCTCACGGAGCACTGTTCAATCCATCATCCGAAAATGGAAAGAGTATGGCACAACTGCAAACCTACCAAGACATGGCCGTCCACCTAAACTGACAGGCCGGGCAAGGAGAGCATTGATCAGAGAAGCAGGCAAGAGGCCCATGGTAACTCTGGAGGAGCTGCAGAGATCCACAGCTCAGGAGGGAGAATCTGTCCACAGGACAACTATTAGTCGTGCACTCCACAAATCGGGCCTTTATGGAAGAGTGACAAGAAGAAAGCCATTGTTGGGAAAAAAAGCCATAAGAAGTACCGTTTGCAGTTTGCCACAAGCCATGTGGGGGACACAGCAAACGTGGAGGAAGGTGCTCTGGTCAGATGAGACCAAAATTGAAGTTTTTGGCCTAAATGCAAAATGCTATGTGTGGCGGAAAACTAACACTGCACATCACCCTGAACACACCATCGCCACTGTGAAACATGGTGGTGGCAGCATCATGCTGTGGGGATGCTTTTCTTCAGCAGGGACAGGGAAGCTGGTCAGAGTTGATGGGAAGATGGATGGAGCCAAATACAGGGCAATCTTGGAAGAAAACCTGTTAGAGTCTGCAAAAGACTTGAGACTGGGGCGGAGGTTCACTTTCCAGCAGGATAACAACCCTAAACATACAGCCAGAGCTACAATGGAATGGTTTAGATCAAAGCATATTAATGTGTTAGAATGGCCCAGTCAAAGTCTAGACCTAAATCCAATTGAGAATCTCTGGCAAGACTTGAAAATTGCTGTTCACAGACGCTCTCCATCCAATCTGACTGAACTTGAGCTATTTTGCAAAGAAGAATGGGCAAAAATTTCAGTCTCTAGATGTGCAAAGCTGGTAGAGACATACCCCAAAAGACTTGCAGCTGTAATTGCAGCGAAAGGTGGTTCTACAAAGTATTGACTCAAGGGGGCTGAATACATTTGCATGCCACACTTTTCAGTTTTTTATTTGTAAAAAAATTTGAAAACATGTATAATTTTCCTTCCACTTCACAATTATGCACCACTTTGTGTTGGTCTATCACATAAAATCCCAATAAAATACATTTACGTTTGTGGTTGTAACGTGACAAAATGTGGAAAAGTTCAAGGGGTATGAAAACATTTGCAAGCCATTGTATCTTGGGAAGTCAAACCAAGGCAGGACCAACATAGTGAATGGCAGAGCCCTGGGGCTGTTGTAGAGCAGAGGGTCATCACGGGTAGATGGGGTGGTCAAGAAGGCTTATGTTACATTGGCCTTCATCAGACAGGGTATTAAGTATAGAAGTTGGAATGTTATGTTGCAGTTGTACAATTCTGGTGCGCTATATTTGGAGTATCGTGTTCAGTTTTGGTCTCTCTGCTCTAGGAAGGATATTGTAAACCTGGAAGGAGTGTGGAGAAGCTTTGAGGATACTGCCAGGACTTGTGGGCCTGAGCTATAGGGAAAGGTTGGGCAAGCTAGGACTACAAGGGACCACACCTGGCATGTTTGCAGCATTCCCTGTACAGCAAATAGCACCCTGTTTTGGGTAGGAGACCCAAATCCTACAGTACCCAAGGTGAGATCTCACTAAGTAAGTAAGTACGTTTATTGGCCAAGTATTCACATACAAGGAATTTGCCTTGGTGCTCCGCCCACAAGTAACAACATGACATACAGTGACAGTTACGAATGACTCAGATAACACTAAACATTAATAATAATAAAACATTAATGATAAAACACCATTGATCAAGCATGTGAACCAACAAAATACCAGATCAAAGGGAGGCTACAGATTTTTGGCTGTTGAGTAGAGCCACTACGCGTGGATAAAAACTGTTTTTATGTCTGGCTGTGGCAGCTTTGACAGTCTGGAGTCGCCTTCCAGAGGGAAGTGATTCAAAGAGTTTGTGGCCAGGGTGAGAGGGGTCAGAGATGATCTTGCCTGCTAGCTTCCTGGCCCTTGCAGTGTACAGTTCATCATTGGAGGGAAGGCTGCAGCCAATAATCTTCTCTGCTGACCGGACGATTCGCTGCAGCCTCCAGGTGTCGTGCTTGGTGGCTGAGCCAAACCAGACCATGATGGAGAAGGTGAGAACAGACTCATTGCCTGTGGCAGATTGTGCTTCCTCAGCTGCCGCAGGAAGTACATCCTCTGTTGTGCCTTTTTGACTGTGGAGTCGATGGTAGCCCCCCACTTAAGGTCCTTGGAAATGATGGTTCCCATGAACTTAAAAGACTCCACAGATGTGATTGTGGTGTTGTTGATGGTGAGTGGGGTGAGGGGAGGGGGAGCTCTCCTAAAGTCTACAATCAATTCCACTGTCTTAAGAGCATTGAGCTCTAGGTTGTTGCCACGGCACCAGGCCGCCAGCTGTGACACTTCCTGTCTGTAGCAGATTCCTCCCCATCCTGGATCAGTCCAATCACGGTTGTGTCGTCCGCAAACTTGAGAAGCTTGACAGAGGTGTCTGTGGAGGTGCAGTCGTTGGTGTAGAGAGAGTAGAGGAGAGAGTACGCAGCCTTGCGGTGTATAAGGTTTGTATAATTGCAGTATGACATTTTTGCTTTATATATTCAAATCCTTGTCAGGTTTAAAATGTTTTAAGCTGAAAGATGAAGGAATTGTCTAACTTCTTGCTCTCCATTACCAGTGTTTTAATATAGAAAATAGTGCAATCACTCATTCAAACACGCAAATGAAGAGTGGCAATACTGCCTACACCTGGAATCCACCCCGCAAGAATAAGTGTGGCTTAAAAGTTGAGTTTGTGTAAGTATATTTTACAGCTGATTGAACCTGCACAAAGACAATACATGATTACAGTCGAGCTATCCACAGTGTACAGATACATGATAAAGGGAACAATACGAATAACGTTTAATGCAAGATGAAGCCAGTAAAGTCTGATAAAGATAGTCCGACTTTCTTCAGTGAGGTAGATGGTAGTTCAGGACTGCGCTCTATTTGTTGGTAGGATGGTTCAGTTGCCTGATAGCTGGGAAGAAACTGTTCCCGAATCTAGAGGTGTTTGCCTAATGGGAGAGGGGAGAAGACGGCCAGAGTGCGCCTCATCCTTGATTATGCTGGTGGCATTGCCGAGGCAGCGAGAGGTAGAAATTAAGTAAATGAAAGGGAGGTTGGTTTGTTTGATGGTCGGCTGCATCCACAATTCTCTGCGGTTTCTTTCCATCTTGGATGGAGCTGGTCCCAAACCATGTTGTGATGCATCCCGATATTAACCCCGTGTAATCTTTGAAGGGGGGTGGTGGGAAGAGGAAAACGTATCTGCTGAGGGAAGAGGTTGTGGGGAGAAGGCAGGAGAATGGGGTTGAATAAATAAATGACAGAGTAGACGATGCACCGAATGGCCTAATTCAGCTCCAATCTGAGTATAACTAAAAGTCTCATCTTGTATGTATGTTCCCGAAATACAGCCGAAACAGTACATGAAAGCGCAACAGTTTTTGGGGTGCCTTACTCACCATTTGCCTGCGGTGTGCAGTAGCAAGTTTCATTCGATTTAACTAAGTAATTCCCTTTATAAACTTTGATTGACGTAATATTTTTATCTAATACTTCCGTGTGTACTTGATTGGCATCAGAAAGGGCACCCAACGATTCCTCAGCCGCCCCTGCGCAGTTGGGGGGGGCTTGCCTTTGGCGATTTTCAGATTGCAATTTTGATTGAAAATCGCCTCATGCACAGGTGTGGTAGAATATGGGGTGAATCGGTGTGAATATTGTGAACATTTTTTTTAATGAGTTTAATGCAAATTAGTGATTGATGACATGCAGGCATGGTGGATCCAAGCGGCTCTTTCCAAGTTGGAACTATCACATGTACAGTGGAAAAAAACCACATACCAGTTAAAGGAGAAAGAGTTAATTCTTCTGGATGATTGCTAAAGATAATTCCTGTTCTGATGCACACAGCATCGAGGTCCAACCATACATGAAAAGCGAAGATAGACAAATCTGGAGTAACTCAGCGGGACAGGCAGCATCTCTGGAGAGAAGGAATAGGTGACGTTTCGGGTCGAGACCCTTCTTCAGACTGCAGTTCTATATTCTATGTTCAATGAATTTACCAGTAAGTCATAACTTACCAAATCTTGTGCCTGAAGAAGGGTCAGTCTGAGGAAGGATCAGTCTGAAGAAGGGTCTCGACCCGAAACGCCACCCATTCCTGCTCTCCAGAGATGCTGAGTTACTCCAGCATTTTTGACCTGGCGTCACATCTGGACCCAATGGATCCACGGGTCATCTAGTAACTGATAAATTTATGAAGGGGTTGGGCTGGGAAATATTTTTGGTCTTGCAGTTTTTTTTTCTCTCCCTGGGAGAGATTGCATGGCTGGACAGTGTTCATCGTTGATGAAAAAGTGGTTGGTTAAGTGAACCTCTTCTCCATGCCTTTGTGGAATGTTTGTAATAATTAAGCTGATGCTTTCTGTTGCAGAGCAACTGTGGCCCAGTCCAGAGAAGTCTACTGGACTGGTCTAACATCTGATGTAATCGGTGAGTATCTTTTATTAATCCTTCAACACAACACAACAAAACTGAAGAAGGGTCTCGACCTGAAATGTCACCAATTCCTTCTCTCCAGAGATGCTGTCCCACTGAATTATTCCAGCATTTTGTGTCTAACAACAAAACAAACCTAATTTCTTGTGAGAGAAATTTCTGAATTTAGTTTGGAAAAACAATAAAAACGTTTAGTTTAGAAATACAGAGCGGAAACAGGCCCTTCAGCCCACTGGGACCATGCCGACCAGTGATCCCCGCATATTAACACTATCATACACACCCTCGGGACAATTTTTACATTTATCAAAACAATTAACCTTCAAACCTGTACGTCTTTGGAGTGTGGGAGGAAACCGAAGATCTCTGTGAAGGTCACAAACGCTATACAGACAGCACCCCTAGTCGGGATCTAACCCAGGTCTCTGGTGCTGTAAGGCAGCAACTCTATCTCTGTGCCACCCTGGAGATTTACTAAAATCTCTTTTTGGAGTGAAAGAAAGAATTGAACAATCTTTACTGTCAACCTGTTCCTGGGTGATCAGATTGTTATAGATGATTTGGTGGATCTTGTGGCACCATGTGGTTGAGCCACTTTTAGATCGAACCTTCGTCATTAGAGGTGGAACGATCATGTGACCGAGTTTGGTGGGAGTTTGGGAGTGAAGATCGTCATCAGTCCACAGGTGTGTCCAACAGCAGCAGCAGAGACCTTGCTGGAGCTCTGACTTAGCGTGCGTGTGTTTAACAGTTGTATTTGCTAATAAAGATCATTTGATTCACGACGTCTGAATTACTACAATCTTAACTTTATTTGTGCAGTTGTCATTGTAATGTTCCCTCTAACTCCTTGGGTTTGAGACTCCTTCAATATCTGATCCAGAAATACAAGCTTTTTATGGCTTGCTTTAACCCAACTTGCCATAGTCATACAATGTGGAAACAGGCCCATCGGCCCAATTTGCCACACCAATAAGCATGTTCTACCTGTCCCACTTGCCTGCATTTGGCTCGTATTCCTCTAAACCTATCTATGTAACTGTCTAATTTTTTCTTAAACGGTGCAATAGACCCTGCCTCAGCTACCTCCTTCGGCAGTTCACTCCATACCTCCACCAACCTTTGTGGAAAAAGTTACCCCTCAGAGTCCCAGCCTGCTCAACCTCTCCCTACGGCTCAGATCCTTGAGTCCTGGCAACATCCTTGTAAATCTTCTCTGCACCCTTTCCAACTTAACATCTTTCCGATAGCATGGTGGCCAGAACGGAACACAATATTCTAAATGCGACTTCACCAATGTCTTTTATTAATGCAACATGATCTCCATACTTCTGCACTCTTGCCCTGCATTGTCCTTATCTTGATTGGATTGCCATATTTATTTCACAAAACAAATTCTTTCAATGGAATAGTTCACAAAATAACATCAAGCAATTTGTGAAAATGGTGAGAAGAGGATAATCTTGAGGCCACCTTATTCCTGCCAGAGGCTTCTATTCCCCAAAATGCTTAAGAATTCACCTGCAGAGACTGGATCTGGAGTTAAAAGATCTGAAAAATCTTTAGCCTGAAACATTGACTTTGACTTTCCTGCCCTCCACGGTACTTAAAACCAGATTTCCTGTAGATCTTGCCCTCTTTGATGTAACTCTTTATAGATGTGGGGAATCATTGACATGGAAATGCCTTTGATTGCCCTGTTTGTGTTCAGAACCCATGTTTAACCTACTAGGATAGAAGTTACTCCACAATGCCTCTGCTCTGCCCCTCAGATGCTGTACAATTCTGGAAAGGGTTCACATTGTTTTCCCATGACTCTTGGGATAGAAAATCCCTCCTTTGCCCGATAGTTGTGGCTGGAGATCAAACACTTTTTGCCATCAAAGCACACGTGTGGAATCTGGCCAAGACTCTTCACTTTTCATTATACAAATACTTTTTATTCAATAAATGAAAATAAACATACAAATTAACACAATCAGAGATTGCCTATGTTGACAGTTTTACAAACAAACGCTCATGAAATTAATATGATGCCAACTTTATCAACAAAACACTTGACCTCCCGCGGCAACCAGCGTTCGCGGAAGGCCTCCAAAGTCCCCGTGGACACATGTTCCCTCTCCAGGGACTCGCGGGCACGGTCGTAGGTCCCGAAAAGGCAGGCAGGCAGTCAACCCCGGTGCAGCCGTCGACTACCCGCTGCCTGGACCCACGAATGGCCATCTTGGCCAGGCCCAGATGTAGCGGCAGATTCTTATACCGTGAAAGAGATTACACCCTCTAGCCGCTAAATGGACAGCATGGTTAAGGGGAATGTCTTCATACGCATGCGAGCTCACCGTCAGAGACCTTCAGAGCTTCTTCACAGACAAATCTTCCAAAACACAGTCTTTTGATTAATAAATTATTTATTGTTGATGAAAAACAATAAGGTACATCCAAACGTCTTCTGACTCATTACTATAATCTTCATCGAACTCCAGCTTATCGCTTTAAATGTTAGAAAACTCCTCGTGTCTCCCTTATGCATGGTCAAAGGGTAAACCTAAAACAACTAAGCTTCTGCGCAAGATACATAGCCCCAAACACGCCCTAAAATACGTCATAAATCCCACCCACAATATAATGGGCAGTCTAAAATTTAAAGACCCATGCCATCATCAATGACATGCAAAACAAGCCAAATGGTCACTACATACTGGCCCCCTAATTGTTCCGAATATATAACGAGGCAATTATTAATAAACATCAAAAAAGTAGCCATGAAGGCTTAACATATATCAAAAACAAAAAGTCAGGGAATTGAACCCCGTGGCTCCTCGTCGGGAAATTGAACCTCGGTCTACCGTGTGACAGGCGGAGATACTAATCACTATACTAACGAGGAAAATATAGCATGCACTATATATCCAAATTCTTCATCGACTCTTCTATCTTCACTTTCGCCTTCTAGCAGCAAGCATAACTTGATTATTAATCTCATTAAAACACTGGTTCTAGTTTAAAGTCGAGCCGTGCGCACCAAACCCTTAAAACCAAAACATAACAGTCCGAAGCTTTGATAGCATGAAACGTCTTCCTCCATTTCCGATCAATTCATGAATGTGTTCTAACAACAATATTGAAGTGTGAAAATCCTTTGAGAGAATAACAGGATTTTTAGCAATAAAGTTCACCGTTAGGTTTGATTTAATTTCTGGATCATTAGCAGAGATTTCAAATCCCAGCTCAAGCTTTGGCCATTCTCTGTCTGGCTTACAGAGAGATTTTAGTTCATTGATCCATCTCTTATTGCTTAAGAAACGGTTCACTGTCAGTTCTCTGGAAACTTTATCTGCAGGATTTTCTTTTGTGTTAACATATTTCAGTTGTACAACATTAGTGACTGCCGATGTTCTTTCCATTGGCAGATTGTCTTTGTCCAAATCCAACTCTCTGGTTTCTTTGGCTCTATCATCTAGTGGAATGCTTTCACAATTGTCGCTGATCCACTTGGAGAGTGTGAATCCTCCCTTATTGCAAAGGGAAGTCAGATGTTCTACTGCTAGAATTGCTTCCTGCTCAGTAGACATGGATCTTAAGCAATCATCCATGTTGTTATTATTCTTCAAAGAGATTCTTACTTCATGAAATTTAGTATTCTCGTCAAACTCGCGTTTCAAATTCTGGGTACGTTGCTCTCCCTTACGATGATTATTCGGCAGATTAACACTTTCTTGTTTGAAAAGTAAGTCCACACAAAAGTGTCCGTCAGTTTTTACTGAGTAGTTCATAATATCCATGAACTTCAACTCTTCATTCGACATCTCTTCAGATTCCTTGCTGGTACTTTAATTGAAGTCATGATGGTATTGCTTCATCACCGGCTTTTCTAATTTATCAGTAGATATTTGATTAACAGCAATGGTAGGATAGTTCTTCTGATTCCTGTTTTCATTATTCCTTTTCAAGGAGCCATAGATAACCCACCCAAGTCGGGTGTTCGTAGCATATGGTCCATCCCCTTGGCTCTTAACAATTTGTATAGTTTCCAATGCCTTCAAAACATTCGTTTCCATAAGTAGATCAACACTAGAATTTATTTCAGATATCTTGACATCTTTCAGGAAAGGCCATTGTTTCAAGTGTTTATGTCTTGGTATATTTTGACGATCAACAGGCATGGTTCCATATGTAAACACTTCAGATATTGGTATAAAATTATCTTCATCCAAAACTGGATATCTCCATACTCGTAATGTAATGACCTGCTCTCTTTATCTTTAGTCATGGTACGTAATCGAATCTTAGTCTCTTCTCCTGTGATGTTCAGCCTTCTCGTCAGGTTTTCTGTGCAAAAGGTAGTCGAACTTCTGTGATCCAGAAAAGCATATGTTTGCTACACTGTATTTGTCTTGCCGTTCCTTACCTGTACTGGTAAGATAGAAAAATTACAAGCTTCAACCCCGGCCCCAATATGAGCAGTTACTTGAGGCGAGGTGATAGCATCACTAGTAAGTTCTAATAAGTTGGCTTCTTCTTCTGTTCTGTTTGCTCCGGTTCATCTTCTGCTATTTGCTCTGATGTCTCTCCATCTATTTGTTCCAGTTCTACTTCTTCTTCCCAATGCTCTGGTAGTTCTTCTTCAGTGTGAAGTGCTTCAGGATGATATTGCCTGCACTTATAACAAATTATAAGACTCGTACAGTCTCTCACCATATGTCCTTTTTTCAAACATCCAAAACAGATTTCCTTCTCTTTCAAGAAATCCATCTTATCTTCATATTCTTTCATCATGAATCTTCGACACCGTCTTATGGTGTGACCAACTTCATCACATAACAAACAAAATACTATTTGCTTGCTAGTAGATACATTTCTTTTCATTCCATCTGTGTTCTCCACAGGTATGGTTGTAATAGCAAAACTAATTCTCTTAGGTTCTAATCTTTCTTCAGTTTTGGTAAAGGTAGAACCGTTGTTAGTTGCAATTGGTTTGTAATCTTCAATAGTCCCGTAGTGTGGCTCTAACATGTACCATACTTCCCTGTTCAAGAAATCCACCAGGTCTGGTAGCCTCGCTACTTGGTTCCTCTTATCCATTATTCCGCCTGCTTCGTATCTCCACCTTTCTCTCAGTCTTCTGGGCAACTTGCTAATGATGATTCTAGTAATACTTGGAAGATTCATTTCCTCCATGTGGCCGAGATTTTTCATCGAGCTGCAACAACCTCTCAGAAATATTGCACAATCACTCAATGCCTCCCCATCTTCCGGCTTGATTTCTTTCCAAGCATGGGCCTTCTCCATGTATGCGTTAGCCATCTTCTGTTCATTACCAAAACGTTCTTGAAGTAACCTCGCCTTTTTATAGCCGTGGCTGCCTGGCTCATTTTGACAACTTTCTACAAGTACCTGAACACTTCCACGTGTACTTCACCAGAAATTTTAAGCGCTCCTTTTCATCCGTAACTTTAGTTTCTAATACTTCTTCTAATGCCCTTACGAAAGCTTCATACCGCAAGGGATCTCCCATCATACGTAGGAATTTCTGCTGGTGGTAGAATGAGAGAGGTGTTTTGTCGAGCCATGATCTGGTTGAATTCAGTTTACCTTTTCACCAATGCCAATAATCCATCCTGATAACCTTGGCTTGGCTCTACCTGTTGATAAACAGGCCTTCGTGACTCAAACTGGCCTGCTCGAGTCTGTGCACCAGGCCTCGGACAAGCGTGTTCCGCTATTGGTTTGTCTCGAGTATCCACAGACGCTCCAATAGTAGTTGGTTTCGATCTAGCACCCATTTCCTGAGATGAAGTTTCACCCATCTTCCTCTGTTCCAATGGGTTTTCAAAGCCATGAAATCCGGTGGACCTCAATTGTGGAATTTATCCAATTGCTAATTCACTTCGAGCAATCTTTCTTCCCAAATCGGAGTTCATCACCTTCGATATTCTAGAACTGCATCTTGACCCCTCACTTTCCAGTAGCTCCTTCTTTCATTTGGTCATCGCCATCTTTGTGTCTAGTTTCAGTTGTTCCTTTCATCGCCTTAGCTCTTCTTCTCTGCGGTTCAGTTGTCTCATCTATTCTTCTTCTCTGCAGTTCCGTGTTCTCATCTCTTCTTCTTCTCGCTCCATTACATGTTTCATCCTCAAGGCATCCGCTTCTATTGAGAGAGCAGTTAGATCAGCTTGAACTCCCAATCGAGCAGAAGCCTTTGATACCGAACTGGCTGTAGAACCAGATTTATGTCCTGATCCTCGTGGAGATACTTTCGAGATATTATCTCGTTGTGTAATTTCATCTTCCATCCTAGCATCTTGTTGCATCACACTTCCAGCTACTAAGCTCGTAAGTTGTGGTATAAATTCCGATAACCACTCCTCTGCCTCCTTCATGAAACCATTGAATATCTTCACCCTATCAAACAGCCTCCATATCCTCTTCCACAACTTGTTTCTCTCCTTCTCGGCTCCTTTCAGAGCTAGAACTCAACCTTTCTCAGTGAGTTTAAGTTGTCTACTTGGTCTTACATCGCCACCTCGTGCACTCTCAGGCGTGGAACTTTCTTCATCTTCTAGTTCCATGATTTTAAAGAGGTCTTGCCAGGTTGGCAAATCTTAAAATTAAACAAACAGAATCCTCTGTGGGTTTTGTTTTGTTTTGTCAACATTCTCATCAAAACCATAACAAACGAAGTATAGAAAGCTTCTCTCAAACATCCATGTGCTTAAAGATGACGATAATTCGTTAGGAATGCATGTTATCAAAGTTCAAAACAATCTCCAAGGTCTGTCTCCTTTCTCCAGACAGATTAAAAAAAACACTTTCTGCCTCTTCTACAGAAGCCGTTTAAATTTAAAGCTTGCAGCCTCAAAATTCAAAGAATAATAGTCGATTTCTACTCACAATTTCTGATAAGTTTCAATGCAGTCGATAGACCTCAAGGCCTTCTCTGTCCGAGATCTATTTTCTTCAGTTCCTCAGCTGGAACCGGAATTCTGGCCAAAACCTCTCCGAGATCTTAGCCAAATTATCTGTCCCACTCTCTGGGATTGGTATTCACTCCTTCGCCGGAAGTCTCCTTTGACTTGATGTGGAGGCAGATTTTTATATCATTCAAGAGATTACTCCCTCTAGCCGTTAAATGGACTGCATGGTTAAGGGGAATGTCTTCATATGCATGCGAGCTCACCGTCAGAGACCTTCAGAGCTTCTTCACAAACAAATCTTCCAAAACACAGTCTTTTGACTAATAAATTCTTTATTGTTGATGAAAAACAATAAGGTACATCCAAACTTCTTCCAACTCATTACTATAATCTTCATCGAACTCCAGCTTATTGCTTTAAATGTTAGAAAACTCCTCGTGTCTCCGTTACACTTTGCATGGTCAAAGGGTAAACCTCCATGCTGGTTCCAAACTAAACTAACAACTAAGCTTCTGCACAAGATACATAGCCCCAAACATGCCCTAAATTACGTCATAAATCCCTCCCACAATATAAAGGGCAGCCTAAAATTTAAAGACACATGCCATCATCAATGACATGCAAAACAAGCCAAATGGCCACTATACCAGGAGCAGACAGACGGACAGGGAGACTCCCCCCCCCCCCCCCCGTCCCTCCCTCCCGACCTTCCCCCCTCTGTACCGGGTGCCCAAATATCACGAGTGTTGGGCTAAAATATAGCCAAAACTTGAGGAACAGTCTCTTCACAATAGTAGTGCTGGGGGAATGCTGCACTCTGAGATGTTAACGACCACTTCTATTTTCTTGGCCGATAAAGAAAGAAGACCAAGGGAGTGATCTAATAGAAACTTACAAAATTCTTAAGGAGTTGGACAGGCTAGATGCTGGAAGATTGTTCCCGATGTTGGGGAAGTCCAGAACAAGGGGTCACAGTTTAAGGATAACGGGGAAATCTTTTAGGACCGAGATGAGAAAAAAAAATGTTCACACAGAGAGTGGTGAATCTCTGGAATTCTCTGCCACAGAAGGTAGTTGAGGCCAAAGGTACACAAAATTGCTGGGGAAACTCAGCGGGTGCAGCAGCATCTATGGAGCGAAGGAAATAGGCAACGTTTCAGAGTCTGAAGAAGGGTTTCGGCCCGAAACGTTGCCTATTTCCTTCGCTCCATAGATGCTGCTGCACCCGCTGAGTTTCCCCAGCAATTTTGTGTACCTTCGATATTCCAGCATCTGCAGTTCCCTTTTGAACAGGTAGTGGAGGCCAGTTCATTGGCTATATTTAAGAGGGAGTTAGATGTGGCCCTTGTGGCTAAAGGTATCAGGGGGTATGGAGAGAAGGCAGGTACAGGATACTGAGTTGGATGATCAGCCATGACCATATTGAATGGCGGTGCAGGCTCGAAGGGCCGAATGGCCTACTCCTGCACCTATTTTCTATGTTTCTATGATCTGGGAAATCATCCTCACAATCTAAAATTGATTATCTGGTGATACATTTTCTTTGTGGAACCCTCTTGTGCAGAATTGGCTGCTGTTTCCCTGCAGGCTTTGTTGCTTTAAGCTGCTGTGGAGGCTGCCAATTTATTTGCTGTGGTACTAAACTGAAGTCTCATTTTGTACGATGAATGTCCTTGCTATATTTATAAATTGATTCTTTATTTTGCAGAGATGAAATGCCGCAATTCAGTGAGGACCTTGTCTGGATTTGCCACGGTTGTGATCTGTCCCCTCGTTTGGCTAACTGCATTCTGATCAATGGCAAACACCGAACAATTATAGTTTTGAAATTGTTGATGTGGATTTCATTCATCAAACCTTTAAACCTGTTGAAGGCTGTTATCAAGTTCAAAGTCAGCACTTTAAATTTCCAAGCAATTCTCTGTTCAGAAGGTTTAAAAGGATTAGGTTCACAATTTGTTTGTTGTATGTTTGATTAATATTTGTCTACCTAATTGTTTATGTAAATATGTTAAATTATTTAGTTAAACTTGTGATATTTGCAACGTTTTCTTAAATGGAAGTGTTGGCAGAAGAAAGTACTGCGTAATTGCTTAAAAAGTGTGCTTCAAATAAGAATCGCTTGATTTGAGATGACAGATGTGGTTTTAAAAAGTCAGGCTGTCACCCATGGAAATAAATCCTTAATTGTCCTAATCAGTACCGGTATATACCTTGCTAACAATAAACACTCTTTGCTGTTTAGAGCAGCCAGCGGAAGAAACTTGCCTTTTCCCCCACAGATGCTGTCTGACCTGCCAAGTTCCTCCAGCAGTTTGCCTTTTGCACATGGTACTGCTGCTTCTAGGCTGTTTGAATCTGCTATGAAACACTGTGTTTGATCGGATATACTGCATTTAAGGATGTGTTGGAATGAATTTCCAGATGCCCATCCTACTCCAGTCAGACCTTTGAACTCTTAGTTGGGGAGGGGTGTCAGGGAAAAGATTGTGAACTTGGAAGTAAACATATTATTTGTAAACTTGAGCAAACCAGAGGGTTGAGTTGAAAATCACTGAGTTATAATGGAAAATGCCGAGCAACAAATTTCAGACTTGAAACGTTAAAGGTTTCTCTCTCCACAGATGCTGTCTGGGGCAGTATAGTGGCACAGCGGTAGAGTTGCTGCCACACAGAGCCAGAGTCGCGGTTCCATTCTGGCTACAGGTGCTGTCTGCATGGTGTTTGTATGTTCTCTCTGTGACCGTGGGTTTTCTCCGGGTGCTCCGGTTTCCTCCCACACACTAAAGAAGGACAGATTTGTAGGTTAATTGGCTTTGGTAAAAATTGTAAATTGTCACTAGTGTGTAGGATAGTGCTAGTGTACAGGGTTGGCTGAAGAGCCTGTTTCTGCTCTATCTCGAAAGTCACAAATCTGACCTGGTGTTCCTGGCATTTTCTGCTATTTGTGATTCCCAGCAGCTGCAGCTTTCATCATTGCCCAAAGCCTCTGTTTTGACCAGGAAATATGTAGCCATGCAAATTGTAGTAGATACAGAAATGTTGGCAATGCTCTTGTGGCAGCCATGGAGGGAAACTTAACCCAGTGTATTTGATACCACTAGAAGCTGAGTTTTAGTTTAGAGATACAGGCCCTTCGGCCCACTGTGCCCGTGCCGACCAGCTATCCCTGCACACTAACACTATCCTACACACACTAGGGACAATTTACAATTATACCAAGCCAATTAACCTGCAAACATGTACATCTTTGTGGTATGGGAGGAGACTGAAGATCCCGGAGAAAATTCACGCACGTCATTGGGTGAACATACAAACCCCGTACAGACAGCACCCATAGTCAGGATTGAACCCGGGTCTCTGACGCTGCAGCAACTCTACCATTGTGCTGCCCGGTGTAACAGTTCTAAACACAAAGCCAGGGAAGAAGGGGACCAGTATAAAGCAGAATATGGTAGTCTGAAGCTTTAAAAGTCCTGGGATCAAGCTGTAAGACGAAAAAGTACATTGCATCAATAACTATCAAATGTTTCTAATCTGGTGTCCAGTATCTTGCACTCATTTGTGAATAATCTGTAATGTTTCCCTTTGCACTGATCCAAGTGGCTAGTAATTTGTTAGAGTTCCAACAATGTACTAAATAGGAACAAGAGTAGGTTATTTAATACTTTAGCTGCCCTGTTTTAATTAAGTAGATAAACCTTGTTCCTGGCCAGACATGATGAAAGCCTGAATTTCAATTGACACCAGGAACTAGTGCAACATTGAGGCAAACACTTGTAAATAGCACATGTTAAATCCTGGAGGTGAGATGGTTTGAGGGGAAAGTTGCAGGGCTGCATGGAGAAGTAGACCAGGGGAGCTGTATACAAGGTGGGCAGGAACCTGATGTGCTGAAGGACTGTGCAACTTGGGCTGTAGTAGGAGTTGTAAAGCAAAAAAGCTGCCTGGTGTGAATGACTGCTCACCTGCCCAAGCCAGGGCTTCACTGGAACAGTGGGGCTTTCCCTGTAGCTACTGTCCCCATTCCTCCAGATTTCAGTGCTGTGCTGATCGTGATTTCTCACCCGACACCTAGTTGTTGCTTTTTCTCTCCTCAATTAATGGTAATGAATTAACTCCAAACCTCCCAGTGCAGGGGTGGAAATCGCTATCAAAACATGGGGGGGGGGGGGCACCATTTCTTGGTTCCGCACGCGCATGCGCACACACACATGCGAGGCTTCAGCCGTGGGCCCTGTGGACGGTAAAATCGGGAACTGACCTGGTCGGTGACCGACTCCGAACTCCAGCAACAGCAGCTTTGGCCGCTCCGAATCGTGGGGCTTCAATCGGCCCGTTCGCGGGGCCTTTCATCGCCCGGCGCGGCTTAAAATCGGCCCCAGGATCTTCCAACGCCTGGCGGGGGCTTCAACATCGGGAGCCTCGATCGCCTCGATGCAGTAATTTGACCGCGAGGTGGAGGAAGATCCCGCGGCCGATTTTAAGCCGCACCGGGCGATGGTCCACCACCCCCCCCAACTGCCTGCTGACCGATGTTTCTCTCGTCCAATCTGCGCCGTCGATCATCAGTCCCACCCCCACTGTCTCGCGGAAAGCGGTGATTTTTAATAGACTTTTTTATCACTGAATTTCAAACTCTGGATTACAAAACATGGGGGGGATTGTACCCCGCCTCTCAAAACATGGGGGGACGTGTCCCCCTGACCCCCCCCCCTGGATTTCCGCCCATGTCCTGGTGTATTCCAAGCCTTCACTTACTCTTCCTTCTTTCCCCCCCACTTTTATAGACTTTCTCCCTGGTTTTCTACATTTAATGCAAGCTCACTGAGGGGAAATATTATCTTTCAACGCATGAACGCGTTCATCCTATTTCGTTCCTGTTTATTATCATATTTCTTGCTACATAATCTCTCTTGCTCCTGTGAAATCGTGAAGATGGATTTATAGTGAAGATTGGACAGTTTCATGGATGGGATAGTTTTAGAGATATGGGCCACATTGTAGCAGGTGGGACTAGTGTAGATGGGGCATGTTGGCAGAAGGGATTGTTGCCACATTGTATGACTATAAAGCAGAACAAGGTTAGAATTGATTATAGACCAAGCACAAACACAGGCCCTTTGGCCCTACTTGTCCTGGCTGATCAGGAGTGGTGGTACAGGATTCCCAAAAATCGACAAGTGGAATTGGTCGTAAGGAAAGCAAACTCAATGCTAGCATTTATTTCAAGAGGGCTTGTATATAAAAACAGGGATGTATATGCTGAGGCTCTCTAAGACCACATTTGATATATTTTTCGTGTTCGTTTTCTAGGTCTGCACAAAATTTGAGACTCTTCAAGGTTACAACAGAAGTCTTTATTACATTACTCAATGCTGGCAGCAAGACAACTCAAAAATGGCTGCACCCACACACACACAGACACACACTACAGACAGGAGAGAACTATGTACCAAAGATTATAGAGAATCTTTGCTATGTACACAACATCTCCCTTTGTCCTGTGCAGCGCCACTTGCTGCACGGGAGGAGCAACAGATGCTCCACACCACACAGTCCACCAAACATCATTTCCCCTTTCCAGTTTGAACTTCTCCATTTAGCTGGACCTCGCTTCACTCTTTTTTTCCAGCCTTTTTTGCGTTTCACAACCCTTGCTAAAGGATCAGAAGCAACAGAGTTTTACTCAGTGTTCTCTTTTGAAAGTATATCAGTATTTGCTTTATCTGAATGCTGTTCTTTCTCCACTTGACTGTAGTTTTTCTCGGCGGTCGTCAGCGTCTTGGATGCGAATGCGATTGGTTCTTCCTTGCCATTCGGTGCCGTTTGTGAGATTACAGCTCCATGACCATAAGGCGATGCATCGGCGGCCAGCGAGATCGGCTTCGATGGATCATAGTGGACCAAGCGCGTCTTCTGGGCGAGCATCTCCTTCAACCTGGTGAATGCATGGTCATACTATTTGACCAGTGCCATTCGACGTCCTGTTTTCGCAGGTTATTCTCGCACTTGCTGACCATGTTGCAATCCGTAGTCGATGACAATGCTATAGTTGATCCATCGTAGATCAAGGCGTTCATGTCAAGCTTGAAAGCATGGATCCAGTCGATGGCGCACAAGGATGTACCTTCTTTACCAACGACGATCATCGGCAACATCTCTGTCATATCATTACAGGAAACGGCGACAGTGCATTTGCCTTTCATGGGATTGGGTTGTCGTCCGTATCTGAAAAGGCGGATGTTGGCCGGTTTCAGTTGCGGCGATCCGATCCTCTCCCAGATGTCCTGACCCACTAGCGACACAGCCGCACCAGTGTCCACCTGGAACTGTAGATCGACGTTCGAGAACCGCAGCGAAATCCTCGTCTTGTCGGTGATTGTAGACACACCGAGCACTTCAATAGAAATGGTCTCCGCGATTTGGTCGACTGTTTTGTGCTTTCTTGCCTTTTCTCAGCTTTCCTACGGATTGACACACTGCCTGGAGATGACCTTTTCGGTAACAGACATAACAAATGGACTTGATATATGGGCACTCAAGGTGATGATGAGCAGTCGAGCTGCACCGGTAGCAGGGTTTTGATTCTCCCCCCACAGGGGGACGGCTCTTCTGAAACTGTCCCACCTTCTCCGGATTTGCTCTGGGGCGATCAACTGGTTTCTGGCCTTGGGGGTCTGGTCTGACGAACTGTATGCACCTCCTGAGGGAGCTTCGATGATGTTTCGCCGGCCATTTTGTGCAGTTCTTTACTCAGCAGCTCGGCCATCTTAGCACACAGCAGCATATTCTTCAATGAGGCATCCGATTCTTTGAGAATCACCTGCTGGATGAATGCGTGCCTGCAGCCCATGACCTGTCTATCCCGCAATGCATTGTCTTGGCACTTTTCACATAATTGAGTTTTAAAATCACATGCCTTTGCCTTGGTGTGAAGTTCAGCAAGAAATTCGGTGATCGATTGCCCTTCCTGTTGCACCGTCCTGTAGAAATCAAGGCGAGCTGCGAGGAAATTTCGCCTTTCTTCGAAATGCAGCTGCAAACCTGTTGTGATTTCAGCATATGAGGCTTCAGTTACTTCTGTAAGTAAATTTTGAAGCAGTACAAATGTTTCTGGAGACATTGATGAACACAAGAGAGCCTTCTTCCTCTGGTCAGTCGTAATTTCCATACTTTCAAAATAAAACTCAGCGCGCATTAAATACGACGACCACCTTCCTCGCTCGGGATCGAAACGATCGAATTGCCGAGACATGTTAGTTTGAGTACACTACAGAACTCAAACATTTATATATTAAAAACAAATCGAAAAATAGGCTCTTATCTGGGTCTTCGGACGCAATCCGAAGTGTTCCACTCCTGACACCACTTTCGTGTTAGTTTTCTAGGTCTGCACAAAACTTGAGACTCTTCAAGGTTACAACAGAAGTCTTTATTACATTACTCAATGCTGGCAGCAAGGCAACACAAAAATGGCTGAACCCACACAGACACACACTACAAACTATGTACACAACATCTCCCTTTGTCCTGTGCAGCGCCACCTGCTGTACGGGAGAAGCAATGGGTCCTCCCACCCCACACAGTTCACCAAACATCGCAATATTGTGAGCAATTTTGGGCACCATATCTGAGAAAGGATGTTCTGGTTCTGGAGAGGATCCAGAGGAGGTTTACAAGAATGATCCCAGGAATAAGTTAAGCTATGATGAGCATTTGTCGGCACTGGGCCTGTACTTGCTGGAATTTAGAAGAATGACGGGGGACTGCATTGAAACATATAGAATAGTGAAAGAGTGGATGTGGAGAGGATGTTTCCACTGGTGGGAGAGTCAAGAACGAGAGGTCATTGCCTCCCTCAGAACTAAAGGACATTCTTTTAGTATTGTTGTTACAAAACCTACCATCAGTGGCGCTCCAGATCTGCCTGCTGCCTGTGTGTGCAATTCCGGAGGCTTTGGGGGGGGGGTGGGCAGGATTAAAATGCAGGTTTGTATTGGTTGTCGGAGAGGAATTTGCTCGGACTGCTAGCTGATGAAGAAAATCCGTTCTGCGATCCCGCCCCCGTTTTTTTTTTAAGTTGCTGGTCGATTGCGTCGCTAGATTGAACTTTGACGTGACTAAAAATGCCTTCAACGCCTTCAACATCACGGATCACGTGCAGGACAAAACAAAAGGTATGTCATTTATTTAACATAATATCTTGCTTTTTGGTGTGGCTTCATTTTAATTTTATGATGTGAAAAATGTTATTTAGGCCCCGATACGAATCGACCGTGTCTCGCCTGCCGATCGGGTCTTAAATCATGGCAACGGCCATATTCCAATTGATCACATTTCGGAAACATCCACTCTCAAGATAATCAAATTCATTATTTTTTTTGCACAATCATGTCATAAGAACATCTAAATCATGTATATTTTGTGTTATTGCCTATCCATGATCAATATTTTTATACTAAATATCCACAGTACAGTTTTAGTCAGATGTATTGTGCAAAAAATAATGATTTTGATTATCTTGAGAGTGGATGTTTCTGGATTAATTTATGGGAATTAAACATTAATCTCCTTCCATTTGGCATATAAGAAATGGATAGATGTTCTTAAGAATTCTTAAGAAATGGATAGATGTTTAGATCTAGTAATTGAATTTAGATGAATTTGATGAATATGATTTTTTTGGTTTGCTATTTACTATTTGTTTTAACGTTTAACTTTATCATTTCTAAAACTGGAAATAATAACTTATTTCTGTTAATGCTGTTCAGTGTTTTTTTTTTTTACAATTTAAACAGATGTCTCCGAAGAAGAAATGCAAAATTGTCAATCCAAATGCCCAGCAAAAGAGACTGATTTAGACAGCATTCGCAGAGATTATCCAAATTTTGGACTACTCCAAATGTGATGATCTACAGGACATTCTTAATGGGAAAGTAGTGGGCAGAAAGGCATGTCATGCGTGGTAGATGAGCAAAAACATGTAATTTACAATGCCAAAATTGAAAAGTTGAGGAAAAACAAGGTGTACAGAGTTGCTTATTGGTTACAATCTGAGGAGTATGATGATGCTACTGATTATGATATGCCAATGTACCAGCTAGCAGCTGATCTTCTCCATAAAGACTTGGTCTTTTGCTAGAAATTGTAATTTCTTTACCTGTCTGTTGCAGACTTACAGCATATAATACAATAATATTAAAGTTCTGATCTTGAGAATATCACATTTTTGAATTTTCAAGGCAGTCTGGGTGTTTATTACTATTTCCGTCACAACGGTCAATTTTGTAATTAGCTACAATTAGGTAACTAACTAATTATATGCTTTAATTTCAGGTCATCCAAGTAAGATGTTCCAATCTATAATAACTGAAAATTTCATTCAGTTCTCTTAATGTTTAAGAAAGTTATGGGCTTTTATGTCAATTGACTGCCCTCGATCATAGCTTTTGTGTTAAGTCAATGGAAGAGCAATAGGGAACATGATGCTAATTTCTGAGTATGAAAAAGACCATAACTTTTTTAATATTGAAGGTATGAAAGTGAATTAGGTATCAAATTAAAGTTATTTTTATGCTTTATTTGATGGGTAAATTACAGGCTTAATTTTTTAAATCTCAACATTTTGTAACGTTCCTACATTTAGGAAGGAGATGAGGAGAGATTTCTTTGGTCAGAGGGTGGTGAATCTGGAATTCTTTGCCAGCTGTGGAGGCCATCAGTGGATATTTTTAAGGCGGAGATAAATAGATTCTTGATTAGTACAGGTGTCAGGTTATGGGGAGAAGGGAGAGATAGATCAGCCATGATTGAATGGTGGAGTAGACTTGATGGGCTGAATGGCCTAATTATACTCCTATCACTTATGACCAAAAGATAAAGCTGACCTATTCCAATTTTAATGTGTTTGGCCCATCTCCCTCCAAATCTTTCTTATCCACAAACCCGTGCAAGTATTTTTTTTAAACATTGTAAGTGTACCTTTCTCCAACCTCCCCCACTTCTGCCAGCGGCACGTTCCACATAGCCACCATCCTCTGTGGATAAAGTTGCCCCTCAGGTCACCTCTGCTCTCAAGTATTAGACTAGATTGCAAAGTGACACAGGTGTAGATTCATTACAAGTACAGATGTAGTACCACTAATAATTAGACCTGTTATATTCCATCTGACAGGGCTTGTTAGCATTGACTGGGACCCATCCTGGAGGTAATTCTGCTGATAGAAACAGAACAGGGAAACAAGTCCTTCTATTGATCAACAAACAACAAATATATATTTGCTGAAAGATTTGTAAAATTGCTTTTTCTAACTGCCAAGATCTGTTAAATTTGTTTCCAGTCTAGTTCAATGTATTATATATACATCGCGGATAACAAGTAATGCTTTCCTTTGTTCTAGTTCAAATGATTTGTTCAAGTTCCAATCATGTGCAGATGCTAGTTTATACCAAAGATAGACACAACATGCTGGAGTAACTTGACATATCAGGCAGCATTTCCAGAAAAAGGGATGACCAAGGAAAGATCAAACCCACAATGGTCCATTGTTGGCTGTGGAAGAGGTGATAATAGAGGAATATATGGATGTGAACAGTGGAACCAGCAGGAGGTAGACAAAAATGCTGGAGAAACTCAGCGGGTGAGGCAACATCTATGGAGCGAAGAAATGGGTGATGTTTCGGGTCGAGACCCTTCTTCAGACTGATGAGAGGATGGGGGGGGGGGGGCGGGAACCAGCTGGGCGATTTCTCTTAACAGCTTACAACCCAGCAGTATGAATAATGAATTCTCTAATTTCAGGTAGTTCCTCCTCCTCCTCTCTGCCCCTCTCCCCTCTCCCCCCTAGTCGTCCTGCTGGTCCCAACCTTGTGGGCTACACATTTCCCTGGTCATCAGTGCCAGCTCTGATTTGTTCCTTTTCATACCTTTAGTTTCCCTCTCCCCTGACTCTCAGTCTGAAGAAGGATCTTGACTCGAATAGTTGTCTGACCCGCTGTTACTCCAGCATTTTGGGTCCAAGTTCCAACTATGTTCTAGATAGGTGCAGGAGTAGACCATTTGCTCTGTGTTGAATAAGCTGAAATAACTTTCAAGTTCACTTTCACTCTCCCATAAAACCTTTGGCCTTTGCAGGTTTTTAGACATAATGAAATCAAGTTACTTGAAAATCCTTTATTCCTTAATTACAGAAAATGTTTTGACATTGTGATCTTTCATGGGTTTAAACTATGGAGAGTAAAAAATAGTGTTCATTGGAGTGGCCAAAAGTCATTAATGCATCAGTTTGACATTCCTATGGATTTCTCCCGATCCATTGCCCAGCAAGTAAAGGGACCAAAGATTACAGCAGAAAATTGCAGGCAAAGTTATTTAAATCTTCAAACATCATTAGAAATTATTAAAAGTTATTTTGAATACAGGTGCAATAATTATGTTCCAAAATGTAAACATTATAGCAAAATATCCCCAACTGATGCTGCTTGTTATCTCATTAAAAAAAACTTGTTTTAGGGAGAGTCATAAATCTAGCTTTACTGTAGGATAATATGCATCAAAAATCCACCAATGATTTTTCTTAAAATTGAGAATTTCTTTCATAAATTGCATTGGATTTAATCCAAATTAAGCAGCAATCAAATGAATTACTTTGCGTTATGTACAAGCTTCAGCCATGTGTGCAACAACAGGATGTCAGTTCTTATATAAAATTAAATAGATTTACGAAAATGGAGAAGTCATGTTTAGCAATGTCCACAGCCAAACAAGTCTTGGAATTGTTAACATGTAGAAATTAAAGTTGCTATAAAGTACAGCTGACGTAGTGATTTAAGTGCAATAATTGAACATCACTGATTTTTAAATCGGCTGAAATTCACAAAATATTCATTACCATTGAAAGTTAACAATGGCTCAGTAGAATTTACATTTAATGCATAATATGTGTGCTTTATATCGTTGGGTATCAGCTTTACTGATCTGGAAGCACAATAACCTGAGTTAAGGTTGCGGGTTTGATTCGTACCCGGATACAAGTCCATCACCTATACTGGGTTGTACTCAGTGGGATTCAGTTGCACCATATAAACGTCTATTTAAATTTTCTTTCTTCACTGATGAAGTGTTTGTTCAGATTTCACTTGTACTCTTCATTGTCCGATTGTGCAGCTCAAAATTCTTCTGAATCGCTGCAAGTGAACTCTTCAACTGCAAAATGAAAGAGAACATTGAAATGGAAAAGATGAATACTTTCCAGAACATCAACACCAAGACCTCATGTGCATTGTTTACATATTGATGTCACTTTATCATATGGGTTCGGAGAGGAGTTGCATTCATTACAAGTTACCCTATGCAATGTAACTTTCTGCTATCTTCAGCGTTCTGCCCAACACGTGGCTTCGTCAATATGTAGTAAGCAGGAGGTAATGTGGAAATGGTAACCATGAAGTCACTTCACCTTCGAGAGAGAGCGAGAGAGTTTGGACCATGGGCTGTATGCCTTGTCAGTGACAGGAGACTCAAATGCAAAGAGGGCCCTGAGACCCGTTATTTTGTTTTGGTACTTTGTTAATAGTTGCTTGTTACTTTATTAATAGTTTTTCTGTTTTTTAAACTTTTTTTTTGTTTAAATAAATAGTGTGTGCTCTTCAAAAATGTTCTTTCTCCAGTCATTGATTTGAATTCTAGAATCCTGCATATATTTAGTTACATACTTGGATTATGATGTTCAGATCTGCGAGGGTTCGAGGATTAAAGAAGGTCACAAAAATAAGGTAGGGAGAAACATTTGAATTCAAGTTGCAATGGTGGTCAGCATTGGTCAGCAATAATTTAGAATTGAAACAGTTCTCAAAAAGCTGGGCCAAGTAATAGGCCTGTCCCACTTAGGCGATTTTTCAGGTGACTGTCAAGTTGCCGGCAGTCGCCTGAAAAACCGGCGACTGTCACACACACGCACACACATATATATACACACACACACACACCACTTCCTTCACCAGCCCGTTATGCAGACGGGAGACAGGGCAAGCGGGGGGAGCGCTGTCTGAGTGAAATTCACATGGTGCAAAGCCAAGGTGATACAGACACACACCACGATGAACAGGAAGGTTGGCGCTATCATTAAGACAGCTAAAGCACAGTGTATGGTAAGTCATTTAAAAGAGGGGGGGGGGGGGGGGGAGAAGGAGTGGAGCCAACTTTTAAGAAGCCAGAGATAAACGGACATTTAACATTACCGGTCGGATATCCATGGTTCTGAAAACTACTGCTTACGTTTTTTTTTCCCAATGAGCCAACGAAATTCACCGGTCTGCACCGGCTACAACCTACGAGAATCTTCGACCTCCTGGCAACCCACTAATACCTCCTGGCGACCCACCTACGTCACGAGAGTTCTTGCTACTCTCCATGGCGGCTTCAATCTAGACGCCGCTAATTTTTCAACATGTTCAACTTTAGGAATATATACGGAAAGGTGCTCAGAATTGTTCCATGTTTTACCTGTTCAAGTAGTACAATGGAATCGTTGATCACTGCCTGCAGTTGTAGATGTTGGGCAAAACTCTTGTGCTTCGGTTCCTGCTTTACCATCTCTTGATCTAAACTGTGAAGAACAGGAAAATATCAGGAGCAGTGCCAAACTGGATGTGGCCTCACGTTGCATTTTGTAGGGACCTTTCTTCGTGCCTCAGAAGATGTCAAACCTATTGTCTGATGCAATGAAACCTGTGGGCTGTGTCGGACAGATGAGGTGGTGTCTTGGCTAATAGAGACAAACTGCTATTTGAGTTTATGCTGGAATTGTGGCGTCACCGGATAGTCAGACCACTTACTGTCGAACCCTCATCAGTGGTTACGAGGACTGTCACGTGACGTCATGGGTTAAGGGGAGTGTCCTGCTACATCAGCAGATCTTACCATAAGGTCATCAGCAAACAGGTAGCTGAGCTCGAGTCAACACCCTCGCTCAGCAGCAATGACTCAATATGTTAGAGAGTCCCAAACGCATATGTATGTCAAACCTATCTTACCGAATAAAGTAACCGTTTGATCACAACGTCTGGACTCGCTGCAGAATATTCACCCAATGCGGTTCAGCAAATTGAGTCGGGGAGAGCCTGTTACTTGTTAAACTATTCAGCTGCAGCTTTAATCGGGCACCGCTCTTAACATGCTCTGGACTTAGAAAATGGTGCCAACATGCCGCCTCATGCATGCGGGCTCAGTGGACTGTTTCTAGTCCACTACTCATTGGGGATGGTATTGCAATGTTCCACCGGACTGTTTGTAAGAAAATAATTTCACTGTGCCTTTGTACTTCGTACATGTGGCAATGAAACACCATTGAAACATTAATGCACACCCCTTCAACCAGTGATTTGTCATCTGTCACATGTCTGCAGTTGGATTTTACCCAGTTGGTCCCTCAGGTAGGTTTTGTATGATTAAGAGTTTTCCTTTCCTGCCCCATGTTGGCCTTCATAGCAAGAGGATTTGAGTATAGGAGCAAGGAGGTCCTACCGCAGTTGTACAGGGCCCTTGTGAGACCGCATTAGGAGTATTGTGTGCAATTTTGGTTTCCTAATTTGAGGAAGGACAATCTTGCTATTGAGGGAGTGCAGCGTAGGTTCACCAGGTTAGTTCCCGGGATGGCGGGACTGACATATGATGAAAGGATGGGTCGCCTTGGTTTGTGTTCACTGGAACTTTGAAGGATGAAGGGGATTCTTATAGAAATATATAAAATTCTTAATGGGTTGGACAGGCTAGAGGCAGGAAAAATGTTCTCAATGTTGGGGGAGTCCAGAACCAGGGGTCACAGTTTAAGAATAAGGGGTCGGCCATTTAGGACTGAGATGAGGAAAAAGTTTTACAGCCAGAGAGTTGTGACTCTGGAATTCTCTGCCACAGAAGACAGTGGAGGCCAATTCACAGGATGTTTTCAAGAGTGTTAGATTTAGCTCTTAGGGCTAAATGAATCAAGGGATATGGGGGAAAAAGCAGGAATGGGGTACTGATTTTGGATGATCAGCCATGATCATATTGAATGGCGGTGCTGGCACAAAGGGCCGAATGGCCTACTCTTGCACCTATTTTCTATTTTTCTCATGGTCCAGCCATTAATAGTGTGACATGGAGATCTTATCAGTGACTCCCTCTGATAGAAATGGATGTAGTATGGGATCTCTCAACATGTATTTCTTGTTCCTGTAGAAGACTAATTGAGGAACATTCCCAGTAGTAGAGGAGTAAATTATCTTTATATTTTATATTCTTGGTGTTTGTAATACTCGAGATACTTAAATATTATCCTTTATTTATTATCCTTTGTATTAGTTTTGCTCGGCATGTTTCGATTTGGCTTTGCTCTGCATGTTTGGATTAGCTTGTTTATGTTAAGACATTTGCTCGCTCGCCTTTGTGTGTTTTGTTTATATAAATTGGGGTGGGGGGGGGGTGTTCGTGTTCTGCTAGCTCAACACTTAACGCTGTGACAGTTATATGACCTTTGTAACTTTGTAACTCCCTTAGCTGATGACTAAGAGCGATAAAGGAGGCCTAAGATAGGAAAGTAAACATTGGATTCTGCTAGCTTAACATAGCGTAAATCTATTGTGACAATTATATGAACTTTGTAACTGTATCAAGCCCTAGCTAAGAGAAATAAGGGGACCAAGAAAGGGGAGTCATGCGATTTAAAATTAGGAATTACAGAATGGAAAATAACTGGGAAGAAGAAGAAAAGTAAAAGTGATTGGTTATTGCTGAGGGAATGTTTGCAAGTGATTGGTTATCGATAAGGGAATGTCTGCAAGTGATTGAGAATGGAAATGCACCGGGGGTGGGATATACAGAGTTAAACATGCCATAAAAAGGGACAGTTCTTTGTTTGCAGTGAACTCTCAAGTGATTTGCTCTTTGAGTGTTCCAGCCTTAATCTGCAAATAAAGGTTTGAACTTCTTGAAGAATTCTCCGCGTCGCCTGTGTTAATTTTGAGTATCGGCAACCACAACAGTAGCTGGGTGGAATTACAAATCAGGGACTGAACTACTTTAGAATTGTCAACCATGCCTCACTGGCACCCGAGTCAGATACCAGTGAGGCCCATTCCCATGATTCAGAGGATCACTGTAATCTAGGTTGAATTTCTCTACAACTGAGGGAATGCTACACTGTTGGAGGTGCCAGTTTCAGAAGAAACGTTAATCCAAGATCTTTTCTACTCCCTCTGATGAACGCAAGTGATCCCAGATCACCATTGAAACATAAGCCCTATATTGTCCAATATTTAGCACCCAGCCTACTAAAGCAAACAAAGTATCTGATAACTGTCTATTTCAAAAGGCAGCATAGTGATACAACTGGCAGATCTCATTAGAGACCCAAGTTCAATCCTGACCCTGAGCCTTGTCTGGCTGGAGTTTGCACGTTCTTGGTTTCTTCCCACAGCCCAAAATGTGCGGGTTGGCAGGTTAATTGGCCACAGTAAATTGGGCCAATTGTGCAGGTGCAAGGTAAAATCTGTGGGCAGTTGATGAGAAGGTGGAGAGAATAAGAAAAATGGGGAAGTGGGCAGTTGATGGCACAGACTGCATGGAATGGAATACTTTATTCTCACATGTGACTAGGCACAGTGAAATTCTTTGCTGCGTACACAATGTATACAAATAACAGCCACCTACGACGCTGACAAAGCTGCAAAGCACGGCGGCTCCAACTTTTGTTCTCCCCCACCCCGCAGGACCCCACGCCAGGTCCCCATTGTTCTCCCCCCCCCCTTTCACGGCGGTCCCCCCACATCGGGTCCTCTATTGTTCATCCCCTCCTCCTCATGGTGGTCCTCCATAAGCTCCTGTCCCACTTAGGAAACCTGAACGGAAACGGCTGGAGACTTTGCGCCCCACCCAAGGTTTCCGTGCGGTTCCCGGAGGTTGCAGGTGGTTGCCGGAAGTTGCAGGTAGTGGAAGCAGGTGGGGAGACTGTCGTGAAGCCTTGGCCGCGCGGCCCGGCGATCATTGGAAAATAGGCATTAATTTAACCAACCAAATATGCAACATAAAATGCAACCAAAACATCCCCTTCCATTTGTCCCATCCTTAACTCTCTCTACTTAAGTATTTGATGGGCCGAAGGGCCTTATTTTCCTATACCTCTCTCTGAATCTGTGACCGAAATCAAGGCACAATGCATTCAAAATATGGTATAATCGTTATTATCCTTTATGAACTGATTGATCCGAAATGTATTGATCCGAAGTATATTTTTGATTAAAACCTAGTAAAGCACAGAATGTGACAACCAGTCCAGGATGGCAGAAGAATCGAATCAGGTTTTTCTTCAGCCTACTCAGAACATGAGACACTTTGGGGTAAATCAGTGGTTAAAAATACAACCGTAAACCTTACAACATCTCCAATTTCATTCTGTTTTGTCTTGCACGTCACTTCTGAGTGGAGCACCACTTACCTGACGCTCAGATCCTCTGACATCCTTAACTTGTTCGACAAATAGACCTTTTGGGCCACATCTTCTACATCCAAAAGTTTAAAAAATAGACCCATGTTCAAGGCAGCTAGGATAACGAGACTGAAACATAAGAACATTGAATTAGTAGATGTCCAAAACGAGCTGTTCTTTAAAAACGGTCATTAATTTAACAGACAAAATATGTAACATAAAATGCAACTAAAACTTCCTCTTCCATTTGGCTCATCCTTAATGCTCCTAGCCAGAATTTCCCTTACTTTGTATCCCTTATTTTGTACCTTGCAGCATCCGGTCCCAACACCTAGATCATTCTAATTTTCCCTCGGTAGTCATAGAAACATAGAAAATAGGTGCAGGACGAGGCTATTCGGCCCTTCAAGCCAGCACCACCATTCATTGTGATCATGGCTGATCGTCCCCAGTCAATAACCCGTGCCTGCCTTCTCCCCATATCCCTTGATTCCACTAGCCCCTAGAGCTCTATTTAACTCTCTCTTAAATCCATCCAGTGATGTGGCCTCCATTGCCCTCTGTGGCAGGGAATTCCACAAATTCACAACTCTCTGGGTGAAAAAGTTTTTTCTCACCTCAGTCTTAAATGTCCTCCCCTTTATTCTAAGACTGTGACCCCTGGTTCTGGACTCGCCCAACATTACTAACATTTTTCCTGCATCTAGCTTGTCCAGTCCTTTTATAATTTTATATATTTCTATAAGATGCCCCCTCATCCTTCTAAACTCCAGTGTATACAAGCCTAGTCTTTTCAATCTTTCTTCATATGACAGTCCCGCCATCCCAGGGATCAATCACGTGAACCTACGCTGCACTGCCTCAATCACAAGGATGTCCTTCCTCAAATTAGGAGACCAAAACTGTACACAATACTGCAGATGTGGTCTCACCAGAGCCCGATACAACTGCAGAAGAACCTCTTTACTCCTATACTGAAATCCTCTTGTTATGAAGGCCAACATTCCATTAGCTTTCTTCATGGCCTGCTGTACCTGTAAGCCAACTTTCAGTGACTGGTGTACAAGGACACCCAGGTCTCGCTGCACCTCCCCCTTACCTAACCTAACCCCATTGAGATGATAATCTGCCCCCTTGTTTTTGCCACCAAAGTGGATAACCTCACATTTATCTATATTATACTGCATTTGCCACGCATCTGCCCACTCACTCAACCCGTCCAGGTCACCCTGTAACCTCCTAACATCCTCTTCACAGTTCACACTGCCACCCAGCTTTGTGCCATCTGCAAACTTGCTAGTGTTGCTCATAATTCCCTCTTCCAAATCATTAATATATATGGTAAACAGTTGCGGCCCCAACACCGAGCCTTGCGGCACTCCACTCGCCACTGCCTGCCATTCTGAAAAGGACCCGTTCACTCCTACTCTTTGCTTCCGGTCTGCCAACCAATTCTGTCACCAGCCCCCCGTGCGGGACCTTATCGAAGGCTGTCTAAAAGTAGATACACTACATCCACTGGCCCCCCTGCATCCATTTTACTTGTCACATCCTCAATAAATTCCAGAGGATTAGTCAAGCATGATTTCCCTTTCATAAATCCATGTTGAATTGGACTAATCCTTTTACTGCTATCCAAATGTCCCATTATTACCACTTTAATAATTGACTCCAGCATCTTACCCACGAAGTCTGGCTAACTGGTCTGTAATTCCCCGTTTTCTCTCTCGCTCCTTTCTTGAAAAGTGAGATAACATTATCTATCCTCCAATCCATAGGAACTGATCCTGAATCTATTGAACATTGGAAAATGATCACCAATGCATCCACTTTTTCTAGAGCCACCTCCCTGAGGACCCTGGGATGCAGGCCCAGGGGATTTATCATCCTTCAGTCCCATTAGGCTACCCAATACTATTTCTCGCCTAATGAAAATTTTTTGCAGTTCCTCTACCCCCTTAGATCCTCTGTCCTCCAGTACATCTGGGAGATTGTTTGTGTCTTCCTTAGTGAAGACAGATCCGAAATAACTGTTCAACTCTTCTGCCATTTCCTTGTTACCCATAATAATTTCACCCGTGTCTGCATTAAAGGGACTCACATTTGACTTTGCTACTCTTTTTCCCTTAACATGTCTAAAGAAGCTTTTACTGTCCTTCCTTATATTCCTGGCCAGCTTCCCCTCGTACTTCATCTTTTCAGCCCGAATTGCCCGTTTTGTTTTCTTCTGATGTCCTATGAAAGTTTCCCAATCCTCTGGCTTCCGGCTACTCTTTGCTGTGTTATACATCTTTTCTTTTAGTTTTATTCTATCCCTAACTTCTCTTGTCAGCCCCGGTTGCCTCCTACTCCCCTTAGAATCTTTCTTCCTTTTTGGAATGAAATGATCCTGCGTCTTCCGGATTATGCCCAGAAATTCCTGCCATTGCTGTTCCACCGTCATTCCTGCTAGCATCCCTTGATCTGCTCAATAACTGTTTTAAGCTGTATTTGGAATGCTCCTGCAGATGTTTAGAGTCTACCTTGGCCAGCTCCTATCTCATGCCTTCATAGTCCCCTTTGTTCAACTGCATCACTGGCACTTCTGATTTAACCTTCTCCTTCTCAAATTGCAGATTAAAACTAATCATATTATGATCACTAATATCATTATGAAGTCCTGTCCTTTCTTCCTCTTCACCTTTCTGAGATGTGTCTTCTGGCCTCTTGCTTAAGCTAGAAGTAATCCTGTTAATGGCAAGACCATTAACAACACTGAGGTACAGTGGGATCTTGGGGTCCAAGTCCATAACTCCCTGTAATTGGCAAAGCAACTAGACAGAGTGGTAAAGAAGGCATATGGTGTGCTGGCCTTCATCGGTCCAGGCATGCAACATATGAATCAGCGAGTTATGTTGCAGCCTTATAGGAGTTTGCTTAGTCTGCATTTGGAGTATTGTGTGCAGTTTTGGTTGCTCTATTACATACATCTGAAGGCTTTGGAGAGGGTACAGAAGATGATTAGAAGGTATTAACTATAAGGAGAGGTTGGATAACCTTGGATTGTTCTCTTTCATTCTTAAACAGTCTCTAAGGGTCAAAGATGATCCAATAAGGATCACTTCATCACAGTCAGTGTGTCTTCAATTGCTGCCCAATATCTAAAATCCCTTTCCTAAACTACACCATCCCCTCTTTCACTGCGATGTCTTCTTTTGATCAAACACTTAATCATCATATCCAACATCCCTTTATCTGCTCAAGAACTGTTTTTAGCTGTATTTGGAATGCTCCTGCAGATGTTTAGACAAGCCTTTCAAAGCTTACATACTTACATAGCACTCATGGTCAACACAAGCTTCGACAGATTCTGATTCTGATTTGCTGGTTTGTTTTCCAAATTATTTCCTTTATCTGCAATAAAAATAAACGTTAATTACGCTAATACCTTGTGCAGGTCAGCAAACCTTTACCCACTTTGAACTTGAACGTTGCAAGATGGTGTTGGTAAAGGGTCCACTCATGTGCACTGTAGTGTAATCTACTGTTCTTATGCTCTTGTAGTTAAGTGTGATTGTGCTCACGTATAGCAGGATTTTTACCGAACTGTATGCATAAGAATAATTTCACTGTACCTAAGGTACATGCGTATCATGGAATGAACTTCACCATGGACCCATCTCCAATGTGTAGAGGAGGCCATTAACCATCAGGATCGGTACACAAGAGCAGGGGTATATTATTGCTTTAGTCTGCGGACTTGATAGCATTTGAGAACCATTTCCTAATGTTTCCCCTTTGGTGCACCTACTATTCCCCCTCTGGAAAACTATCATTTTGCAATATAGGGCCCACAAGTATATTAGTACATTGTAGCGTACAATTAGTACACTGCAGCGAGACGTGGGTGTCCTTGTACACCGGTCACTGGAAGTTGGCTTACAGGTACAGCTGGCAGTGAAGAAAGCGAATGGAATGTTGGCCTTCATAACAAGAGGATTCCAGTATAGGAGTAAAGAGGTTCTTCTGCAGTTGTACAGGGCTCTGGTGAGACCACATCTAGAGTATTGTGTACAGTTTTGGTCTCCTAATTTGAGGAAGGACATCCTTGTGATTGAGGCAGTGCAGCGTAGGTTCACGAGATTGATCCCTGGGATGGCGGGTCTGTCATATGAGGAAAGAATGAAAAGACTAGGCTTGTATTCACTGGAGTTTAGAAGGATGAGGGGGTATCTTATAGAAACATATAAAATTATAAAAGGACTGGACAAGCTAGATGCAGGAAAAATGTTCCCAATGTTGGGCGAGTCCAGAACCAGGGGCCACAATCTTAGAATAAAGGGGAGATCATTTAAGACTGAGGTGAGAAAAAACGTTTTCACCCAGAGAGTTGTGAATTTATGGAATTCCCTGCCACAGAGGGCAGTGGAGGCCAAGTCACTGGATGGATTTAAGAGAGAGTTAGGTAGAGCTCTTGGGATATGTGGAGAAGGCAGGCACGGGTTATTGATTGGGGACGATCAGCCATGATCACAATGAATGGCGGTGCTGGCTCGAAGGGCCGAATGGCCTCCTCCTGCACCTATTTTCTATGTTTCTATGTATATTACAATCAGCCACGAGAGAGGATCAGTGGAAGATTCTGGGAGCAGGAAGCACTACAGGACAAACACTTCCAAAAGATGCTCAGGTTGGTGCAGGAGGTACCAACATGCCCCTCCCTCATTGCAGGGATGGGATCCATCCCAATTTCTTTCTTCTACTCAGTCCCAGAGATCAACACTAGTGAAATGCAGGATTTCCATACGGCTTTCCATAAGTACGGCTTTCATCGACAAAATACAGTCATGCTGGAAACTTGAAAAGAGTGGAAATATATATTAGGTCGGGCAGCATCTGTAGAGCAGAAAGTTAAGTTGAGAATGTTGAGTTGGGTAGCCTGGGTGATGTTGTGCAAGATCAGTCACCTCTTTGGTGGACCCCACTTTTGCAATAGGGAAGGGCAACAAACATGTTTTCATGCATGCATTCATAGCAAAAGGATTTGACTATAAGAGCAGGGAGGTTCTACTGCAGTTGTACAGGATCTTGGTGAGACCACACCTGGAGTATTGCATACAGTTTTGGTCTCCTAATCTGAGGAAATACATTCTTGCCATAGAGGGAGTACAGAGAAGGTTCACCAGACTGATTCCTGGGATGGCAGGACTTTCATATGAAGAAAGACTGGATAGACTTGGCTTGTACTCGCTAGAATTTAGAAGATTGAGGGGGGATCTTATAGAAACTGACAAAATTCTTAAGGGTACACAAAATTGCTGGAGGAACTCAGCGGGTGCAGCAGCATCTATGGAGCGAAGGAAATAGGCGACGTTTCGGGCCGAAACCCTTCTTCAGACTGATGGGGGGTGGGGAAAGAAAGAAGGAAAAAGGGAGGAGGAGGAGGTGCCCGAGGGCGGGCGGATGGGAGGGTGGGAGGAGACAGCTAGAGGGTGAAGGAAGGGGAGGAGTTGGACAGGCTAGATGCAGGAAGATTGTTCCCGATGTTGGGGAAGTCCAGAACAAGGGGTCACAGTTTAAGGATAAGGGGGAAGTCTTTTAGGACCAAGATGAGAAAATCATTTTTTACTCAGAGTGGTGAATCTGTGGAATTCTCTGCCTCAGAAGGTAGTTGAGGCCAGTTCATTGGCTATATTTAAGAGGGAGTTAGATGTGGCTCTTGTGGCTAAAGGGATCAGAGGGTATGGAGAGAAGGCAGGTACAGGATACTGAGTTGGATGATCAGCCATGATCATATTGAATGGCGGTGCAAGCTCGAAGGGCCGAATGGCCTACTCCTGCACCTTTCTATGTTTCTAAGTTCTACAAAAACCCTTAAACGTCCTCAGCCCTTTCTGTGTTTCAAAGAAGATGCCCACTTCATCAATCCACCAGCTAATCATAAGAAACATAGAACATAGAAACATAGGTGCAGGATTAGGCCATTCGACCCTTCGAGCCAGTGCCGCCATTCAATATGATCATGGCTGATCATGCAAAATCAGTACTCCTTTCCTGCTTTCTCCCCATATCCCTTGATTCCATTCAGGTCATGTCTTGCTATTAATGGGATGTTTATCATTTATTATATATAATTATCCTAATCCTAACCCTACCATTAACCTCCATACCAACCCTGCATCTTTCTGACATTAAGGGCTAAACTGTTATTCTGACACCATCTCTATCCTGTACTCCGTCTCATCATTGTGGTTGATTTCACCAATAACAATAGTATCATCAACAAACTTAAAGACTGAGTTAGAGCTGTTCTTGCCAACACAGTCATGGCTATATCGGGAGTAGACCAGGGGGGGGGGGGGGGGGGGGGGGGGGGGGGGGGGGGGGGGGGGGCACCAGTGTTGAGGGTCAGGGTGGAGGAAATGTTATGACCAATTCTAACCGACTGAGGACTGTCAGGAGGTCCGGAAGCCTGTGGCAGAAGGCCAAAGGCCAAAATCCTGGATTCAGACTTTATCCCAACACCATTACATTGCCGGAGGAGGTCGTTGAGGCAGATACTATTGCAACATTTAAGAAACATTTAGATAGGTATCTGGATAGGATAGGTTTAGAGGCATATGGGCCAAATGTAAGCACGTGGGACTAGTGTAGATGGGGCATGTTGGTCGGTGTTAACAAGTTGGGCCGAAGGGCCTGTTTCCATGCTGTATGGCTCTATGACTAATAGCACTAAAACCAAACCTAATCCCAAATCTAATAATCCTAATCCCATGAACCCTGCCCCCATCCCAAGGAACCGACACTGCCCCGGGAATCTTGCCACTATTCTGACTAATCTTCCAGCCTCTGATACTAAAGAACCCTGCCCCTGATCCTAATCACCCTGAATAATCCTGGTGCTGACCCTAATAATCTTGACTCTTGCCTTAATAAACTGGTACATTTTTCATGTTGACATTTATGATAAGATGATAAGACCCTAAGCTGTCTGTGACCACCTACTTACAGCAAGGTGTAGCGGATGCTACTAATGTACTACCTGTGTAGCCTTCTCGTGTGCTAGCATCCAGGTTTTGAGATAAGCTGCCAAACTGGTCAGTGACACCCCGGCCAAATCCTCGGCGCCTTCTCCGAAGTCCAGGCTGACCTGGGTCAGCAGAGACAGGGTTGTGCAAGACCTCTTCAGTCAGCAGTTCAGATTCTGTGAAGGGAAGACAGAGGTGAAGTTAGCTCTCATTGCATTCTCATCCTAATTTGGGGATAGGCTGATTGCCTGGAAACCTGGCGGATCATGAAAGGCTGAGCCACAGTAATATAGCACACCTTAGCACAGATGCCAATGGTGGATGTTCACCCATTGTGTCTGGGCCACAATATGCCACTATAAACAAGATGAAAAATGGAAGGATCCCAGGAGGAATGTCCTGGCACTTGAGAATGAGGAGTATTTATTCTTGAAAAAAAAATTGAGATCAGGCTTCCTGCAAGAGAGGCTGACCAGAACCAATGTTTCAGAGGGAGGATTTGTTCTCTTTATTCTGCTCCTGTGCTGAAATGATTACGTTATCTGGAGTATAATCCTCAGTGAGATCAGTTATGGTCCTCCCTATCTCATGTACAGGGCCTCAAGTCAGCAAAGTAGGGTAAGGGTTCGATCCTGACCATGGCTGGTGTCTGTACAGTTTGTATATTCTCCCTGTGACCTTCCTCTCACATTCCAAAGACGTGCAGGTTTGTAGGTTAATTGACTTCTGTAAATTGTCCCTTGTGTGTACAATAGAACTAGTAAGCGTGTGATTGCTGGTTGGTGCAGACTTGGTGGGCGAGGGGCATGTTTCCATGTTGGATCTCTGAAAACTAAAACCAAAACCCAAATCAATGGTCTCCAGTGATGCTGTCTGACCTGCTGAGTTACTCCAGCGCTTTGTGTCCTATGTGCCACCAAATCCAAGCTCAGTTTCACAGATGCACTTCAACTCAGCAGATCAATAAATCAGAATTAGGACCATGTTCAATTGCCTTAAAATGTTCTATAGGCAAGAGGCTAACAACTCACTCCAACCGGCCTGTACAACATCGAGTAATCGAGCCTGGAGCGGCCTGCACCTTTGGTTTGTGACGGTCACCGACTCGAGACAATGTGCACGAGAATGTGGGAAACCATGGAGTAACTCAGCGGGTCAGGCAGCATCCCAGGGGAGAAGGAACAGGTGACGTTTCGGGTCGGGACCCTTCCTCGGGGTCTCGACCTAAAACTTCCCCCATTCTTTCTCTCCAGAGATGCTGCCTGTCCCGCTGAGTTACTCCAGCTTTTTGTGTCTATCTTTGGTTTAAACCAGCATCTACAGTTCCTTCTTACACATGTGGAAAACCATTCCTGATCTCGCTGAGGATTGTACTCCAGATAACTTAACCCTTTCAGTAGAGGAGGGTGGAGGATACGAAGAATAAGGAGAACCAGATCCCCCCTGTAGAAAGACTGGTCCTACTCAGCAGTTCTCCCAGGAAGCCTGCTCTCTGATTTTTATTTTCCCTTAACATAGGAACATAGAAAAATAGGTGCAGGAGTAGGCCATTCGGCCCTCCGAGCCAGCACCGCCATTCAATATAATCATGGCTGATCATCTAAAATCAACACTCCGTTCCTGCTGTTTCCCCATATCCCTTGATTCCTTTAGCCCTAAGAGCTAAAGCTAACTCTCAAAGCCACCATCTCCAATGCCAGGCAGTTCCATGTGTCCCCTCCACTTTTCTTCTTGTTTATTATGGCTAAACATCCGTCATATGACTTGCACCAGGCTCACTGCAGTGATCTCTGTTTATCGTCACAAATCTCCTCATTTATAAGGTGACAACGCCGGATACAGTGGCGGAAAACCCGTGGGGGCCAGAGGGGACACTTCCCCCCCCATGTTTGGAGAGGTGGGGGAAATCCCCCCCCAAGTTTTTGTGATC
Source organism: Amblyraja radiata (assembly GCF_010909765.2). Taxonomy (NCBI): domain Eukaryota; kingdom Metazoa; phylum Chordata; class Chondrichthyes; order Rajiformes; family Rajidae; genus Amblyraja; species Amblyraja radiata. The sequence goes on along the minus strand of NC_045961.1, from coordinate 86,979,677 downwards.
CAGATTTTAAAATCGCCGTTTTTAGCGCTGGATTGAGCCTCCGAAGCCTCGCGCGTGTGTGTGAGTGTGCGCATGCGCGCGTGGCCACCAAAAAATTGTGTCCCCCGTCCCCTCCATGTTTTGATAGTGAGTTCCGTTCTTGGCCGGATAGAAACCTAAGTGCTTGAAGTAGTTTTCCAATCCGCTCCAGGAGTTTTTCTGTATGAATGTCTTCACCAGACCCCATGGTTGCTTCCTGTAACAGACATCTGTGGAAACTCTGCAATGAAAGTAAAGAAGGGTAAAGTTACTGAAAAATAAGAGGCATTGCTACAACACCCTGACCTGAAGGGAAAAATCTAAACCATGGCCTGAAATCAATCGAAACACAAAGTCTTTCAAGTTGGAAGCAATTAAACAGGAATGCAGGAGACAACAGTGATCCGAGAGTAATATCCTCTCCAGAGCGCACCAGTGCATGCTTTACCTGAGTCTACACTTGCGTTTTGACGTCTTAATAATGCAGTACCGGTTGTGCGTATAGAAGTAGTCATGGTAAGGCACATCATGTGTGATAACCTCAGCATCGATCAGGTAGTATTGACCAGTCTGGCTGTCTTTGGACATGGCCTGCAACAATGCAGAGATATCTCAATTAGTTAATAACCCGGTAGATAGGCAGTGATTCCAGAGACAAGACATTTTCCAAATATTTATCCACCACCTTTTAAAAGATATCGTGCTTTTGTTTCCAACGCTAATTCTTGTCGGATCCAGATGACTACACAAAAGAAAATGTACTTTTGAACATTATCTTATCGGTCTTCTGTACTAACTTACAAACCCAAAGCAGTTTTCCCAAACATAATAAATCAAAACACCAAATGGCCACTTTAATCAAAGGTTCTCAAAATAAAGTTCCTGCATCAATTTATAACTGAAGCCGCCTTTCCTGATATCTGGTCGTCATGCTCTGCCCTAACTAGACTATCTGCTCAATGACAACATCGTACACTGTGCCCCAATTTATAAATGCTACGATCTATGTTTGCTAACTTTGTTTTTCCATGCATAATTATGGGGAACATCTAGCTCCATGCCCTTCAACACATCCCACATCTATGTCTGAAGAAGGGTTTCGGCCCGAAACGTTGCCTATTTCCTTCGCTCCATAGATGCTGCTGCACCCGCTGAGTTTCTCCAGCATTTTTGTGTACACACTATATGCATATATTTCCTCTCTCATACAATGTATTTATACTGAGAATGATTCATAACCTGACAGGGGACTAAAATCGTTTAATCAAATAAACCTTTGATTAAACGATTCTCTTTATTCTCTCTGCTTTTTCTCGATCAGGAACACAACACACTTATTTTCTCCCATTTCCGTTCTGATATGTCCTGACCCAGAACATCGATCTATTTTTCCCACCGCAGATGCTGCCTGACCACAGTGCTGCCAATATTACCCCTTTCTGTTTTGGACAGGATTTTGCTTTAGCCAACTTTTTTGAATCTTGAAGTTGCTCTACACAATTATTCAGATAGATGTTGCCTCCTAAACATCGCCACTGGTTTTTCTACAGTTCTATAGTTTAATTTAGAGATACAGCATGGAAACAGGCCCTTGGGACCACCGATCCGACTAATGATTACCTGTATATTAGTTCTATCCTACACACTCGGGCCAATTTACAGAAGCCAATTAACTGCACGTCTTTGGAATGTGGGGGGAAACCAGAGCACCCAGAGAAAAACCACGCAGTCACGGGGGTGACATGCAAACTCCGGACAGACAGCAACCGCACTCAGGATCGAACCTGGGTGTCTGGCGCTGTAAGGCAGACAGGGCCGGCCTTAGGAGGTGCGGGGCCCAATTGGGAACAATTTTGGTGAGCCCTAGGTTCTCAGCCAAGGTCTGTAGAATCATAGACTATTGTAGACTTTATATCGCTATGGCAGAATGGAAAGTAATCAACATGTGCGCTTAAAAAGTGCCTGCGAGTTAATGGACTAAACAGATCTAAGCTACAATTTAATATAAAATTGCATACATGTAAACCCACAGGTAACAAACAAAACGTGTAGACCTGTAAAGTGCATAGTTACAATACCACTTGTTTTAGTGACTGTGAAATGAAAAAAAAAAAATCTAATTAACTAGATCCTGGAAAACCAATAACTATTGGCGAAAAACCAGTCCAGGCATTAAATTTTGGGCTTCAGCCCCATCCTACCCTTTGGGCTTCTACCCCATCCTAACTTAGTTGTGTGTGTGTGTGTGTGTGTGTGTGTGCACGTGTGTTAGTTGTCTGTGCATGATGTGTGTGTGTGCGTGCGTGATGTGTGAGTTAAGGGCCTGTCCCATCAGCATGCGATTGCATGCGTCTAGCGCGACCAAACGTGGTGGCTTGAGGCGTATGGCCTCGCGGGGCCGGTCTCACTTCCAACCGCGGAGCCGTCTGGAGTTGTACGGGGCTGGTCCCGACATCATACTCACCAATCAGCTGGGCAGGAGGCGGGCCGACTGAATTTGGACGTCGCACGGCGTCGGGCGGTTACGTCATCACGCAACGCCGGGCGGTGACAACATCGTGCAATGCCACGCGCTAGGCGTACGCCGTCAAGACGCTACGTACGGCGTTAAGACGCTGCGTACGGCGTCGAGGCGCTGCGTACGGCCTCAATGCGGCTGCGGGCCGAAAGGCCGTTGTCACGCGGAATTTTTGGGCAGTGTCAGTTTTTCGGAGCCATGCGCAATGTTGGGACCAGCTCTGCACAACACCAGACGGCTTCACGGTTGGAAGTGGGACCGGCCCCGCGAGGACGAACGCCTCAAGCCACCACGTTAGGTCGCGCTAGCCGCATGCAGTCGCATGCTGGTGGGACAGGCCCTTTAGTTGGCTGTGCATTATGTGTGTGTGGGATGGAAGGAGAGAAGGGAGGGTGGGCGAGAAGGGAGAAAGGAGTGAAGGGAGTGAGGGAAGTAGAGAAAGAAGGGAGGGAGGAAAGGAGAGAAGGGAAAAGAGAGAGAGGAAGGAGAGAAAGAAGGGAGGGAGGGAAGGAAGGAAGGGAAGGGAGGGAAGAAGGGAAGGAGAGAAGTGAGGGAGAGGGCCGGCAGCGGGAGCGGATGTTGGGGTCCGGGCGGACGGGTGTGAGCTGAGGCCGAGGTTTGTAAACGTTGATCCAACCCCCGGCCCGGCCCTCCCTGTATTGTTCACCGCGTCTTCCCGGGGAGAGAGAGGGGTGGAGCCGGGGCTGTGTGCGTGAAGCACGGCGACTGGAGGGGCGGGAGCGCTGCCCCGGGACCGAGAGGGAATGACCCCCTCTCCCTCTCCCCCTTCTCCATTCCCCCTCACACCCCCTCCCCGTCTATCCCTTTCTTCCCCCTGCACCCCTCTACTCTCTCTCCACCCCTCTCTCCCCCCTCCACCCGGGGTAGACTGGCACGGGGCCCCCCTTAGCCCCCAATTGGAAGTAATGGATCATCACTCCAGACATTCTCTTGTGATTACAAAATCGGCTTAAGGCCGGCCCTGAAGGCAGAAACTACTGCTGCACCACTGAACCGACAACAAAAGTTCTCCTTGCAGATTTGTGATAACTTTGACACTAAGTTGTGGGTTTGAGTTTAAATTTTGTAATCACAAGAGATTGTCTGGAGTGATGATCCATTACAGTGCTGAGGAGTGCCCTCTTTTGGATGAGATATTAAACTAAAAGCTATCTTGAGATATCTTGAGAGAGAAGCGAGTGTCACCAAGCTTCTGAATTCTCTGGGGTGGAACCCTCTCCAAGACAGACGTGAAGTTCACCGTTTGACCTGTTTTTACAAAATGTTAAATGGTCAGCTCGACATAGATTACAAGACCTACACCAAACCCAAGCCAATTAGGATCAGACGAGGGCATTCGATCCAATTTGTGATCCCAGCTACAAAGACAGATGTGTACAGCAATTCGTTCTTTCCCCGCACAATTAAAGCATGGAATAATCTCCACCCAACTATAGCCAACCAGCGATCCCCGTACACTAGCATATCCTACACACTAGGGACAATTTATCATTTTTACCAAAGCTAATTAACCTACAAACCTGTACGTCTTTGGAATGTGGGAGGAAACCAGACAACCCGGAGAAAACCAACAGGGAGAACGTACAAATTCCGTACAGACAACACCCACAGTCAGGATCGAACCCGGATCTCTGGCGCTGTAAAGCAGCAACTCTACCGCTGCGCCACTGTGCCCCCCTTAGGCATGTGCAGTTTCGAGGATGGCCAACTAATTTATTCAAATCAAGTGCCCACATACATCAATGGGATAACATCCAAATAATCTGCTTTTTAAGGGCCTGTCCCACGAGCATGCGACCTGCATGCTGCAAGCGCGACCTAAAGGGCCTGTCCCACCAGCATGCGCCTGCATGTGGCAAGCGTGACCAAACCAGAAGCGGGAGCCGCGCGGAGGTCGAGTGAGTGACACGGCGTCGAGGCGACTGCGTATGCCCGTCGAGGCGGTGCGTACGGCGTCGAGGCGGCTGCGGGCCGGCAGGCCGTTGCCGCGCGGAATTTTTAAACAGGGTCAGTTTTTCGGAGCCCCGCGCGATGTCGGGACCAGCTCCGCACAACCCCATACGGCTCCGGCGATCGAAGTGGAACCGGCCCCACGAGGCCGTACGGCTCAAGCGACCACGTTAGGTCGCGCTTGCCACATGCAGGCGCATGCTGGTGGGACCGGCCCTTTAGGTCGCGCTTGCCGCATGCAGGTCGCATGCTCTTGGGACAGGCCCTTAAGTAGCTACAAAATAATGAACATCACAGAATGTTGGGAACAATTACTTGTTCTGTGTTGAACAATGTAAAGGGATATGTTCTTTATTGCTAAGTAGGCCGATGTGACCTTGGTTTAACATCTCACCTGGAAAACAGCACCTGTGAAGGTGCACTGGACCCTTTGTGTTGCAGAGGGTGTGCAGCTTGAGCTGTGTGTTCAAGGTGCTGATGTAGACCTTGAACTGACAGAGACAACAGTGCTCTCCACTGAGTTGCGTTCACACTTAAATCTGTACTAACGCTAGAAATCTAGATGAAGGCATTAGATCGCTCAATAAATATCCTCCCAAAAAATAGTACTGTTGTGCAAAACAGTAAAGGTCACTCCTATCTTGCATTTTGCAACTACATTGGCAAACAAGACAATGTACAATGCCGTCCATAATGTTTGGGACAAAGACACATCATTTATTTATTTGCCTCTGTACTCCACAATTTGAGATTGGTAATAGAAAAAATCTCATGTGGTTAAAGTGCACATTGTCAAATTTTATTAAAGGCCTGTTTTAGACTGTTTGGTTTCACCATGTAGAAATTACAGCTGTGTTTATACATAGTCCCCCCCATTTCAGGGCATCATAACGTTTGGGACGCATGGCTTTCCAGGTGTTCCTAATTGATCAGGTGTGTTTAAATGCCTCCTTAATGCAGGTATAAAAGAGCTCTCAGCACCTAGTCTTTCCTCCAGTCTTTCCATCACCTTGGAAACTTTTATTGCTGTTTATCAACATGAGGACCAAAGTTGTGCCAATGAAAGTCAAAAAAACCATAATGAGACTGAGAAACAAGAATAAAACTGTTAGAAGCATCAGCCAAATCTTAGGCTTACCAAAATCAACTGTTTGGAGCATCATTACGAAGAAAGAGAGCATTGGTGAGCTTACTAATCGCAAAGGGACTGGCAGGCCAAGGAAGACGCCCACAGCTGATGACAGAAGAATTTTCTCTATAATAAAGAAAAATCCCCAAACACCTGTCCGACAGTTCAGAAACATGTGTGTGGATTTGTCAATGACCACTGCCTACAGAAGACTTCATGAACAGAAATACAGAGGCTTCACTGCAAGATGCAAACCACTGGTTAGCTGCAAAAATAGGATGGCCAGGTTACAGTTTGCCAAGAAGTATTTAAAAGAGCAACCACAGTTCTGGAAAAAAGGTCTTGTGGACAAATGAGACGAAGATTAACTTGTATTAGAGTGATGGCAAGAGTAAAGTATGGAGGAGAGAAGGACCTGCCCAAGATCGAAAGCATACCACCTCATCTGTGAAACACGGTGGTGGGGGTGCTATGGCCTGGGCATGTATGGCTGCTGAAGGTTCTGGCTCACTTATCTTCATCGATGATACAACTGCTGATGGTAGGAGCACAATGAATTCTGAAGTGTATAGACACATCCTATCTACTCAAGTTCAAACAAATGCATTAAAACTCATTGACCGGCGGTTCATTCTACAGCAAGACAATGATCCCAAACATACTGCTAAAGCAACAAAGGAGTTTTTCAAAGCTAAAAATGGTCAATTCTTGACTGGCCAAGTCAATCACCCGATCTGAAAGCAGGTGAGCATGCTCTTTATATGCTGATGAGAAAACTGAAGGGACTATCCGGAAGTGGCGGCGCTGTGAAACGGCTGCGGCTCGCCTGCAGTCTGTCTGTTTTTACTTTTTTGTCTTGTTTTTTTTTTGTCTTGTTTAGTTAAACTTTTGGTTATTAGGTTGTGTTATGTGTGGGGGGGGGGGGGGTTAAACAGGGCTTTCTGTCTCTCCCTTCGGGGGAATGCGACTTTCTTGTCGTATCCCCGTTCTCTTCCCCCGTCTGAGCTGTGGCCTAATGGCGGAGCTGGCGGCCTCCAACCTGCGACCGACCTCGAGGATCCGGAGGTAGAGCCAGCCAGGACTTACCAACGCGAGGCTGGCCGTCTTCGAGCTGCGGCGGCGTTCGGGCAGCGGCTCGTCTCGGCGCCCCGGTGAGGTTGGCGGCGCGGGGCTGAGACACTCCTGTGAGGGCGGCCCGGCTCCCGGCTGGAAGGCGCTCCAGTGAGGGCGGCCCGGCTCCCGGCTGGAAGGCGCTCCGGTGAGGGCGGACGGCGTGGGGCTGAGACACTCCTCTGAGGGCGGCCCGGCTCCCGGCTGGAAGGCGCTCCCGTGGGGGCAGCCCGGTGCGGGGCTGAGACGCTCCCGTGTGGGCGGCCCGGTGCGGGGCGGAGACGGTGCTCCGGTGGCTGAGGTGGCGTTCTGGCGGCAACGACCTGAATCCGGGGCTCGGCCGCGGGCCAGTGGATGACATCGTCGGGAGCTCGCGGGTCACAGGTTGATGCTTGTTTTCCGGAGCTCCCGTGGCAACAGCTGCGTCCGCTGGACTGGAGGGCGGCAGCTTCGACCACCCCCGGGCCGCGGAGCTTGAATCGCGGGACTGACTTACCATTGCCCGGTGGGGTATCGCCTCAGCGCAGAGGGAGAAGAGGAGGGAAGAGACAGTAACTCTAAGACTTTTGCCTCCATCACAGTGAGAAGGTGCATGGTGAACTCACTGTGGTGGATGTTAATTTGTGTTTATTGTGTGTTGTTTGTTATTACATGTATGGCTGCAGGCAACGACATTTCGTTCAGACCGAAAGGTCTGAATGACAAATAAAGGATTCAATTCAAAAACAAGCATAAGCTAAAGATGGCTGCAATACAGGCCTGGCAGAGCATCACCAGAGAAGACACCCAGCAACTGGTGATGTCCATGAATAGCAGTCATTGCATGCAAAGGATATGCAACAAAATACTAAACATGACTACTTTCATTTACATGCCATTGCTGTGTCCCAAACATTATAGTGCCCTGAAATGGGGGGACTGTGTATAAACATTGCTCTAATTTCTACATGGTGAAGCCAAAATATATAAAAATTGCCTTTATTAAAATCTGACAATGTGCACTTTAACCACATGTGATTTTTTTTCTATTACAAATTTCAAATTGTGGAGTACGGTGGCAAATAAATAAATGATGGGTCTTTGTCCAAAACATTATGGAGGGCACTGTATGTTCTCACATGCAATAAAAAAACATTGCCTTTGTCAGTACCTGGTTCTCAGTTGCTGTTGAAAACTTGCCGATTAGAGGGTTTGAGATAGTTATCACATATTTTAGTGTCCTTGTCTGGTAACCACTCATGTCTTTCTCCCATCGACCAACAACAAGATCTAAGGGAACAAGATTAGTTTTTCTTTCATATTAGTAGCCACTCAGCTACTATTCCATTCTTAATAATTTACAAATGGAGTACATTTACACATCTGTTGTGCTGCTGCAAGTAAAAATTTAATTGTTCAATTTGTTCAGTCACAGAAGGGTCTCGACCTGAAAATTCACCCATTCCTTCTCTCCAGAGATGCTGCCTGTCCCGCTGAGTTACGCCAGCATTCTGTGTCTATACTGCGCTGTAGTGTTCTACATTCTCTGATTCTTTTTACCCTTGTTCACTGCCCTCTTGAATCCGTCCTCTTTACTGAGTAATGCTTTTGTTGAGCATCATGTATAATCTCCTTAATCAGATCCCACTGCTTGCCAAGTCTTCACTGTGCACATCTATGCTCATTCTATGCCCAGTATACATACACATGATCTAGCTACACTAACAATGAGAATGAACAAACCTGAAAGAAACAAAGAGAAATTATATCTATATTCAATGCTTAACAATGAGATTCCCAAATATAACTAGTCATAGAGTCAGCATATTCAGCACAGAGACAGACCCTTCAGCCCACCATGTCCATGTTGACTTGTTATCCATGCCAATCCATTTGCCTCATTTGGGTCACATTCCTCAGTATCTTGCCTATTTGTGATTGTCTGAATATTTCATAAATATAGTGATTTTATGATTCCCCCACTTTCTCTGGCATCGCATTCCACATGTCAACCATTCTCCGAATGAATGAAAAAACATAACACTAAATCCCCTTTAACCTCCTTTCCCCTCACCTTAACCCTAAGCCCTCTTGTTTTTGATATCCCTAGCATGGGAGAACATTTTCAGCCTCACTACTATATCTATGCCAGTATTAATTTTATGTAGTTATATCACCCCTCAGCCTCCTTCGCTTTAGGGAGAACGAGTACATTCTCTCCCCATAACTAACTTCTTCCAACCCATAAATGGACACAAAATGCTGGAATAATTCAGTGGGACAGGCAGCATACTGGAAAAAAGCAATGGGTGACATTTTGGGTCGAGATCCTTCTTCAATCCAAGTAACATCCTGGTAATTGTCTTCTGCATTCTCTCCAGCACAATCAAATTATTCCTAAAGTGTGGCAAGCAGAACAGCACATAATATTACAAGTCTATCATATCATATACTTATTAAAAGTCTGATCTTGTATGTGTGTATATGTGTGTGTATATGTATGTGTGTATAAGTGGTTGTCTTTACATCTTCGCAAAAACACTACGCGATAACGATTATGTTTTTACATATTCTGATTCACATTTTTCCCCTCTAGGCAGAGAGCACCTTCACTGAACATTTTATGCTTTATTTCTCGACTTATTACTGATTAAAGTTTAAAAAAATCAAAAGACTTTGAATTTAACACGACCAGCTTCAACTGATGACGTCACAATGGCTCGGCTAGCAGTGATCAGCTTCACTGAAGATATCATCCTATATTTGACAAGTTATTCGTGATTAAAGCTTTATAAATGCCAACTTTCACAAGATTTTTACATATTCTGAGTCCCATTTTCCCCCTCCAGGCATGGCTCAGCTAGCAGTGATCAGCTTCACTTACGTTCGGGAACGGCTTGAGTTGGAGGACCATGCCTCCCGTGGGGGCTATGGGTAGGGAACAGGTGCGTTGGGGGAGCAGACCCAATTCTGCACTTGGTCTAGTATTCTTTAAAGTCGCAACTTAATGTCTTAACGTTATATATTATAAACCAACAGAGCAAGCATGCCATACACCTTATTCACTACCATGTCTACCAATGTTGCAACTTTCAGGGAGCTATGGACTTGAACCCCACGACCTCTCAGTTTGTTAACATTCGCTGCATTTGTTCTACGCCTACTTGGCTCCCCCAAATGCATCACCTCACATTTGTTGGAACAGTTACCTGTCCCAACTTTACATAAAATTGCAGTTACCTGTAATTTTTCTTGCATTTGCAAATTTCCGTAGAAAGTGAGAGTCGGTGAAGAGAAGCTCAAACATCTTGTCTGCATTCATGTTGAATACTCTATTAATGTAAAGTTTACCCTGGAGATCACTGCACGAGGTTCTCTCTTCAGCTGCACAGAATCAAATGAAAGTCATTTCAGAGTTCCTCAAGAATCCTTTCTTTAACAAAAATCACTGATGTATAATACTTAAATCATCGTGCATGGCATTATATTTTAGCTGCATCAAATGTGTGTGTTTTGCTGTATTTCTGGTGAAAATCCACTGCTTTCATTGGGGAAAATTTCTATCATTTTAAATGATTTTGATTAAATTAACACTGTTAACGACTGTTTGCTGTTCGTACAAGTATTTGCACTACTCAGTATCCAACTCATTGGCTGATATAGGGTTGCCAGTGGGAATTTTGTTTGAATGCATATGCATTTTGTATGCAGGTAGTATGCGCATCTTATTTCTCCTACTGCTTTGAGATTGTCAAGAATTTCAATAGTTTTCTTTATTTTATGATGAAGCTTCTGCTCAAATCTATATGCAGGTGGGTAAAAACGGGGACTTTAATTGGGAAAGGTGAGCCAAAAATGTACATTAATGTAACTTTATGCCCAAACATTGAAGAGCATCATAATGCTTTAAGACTACTGATTGACCTCATTGTTCACCATTGGAAAAGCACAAAAGCCTCACAGCCTTGGAGATCTAGTGCTTTTGCATACGAGTGATTTGCACTGGGAATATGAGGCAAATTTCTTATGTACTCATTTTCATTTGTAATTCTGAGAATTCAATCACTCAGAAGCAGGGAGAAGAGATTATTGGCTGAAACCCATGGGAGTCAGAGGGAAAACACGGTTTTAAACTGAGGAATTTGATTTGATAAGCAAGCTTGCTCTAGGGGAGAGGCAGTGGGGGAGCGGCCTTGTGAGGGAAGTGCCTTGAGAGGGAAGTGTGAGTCTTTTGCTCGAGAATCTTGAGAGAAAAGTGCGAGTCTTTGGCTCGAGAGTCTTCGATGAGGAGGCTGAGTAGAGGAGACTATACCAACAGCTGGAGAGGACGGGATGCGGTGAACAGATGATGGGCAAGATGAGTCAGTGTGATGCTTGCAGGATGTGGGAGGTCAGGGACTCTGATGGTGCCTCTGGCTGCTACAGCTGTGGTAAGTGTGTCCAGTTTCAGCTCCTGAAGGACTGTGTTGGGGCACTGGAGAAGCAGCTGGATGACCTCAGGATCAACCGGGATAACGAGTGTTTCCTGGACAGGACCTACAGTGAGGTGGTCACGCCAGGAGACGGGAAGAACGAAGGTGGGTGACTCAGAGAAAGGGGAGTAACTGTGGAGTGCAGGAGACCCAGTCGGCTGTGCCTAATAAAAACAGGTACGCCCTCTTGGGAGCTGTCGGGGGAGCGCGCTTCCAGTCCGAGCGGCGGACACGTCGGTGGCTCCAATACTAGAGATGAGACTCGACCGACGGTACCGACGTCGGGCAGAGCTATAGTGGTGGGTGACTCCATTGTCTGAGGTGCGGACTGGAGATCCTGTGGAGGCAGGTGAGACTCGAGGATGGTCAGTGGCCTCCCTGGTGCCAGGGTTCAAGATATCACGAGCCAAATTCAGAACATCCTCGAGAGGGAAGGTGAAGAGCCGGCAGTAGTCATACACGTCGGCACAAACGACGTCGAGAAGATGAGGAAGGAGGTTCTGCAACACGAGTTTAGAGAGTTAGGAAGAAGACTGAAAGGCAGGACTTCTAGGGTGGTTATCTCTGGATTGCTTCCAGTACCTCGTGCTAGTGAGGACAGGAACAGGGAGATAAGGGGTCTTAATTTGTGGCTGAAGGGCTGGTGCAGGGACCACTGGGATCTCTTCTGGGGTAGGGGTGACCTGTACAAATGGGATGGGTTACACCTTAACTGGAGGGGTCCGACGTCTGGCAGGCAGGTTTGCTAGGGCTACACGTGTGGGTTTAAACATAAATAGTGGGGGGGGAGGGATTGACAAATTGGGAGTATAAAAATGTAGTTAATGGGGAAGTGAGTACAGGAAAAGTTATAAAAGATTCTCGAATTAATGGGAAGGAAAGCTCGAGAAAGGATAAGAGAGTAAGGTCAGGGCCAATTGTGAGCAGTGTGAGAGGGGAGGTGACTACCGGTCAAAGTGTTGTATATGAATGCGTGAAGTATAAGAAATAAAGTGGTCGAGCTTGAGGCTCAGTTAGAAATTAGCAAGTATGATGTTGTGGGAATTACAGAGACATGGCTGCAAGAGGGCCAGGGCTGGGAACTGAATATCCAAGGGTATACCTCCTATCGAAAAGACAAACAGGTGGGCAGAGGGGGTAGGGTAGCTCTGTTGGTGAGGAATGAAATTCAGTACCTTGCAAGGCGTGACATTGAAACAGGAGATGTGGAGTCAGTATGGATAGAACTAAGGAATTGTAAGGGTAAAAAGACCCTAATGGGAGTTATCTACAGGCCCCCAAACAGTAGCCTGGATATAGGGTTCAAGTTGAATCAAGAGTTAAAATTGGCATGTCGTGGAGGTAATGCTACGGTTGTTATGGGAGATTTCAACATGCAGGTAGGCTGTGAAAATCAAGAAAGGGAGTTTGTGGAGTGCCTCTGTGATGGATTCTTAGAGCAGCTTGTACTGGAGCCAACCAGGGAGAAGGCAATTCTGGATTTAGTGTTGTGTAATGAACCAAATTTGATAAAGGAACTTGAGGTTAAGGAGCCATTAGGAGGTAGTGACCATAATACGGTAAGTTTTAATCTACAATTTGAGAGGGAGAAGGGTAAATCGGAGGTGTCAGTATTACAGTTGAACAAAGGGGACTAAGGAGCCACGAGGGAGGAGCTGGCCAAAGTTGACTGGAAAGATACCCTGGCAGGGATGACAGTGGAACAACAATGGCAGGTATTTCTGGGAATAATACAGAAGGTGCAGGATCAGTTCATTCCAAAGAGGAGGAAAGATTCCAAAGGGAGTAAAGGGCAACCGTGGCTGATAAGGGAAGTCAGGGCCAGTATAAAAATAAAAGAGAAGAACTACAACATAGTAAAGAAGCAAGAAGATTGGGTAAAGTTTAAAGAGCAACAGAAGATAACTAAAAAGGCAATACGGGGAGGAAAGATGAGGTACGAAGGGAAGCTAGCCAAGAATATAAAGGAGGATAGTAAAAGCTTATTTAAATATGTGAAGAGGAAAAAATTAGTTAAGACCAAATTTGGACCCTTGAAGACTGATAAAGGTGAATTTATTATGGGGAACAAGGAAATGGCAGATGAGTTGAACAGTACTTTTGATCCATCTTCACTAAGGAGGACACAAATAATCTTCCTGATGTACTAGTGGCCAGAGGATCTGGGATAGCGGAGGAACTGAAGGAAATTCACATTAGGCAGGAAATAGTGTTGGGTAGACTGATGGGACTGAAGGCTGATAAATCCCCATGGCCTGATGGTCTGCATCCCAGGGTACTCAAGGAGATGGCTCCATAAATCGTGGACGCGAAATGGTGTTCATTTTCCAGAGTTCTATAGATTCAGGATCAGTTCCTGTGGATTGGAGGGTAGCTAATGTTATCCCACTTTTTAAGATAGGCGGGAGAGAGAAAAAAGGGAATTATAGACCAGTTAGCCTGACATCGGTGGTGGGGAAGATGCTGGAGTCAATCATAAAAGAGGCACATTTGGATAGCATTAACAGGAACGGTCCGACTCAGCATGGATGAACATTGTCCCACACCTCCGCTCCACCCGACCCACAGCCCGCGGAGGGTGGCCGTCGGAGAGTGGGGGCTGTCCCGAGGGACGTGCACCTTCGGCCGCTGTGGGTGCTGTCTGTATGAAGTTTGTACATTCTCCCCGTGACCTGCGTGGGTTTTCTCTGGGAGCTGCGCTTCCTCCCACATTCCAAAGACGAGCAGGTTTGTAGGTTAATTGGCTTTGGTAAAATTGTCCCTAGTGTGTAGGTCGCTGGTCGACGCGGACCCTGTGGGCCAAAGGGTCTGTTTCCGCACTGTATCTCTAAACTAAACTAAAAATATGAAACATCTTTGTGAAGGTAGACAAAAATGCTGGAGAAACTCAGCGGGTGAGGCAGCATCTATGGAGCGAAGGAAATGGGCAACTTTTCAGGTCGAGATCCTTCTTCAGACCCCGAAAAGTTGCCAATTTCCTTCGCTCCATAGATGCTGCCTCACCCGCTGAGTTGAGTTTCTCCAGCATTTTTGTCTACCTTTGGTTTTCCAGCATCTGCAGTTCCTTCTTAAACAAACATCTTTGTGATGTTAATTTTCGTAATACAGTGCATGATGGCAGACTTGTTGCTTCCAGTGCCCAGGAGATGGCGCCGTTCATTGCTTGCTCAAACCTGCCCTTCTGGGTTATCAATTCTGGAATAAAGAGACTGAGATTCTGGTGGAAGTGTCCAAGTGTTAACCAAAATCTGTCACAGAATAGGTGCCATCTTCAGATTATTACCAGCAGCCCATAAATAACACCAAAACTGTAAATAGAAAATGCTGGAAGTTCTTGGCAGCATATGTGGAGAGAAAGAAAGTTAATGGTTTAGAATCCTTCTGAATGAGAATCATTGACCTGAAACGTTAACTCTGCCCCTCTCTCCATAGATGCTGCTCAACCTACTGAGCATTTCCAACCCTGTCCCTTTGCATTTCTGGTTTCCAGCTTCTGTTATTATTCCAGCTTCCGTTATTATGTATAAGACGTTGGTCTTCTTCTTGCATGTGGCGTGCGCAGCCTAAAGTTGTAGGTCAACTTGTTCTATTTGATCTTGTTTGTGCTCGTCGGGTTGATTGCATTAGTTGAAACAGGGTGGACCACGTGAAGGTTGCAATCTCCCACCCCAAGACATTGGTGAGACCGCATTTAGAATATTGTGTTCAGCTCTGGGCACCATGTTATAGGAAAGATATTGTCAAGCTTGAAACATAGAAACATAGAAAATAGGTGCAGGAGGAGGCCATTCAGCCCTTTGAGCCAGCACCGCCATTCATTGTGATCATGGCTGATCGTCCCCAATCAATAACCCGTGCCTGCCTTCTCCCCATATCCCTTGATTCCACTAGCCCCTAGAGCTCTATCTAACTCTCTCTTAAATCCATCCAATGATTTGGCCTCCACTGCCCTCTGTGGCAGGGAATTCCACAAATTCACAACTCTCTGGGTGAAAATGTTTTTTCTCACCTCAGTCTTAAATGACCTTCCCTTTATTCTAAGACTGTGGCCCCTGGTTCTGGACTCGCCCAACATTGGGAACATTTTTTCTGCATCTAGCTTGTCCAGTCCTTTTATAATTTTATATGGTTCTATAAGATACCCCCTCATCCTTCTAAACTCCAGTGAATACAAGCCTAGTCTTTTCAATCTTTCCTCATATGACAGTCCCGCCATCCCAGGGATCAATCTCGTGAACCTACGCTGCACTGCCTCAATCACAAGGATGTCCTTCCTCAAATTAGGAGACCAAAACTGTACACAATACTGCAGATGTGGTCTTACCAGAGCCCTATACAACTGCAGAAGAAAGGGTTCAGAAAAGATTTACGAGGATGTTACCAGGACTAGAGGGTGTGAGCTATAGGGAGAGGCTGAGTAAGCTAGGTTTCTATTCCATGGGGCATAGGAAGGTGAGAGGAGATCTTATAGAGGTATACAAAATCATGAGAGGAATAGATCGTGTAGAGTCTTTAACCCAGAGTAGGGGAATCGAGGACCAGAGGACATAGGTTCAAGCTGAAGGGGAAAAGATTTAATAGGAATCCGAGGGGTGACCTTTTCACACAGGGTGGTGGGTGAATGGAACAAGCTGCCAGAGGAGGTAGTTGAGGCTGGGACTATCCCATCATTTAAAAAACAGTTGGACAGGTACATGGATAGGACAGGTTTGGAGGGTTCTGGACCAAGCACAGGCAAAGTGGGACTAGTGTAGCTGGGGCATTGTTGGCCGGTGTGGGCGAGATGGGCCGAAGGGCCTGTTTCCACACTGTATCACTCTATGACTCTATTCATAATAAAGTATTCATGTATTCATTCATTCATTGCAATCTTTTGCTTCTGGATTAGGTAATGTGGCCAACATCCATGGGTGGTATCTGACACAGCACAGTGTTACAGCACAGAAACAGGCCATTCTGCCCATTGGCTGCTTGCTTGCTTCAAGTCGGGTAACCCCACACCATTTCCCTGTCCTTTCTTCGTCACTCTGCAAATATCATTCTCCATAGTGCTGATCTAATTCTCTTTTGAAAAACCTGATTATCTCTACTTCCACCACTGTTTAGGGAGGCTATTTGGGTGGAACTGAGAAAAGGGAAAGGGGTAGCAACACTTATAGGGGTGTATTATAGACCGCCAAATGGGGAGCGAGAATTGGAAGAGCAAATATGTAAGGAGATCGCAGATATTAGTTGTAAGCACAAGGTAGTGATTGTGGGAGATTTCAATTTTCCACACATAGACTGGGAAACACATTCTGTAAATGGGCTGGATGGTTTGGAGTTTGTAAAATGTGTGCAGGATAGTTTTTTGCAGCAATACATAGAGGTACCTACTAGAGAAGGGGCGGTGCTGGACCTCCTGTTAGGAAATGAGACAGGTCAGGTGGCAGAGGTATGCGTTGGGGAACAGTTCGGGTCCAGTGATCACAATACCATTAGTTTCAATATAATTATGGAAAGGGTCAGAACTGGACCTAAGGTTGAGATTTTTGATTGGAGAAAGGCTAACTTTGAGGAGATGCGAAAGGATTTAAAAGGAGTGAATTGGGACATTTTGTTTTATGAGAAAGATGTGGAAGAGAAATGGAGGACATTTAAAGGTGACATTTTAAGAGTACAGAATCTTTATGTCCCTGTTCGGTTGAAAGGAAATAGTAAAAATTGGAAAGAGCCATGGTTTTCAAGGGAAATTGGACACGGTTCGGAAAAAGAGAGAGATCTACAATAATTATAGGCAGCATGGAGTAAATGAGGTGCTTGAGGAGTATAAAGAGTGTAAAAAGAATCTTAAGAAAGAAATTAGAAAAGCTAAAAGAAGATATGAGGTTGCTTTGGCAAGTAAGGTGAAAGTAAATCCAAAGGGTTTCTACAGCTATATTAATAGCAAAAGGATAACGAGGGATAAAATTGGTCCATTTGAGAGTCAGAGTGGACAGCAATCTGCAGAGCCAAAAGAGATGGGGGAGATATTGAACAATTTATTTTCTTCGGTATTCACCAAGGAGAAGGATATTGAATTATGTGAGGTAAGGGAAACAAGTAGAGTAGCTATGGAAACTATGAGATTCAAAGAAGAGGAAGTACTGACACTTTTGAAAAATATAAAAGTGGATAAGTCTCCAGGTCCGGACAGGATATTCCCTAGGACATTGAGGGAAGCTAGTGTAGAAATAGCAGGGGCTATGACAGAAATATTTCAAATGTCATTAGAAACGGGAATAGTGCCGGAGGATTGGCGTTCTGCGCATGTTGTTCCATTGTTTAAAAAGGGTTCAAAGAGTAAACCTAGCAATTATAGACCTGTTAGTTTGACGTCAGTGGTGGGCAAATTAATGGAAAGGATACTTAAAGATAATATATATAAGCATCTGGATAAACAGGGTCTGATTAGGAACAGCCAACATGGATTTGTGCCTGGAAGGTCATGTATGACTAATCTTCTTGAATTTTTTGAAGAGGTTACTCGGGAAATTGATGAGCGTAAAGCAGTGGCTGTTGTATATATGGACTTCAGTAAGGCCTTTGACAAGGTTCCTCATGGAAGGTTGGTTAAGATGGTTCAATTGTTGGGTATTAATGGTGGAGTAGCAAGATGGATTCAACAGTGGCTGAATGGGAGATGCCAGAGAGTAATCGTAGATGGCTGTTTGTCAGGTTGGAGGCCAGTGACTAGTGGGGTGCCACAGGGATCTGTGTTGGGTCCACTGTTGTTTGTCATGTACATCAATGATCTGGATGATGGTGTGGTAAATTGGATTAGTAAGTATGCAGATGATACTAAGATAAGTGGTGTTGTGGATAATAAAGTCGATTTTCAAAGTCTACAGAGAGATTTATGCCAGTTGGAAGAGTGGGCTGAAAGATGGCAGATGGAGTTTAATGCTGATAAGTGTGGGTGTTACATCTTGGCAGGACAAATCAAAATAGGATGTTCATGGTAAATGGTAGGGAATTGAGGAATGCAGTTGAACAGAGGGATCTGGGAATAACTGTGCACAGTTCCCTGAAGGTGGAATCTCATGTAGATAGGGTGGTAAAGAAAGCTTTTGGTGTGCTGGCCTTTATAAATCAGAGCATTGAGTATAGAAGTTGGGATGTAATGTTAAAATTGTACAAGGCATTGGTGAGGCCAATTCTGGAGTATGGTGTACAATTTTGGTCGCCTAATTATAGGAAGGATGTCAACAAAATAGAGAGAGTACAGAGGTGATTTACTAGAATGTTGCCTGGGTTTCAGCAACTTAGTTACAGGGAAAGGTTGAACAAGTTAGGTCTTTATTCTTTGGAGCGCAGAAGGTTAAGGGGGGACTTGATAGAGGGCTTTAAAATGATGAGAGGGATAGACAGAGTTGACGTGGATAAGCTTTTCCCACTGAGAGTAGGGACGATTCAAACAAGAGGACATGACTTGAGAATTAAGGGACAGAAGTTTAGGGGTAACATGAGGGGGAACTTCTTTACTCAGAGAGTGGTAGCTGTGTGGAATGAGCTTCCAGTGGAGGTGGTGGAGGCAGGTTCAATTTTATCATTTAAAAATAAATTGGATAGTTATATGGACGGGAAAGGAATGGAGGGTTATGGTCTGAGTGCAGGTAGATGGGACTAGGGGAGAATACGTGTTCAGCACAGACTAGAAGGGCCGAGATGGCCTGTTTCCGTGCTGTAATTGTTATATGATTTAGGGCAGTGAGTTGCAGCTGAGATCATAGCTAATCGCTGCATTAAAAAAAACGAAATGGAACTGATGGGATGGCTGTGCTGAGATCAGCATGCATCTGATGGGCTGAATGGTATCCTGTGTCACAGGAAGTGGTTAATGGGACAGCATAGCAGTGGAAATACTTCCCTCTTCAGTCAGGTAGTTGCCAACACCTTGTCACCGTTCACACACAAATAATAAGTATACAGGCAAAGACTGAATTAAATAAAAGATTGTCAAAGTTCCAGATTTAATAACTTTGACGAATAAAACTCAACATTTAAGACTCTACAATGTATTTTTCTTCAATTGTTTTTAAATCATTATCCCATACAAAGACATACCTTCTTCTGCTGCATCAGATGTATCGGTCCTGTCTGTGGGAAGCTCTTCATTGCCGTTGAGGTCGAAGGAGGACACCGGTGATGGGGTGGGCAGCACTATTCTGCTGCCTCTGCTAGTCTTCCTCTCTGAACGGCTCCTCTCCCAACTCTCACCTTTGACCTCTTCTCTGGGGGACTGAACAGGAATTAGATACTTAAAAAAAAATATGTTACTTGACACAGATAGCACCCAAACTATGATTCGGCCCATTTTCTAAAGGAGTGCTTGGTCATTTGTGGTCTGGACACATTCGTGCGAGAGTATTCGCTGCCCACGTTCTCTCCTCACCTCACTCACACCCACAGATCACAACAAGTGCCGTCGGAGAGGGGGGGGGGGGGTGGGGGGCGGGGTGGGGGGGGGGGGGTGCAGACTGCAGTCACGGGTCTCACCGTGGGTGAGAATAAAGCATATCCTAAAAAGGAGCAGGCAACAATGATTGGAAGAAACAGAAATACAAATGTTGCATGTTGCGTGTTAAAGCAACTTCAAATATTGGACTAATGCCCCTGTCCCAGTTAGGAAACCTGAACGGAAACCTCTGGAGACTTTGCGCCCCACCCAAGGTTTCTGTGCGGTTCCCGGAGGCTTTTGTCAGTCTCCATAATGGTCAAAAGTGGTTTCCGCTTCTTCTATGTTCCGGCGATTATTTCAAAAAATTCAAAACCGGCCGCGACTGAAAATAGGTTGCTGTTTTAAAAATCGGTAATTTTTTAGTCAAAGCCGGTTGCGATGCTAGTTGAAGGTGGTTGCCGGAGGTTGCAGGTGGTTGCCAGAGGTTGCAGGTACCTGATGATGGAGGGACTAGGATTGAGGTGATACAAGGCCTAGGGCATGGAAGTGCGAGAAACTTTACCGAGAAACTCTTTCAACATTCCTTATTCCTGGAACACAGGTGGTGGGGAAAGGCAAGCAAGAAATGGAACATTGGTTGTCCTGGTGTTCACCATGACTCAAGATGCAAAATATGGATGTGCACCTTATTTGGAGGGTGTGATTCAATTGTTAACTGAAGGGAGTGTGAGGGAGCGGGTTTGGACCAGGGATTCCTCAGTGATGCGAAGATCTCGACAGAGGATCCATTTGGGAATGGGGGGCCACCAGACACATGGAACTGCAGATGTTGGTTTACAAAAAACAAGACACAAAATGCTGGAGACGGAAAAGGCAGCATCACTGGAATACATGGATAGTTGACATTTCGGGTCAGCAAACTTCTTCATTCTGATTGTATGGTGGGAGGGGGAGAAAGAAAGCTAGAAGAGAGGAGGGCTAGCACAAAGCATGGCAGGTAATAGGTGAACACAGGCAAAGGGGGTATTTAATAGGCAGTTAGTTGGACAAAGGTCATAGATGAAAGAAAAACCTGTGAGACAAAAGGATGGAAGAGTCCACAGGAAACCATGAAGAAGATTCCCGACGGTACACAAAATTGCTGGAGGAACTCAGCGGGTGCAGCAGCATCTATGGAGCGAAGGAAATAGGCGACGTTTCGGGCCGAAACCCTTCTTCAGACTGATGGGGGGTGGGGAAAGAAAGAAGGAAAAAGGGGAGGAGGAGGAGCCCGAGGGCGGGCGGATGGGAGGGTGGGAGGAGACAGCTAGAGGGTGAAGGAAGGGGAGGGGACAGCACAGGCTAACCAAATTGGGGGAATTCAATGTTGATGCCATAAGGGCGCAAGGACCCCAGACGGAATATGAGGTGCTGTTCCTCCAATTTCCGCTGTTGCTCACTCTGGCAATGGAGGAGACCCAGGACAGAGAGGTCGGATTGGGAATGGGAGGGGGAGTTGAAGTGCTGAGCCACCGGGAGGTCAGGTAGGTTAAGGCGGACTGAGCGGAGGTGTTCGGCGAAACGGTCGCCCAACCTACGCTTGGTCTCACCGATGTAAATTAGCTGACATCTAGAGCAGCGGATGCAGTAGATGAGGTTGGAGGAGATACAGGTGAACCTTTGTCGCACCTGGAACGACTGCTTGGGACCTTGAATGGAGTCGAGGGGGGAGGTGAAGGGACAGGTGTTGCATTTCTTGCGGTTGCAACGGAAAGTGCCCGGGGAGGGGGTGGTGCGGGAGGGAAGGGAAGAATTGACGACTATCCTTTCTCTCTGGAGATGCTTCCTGACCCACTGAGTCATTCCAGAACTTTGTGTCTGTCATTGGTATAAATCAGCAATAGTAGTTCTTTGTTTCTACAGGAAAAATTCTGTTTGGTTGCATAACTTCAGGCCCTTTTCTGGATATAGACCCCTGGTACAAATGCACAAAGCTTTCCTGTCATAAGTCTTCAAGAAGGAACTGCAGATGCTGGAAAATCGAAGGTACACAAACATGCTGGAGAAACTCAGCGGGTGCAGCAGCATCTATGGAGCGAAGTAGACAAAGTGTTCAAGAAGGAACTTCAGTCTGAAGAAGGGTTTCGGCCCGAAACGTTACCTATTTCCTTCACTCCATAGATGCTGCTGCACCCGCTGAATTTCTCCAGCATTTTTGTGTACCTGTCATAAGTCTGCTGAGTTAAGTGGGTCCTATGAACTTATCACAGCGGTTAGGGAATATGTGATTCTGTTCCATTCTGTTTGTAGTTTGTTTGGTTGTTTGTTTGTTTGTCTTTTTGCACAAAGTCCGCGAGCATTGCCACTTTTCATTTCACTGCACATCTCGTATGTGTATGTGACGAATAAACTTGACTTGACTTGACGAACTTTAATTAAAAAACTGGTGATTCACAAAGCTAACTGTGGATTCTGGGCATTCCTATATCCCCAATCCTACAGACCCTGCAGGTTGAGTTAGCACCCAAAGATTAATCTGCTACTGTCCTCACCTGGGACAAATGGATGGATGAATGTGCTCCACATACTGGCAAGTCAAACTTCTCCTTCAGTATCTCCTTAGGTCCCTATTCCCATAGTGGAATTAGGACCATACATTGTCTACATGGACGGTTAAAGGAACAATGAGAAACCATACTTCAAGGAATTTCGTAGTCAGAGTGTAGTGAATCTAGAATTCATTGTCACAGAAGGTTGTGGAGGCCAAGTCAATTTTTAAGGCAGAGATTGCTAGATTCTTGATTAGAACAGTATCAGAGGTTATGGGGAGAATGGGGTTGAGAGGGAAAGATAGATAGATAGGTCAGCCATGATTGAATGGTGGAGTAGACTTGATGGGCCAAATTGAGCAATTCTGCCCCTATAACTTATGAAGTTATGAACTAACCTCTGTCCATAGGTGTATATGCAGGCACGTTAGCAAGCCAAATAAGAAGAGCTGGTCAGGACTCGTTACTTCTGTGCTCAATATCCTGCAATGACCCTACAGTCAGAAACACATATCGCTGTGTGCACAATTAAACAAGGTCTTCCACCTCTTCTCTTAAGAAGATCTTGCAAGTTTGAGCATTTGCCTTGCACCCAACAATTCCTACCATCTTGATCCTGGCATTTTACCCTTTGATGCTCTCTGTCCATCCACAAGGATACTGAACACAGGAGGACAAGCTGGGATTGGAGGGGTAAGATTCCAGTCCTCCACATTGTGGGAAAAATCGAACTCTGTCAGTCTAAGTTAGGAAGATTACAAGACACGAGGGTGGAGATGATTTCCAAAAGAGCAATAATCAAGACCGGACTCTCATGTAAATCTGCAGTGGAGACAGATTCCAGACACATGGCACCTGGGAGAAATGCAGGAACATGGATAATTGGCATTACCTGTTGTTGTAAACTTTGAACAATGGAGTGAATTTTGTGGCTGGCACGCTGCAAAAATAGAGGAAAACAAAAGATCCAGGGAAAAGAAGCAAAATTGTTCTTACCATGGCTGATCCATTATCCCGGGTGAGAGGTGTAGGAATTATAAACACAGTGTCTCCAGACAGAAGTGGGGAACTTGTATCCTGAGCACATGTGCCAGTCCAAGATACTTTCGGTGTACTTGCTTGCATTCCTTTATCATTATAGTCATTGCACACGTCTTTGCCCACAGTTCTAAACAAGAACAATACTGTCATGTACCAGAAAGGGATTCACCCCATCACCTTCACATCCCCTCCCTCCATCACCCTGAATTAATTGTACTGTGAGCAGGCAAGGCCTTTGCTTTTTCAAATGCCCTGTCATTTTAGAATTAAGTGAATATTAGATTTAATGATTTTTGGTCCTTATTTTCTGATTTACTTTGAATTAATATAGTTTGGAGTAAACTACAATATTAAGAAATGTTTGCATTTTGCTTCTCATTGATTAAAAGATACATTTTTCTCTTTGGTAAATAACAAAAACAACAACTAACCAAATCTACATAAATTTCTCACAGAATAATTCTCCCAAACGAACAACGCAACAGTAAGGAGGTGACATATCTGTGCTGACAGAGGAAATTAGTGATAGTGTTTCATCCAGGCAGAGGTTCATAGAGTTCCAACAACACTTGGGGGCATTTAGAATTCAGCAAAAGAGGGCCAGGATAATTGATAAAGGAAGAGAAGGTGGAATATCAGAGTAAACAAAGAAAATAAAATTATAAGGAATTCTAAAGGTAAGTAAAAAGGAGCAGAGCAGTGATGGAAAATGTAGGTACCCTTGCATCTGATACTGGAGTACATAGAACAACATGGAACATGGAACAGTACAGTACAGGAATGGACCCTTCAGCCCAGAATGTTTGTGCCGAACATGATGCCAAATTAAACTGGTCTCATCTGTGTGTACACAATTGAAATCCCCTGAGCTTCCATGTGACTATCTAAAAGCCTCTTAAATTGTATCTGCCTCCACCTGCACCCCTAGCAATGTGTTCCAGGTGCCCACTACTCTTGCGTAAATAATTGTGCTACATATCTCCATTAAACTTTTCATAGAAACATAGAAACATAGAAAATAGGTGCAGGAGTAGGCCATTCGGCCCTTCGAGCCTGCAGCTCCATTCAATATTTCCTCTCCTATCTTCCAGCTGTGCCATCTCGGGTAGGTCATTTCCACCCTGGGAAAAAGATTCTGACTGTCTAACCTATCTATGCCTCTCAAAATGTTATATATCAAATGTCTATCAAGAGTTTGCAGAGGGGATGAAGAAATGACAGAGGCAAAAAACAGTTACTTTGGGAAAACCTAGTAGACATAGAAGTAAAATGGTTATGGCACATGGGACATAAGGTGTGTTGGCAAACTAGATCCAAAATTGGCCTGAACTACAATGGCTAGGTTTCCACCTGCAATTGATGGGACCAGTGTTTGTAATTAATTGTAAAACACATTAAGTTATTACAGTCTAACAGCTATTAGGGGCACTACACTAGCTCTTCAGAAAATGTCAGTGCATTGAGGCTTAAGTACACGGAATAAACTTAAGGAAATAATTTTTATTGCTAACAAAAATCAATTCATCTTCATCAATATTGTCATTTCTTTACTATACTTTAGACTTTAGAGATACTGCATGGAGACAGGTCCTTTGGCTGACCGAGTCCATGCCGACCAGCAATCACCCCGTACACTATCCTATGCCCCAGGGATAATTTTACAATTTTTAACGAAGCCAATCAGCCTACAAACCTGTACGTCTTTGGAGTGTGGAATGAAACCGGAGAAAACCCACGCAGTCACAGGGAGAACGTACAAACTCCATAAAGACAGCACCCGTATCAGGATCGAACCTGGGTCCCTGGCACTGTAATGCCCCTGTCCCACTTAGGAAACCTCAACGGAAACCTCTGGAGACTTTGTGCCCCACCCAAGGTTTCCGTGCGGTTCCCGGAGGTTCCCAGAGGTTCCCGGAGGTTTTTGTCAGTCTCCCTACCTGCTTCCACTACATGCAACCTCCGGCAACCACCTGCAACCTCCAGGAACCTCCAGGTTCTTTAGTAACTTGTCAGTTTCTTTGTTGAACTAAATTAAGGCGCATGTTGCAATCAAAAGCGCTTGAACAATTGGTTGGGAAGAAAGCCAAAAGTCTCCAAAGGTTTCCGTTCAGGTTTCCTAAGTGGGACGGGGGCATTAGGCAGCAACTCTAGTGCTGTGTCACTGTGCCGCCATAAATGATAAGCATTGGAATTTCCTAACTGCAGGGTTCAACTCATCAATTAACTAAACAAGGCGAGTATTTGATCAGCAGTTGATATATTAAAGTACAATTAAACTGATTGGCTAGTAATTAATACAACTTGGTAGATATCAGTTTACAATGCAGACTTTTCCTTACCCTGCCAACGGGCCATTCTCATGTGATAATCGGTTATCCATTTCATGTGTATTTACTCCCCGATCTCTGTCGTAATTCTGGTGTACCATGCTACAGGGCTCCAATTAACTACAGGCCTCACATGCTGGAAACACAAAGAATGTGGAAATGAAATAAAGAACCTGAATCACCACTCAGATTAGGAAACTGACTCCACACTAACAAGGAGTGGAATTATATATGTTCAACTGTTTTGAGAACCTTGACAGAAATGTCGATGTCCATCAATAGATTTAAACCACTTGGTCCCACTTGGACCCTGCACAGTCCACCAGCAATAAAAGCCATATCAGAACATTAAAAAATTGGACAATGATGAATTACCTTCCTTCACTGCATTAAAGAGAGGAGATGTGGCAAACACTCAGCAGGTCAGGCAGCGTCTGCGGAGTGAGAAACAGAATTAATGTTTCAAGTCAAGAACCTTTCATCCGATTTAAAGTGAGTTGTGACTTATTCAATTACCTCAGGGAAGTTCAATCATTCTGTTCATGAATATGATTAAAATGCATATGTTCTCCTGTCCTAACCCCAAGTGAATCACCAGCATTAAACTGCCAGAACATACTTTCAATAAAATAAAATTAATAACATCAGTATAGACGTCAAAGAATTCATAGGCACAAAAAGCTGGAGTAACTCTGTGGGTCAGACAGCATCTCTGGAAAAAAAGGAACAGGTTACGTTTTGGGTCAAGACCCTTCTTCATAGTTCATCAAAGTGAGAGGTAATAACCAGGGATATTCGCTCCTAATAACAATTCTACCCAATGAGTCAAGTGCATCTATTTAATTGGTGAAATCAGGTTCCAAATGAAACAACCATTGAAAGCTAATCAATATTACAAAGTATTTTAAAGATTCAAGTACATCTACAGAACACAACATCAAACCACATTGCAGGTACATGGGACATTTGGGACATTAGCTGGTAACAAATGAAAATCTAGATGGGCTTATTAGTAAATTTGGAGATGACAAAATAATTTGTGGATTTGAGGATGATAAAGAAGGTTTTTATAGGGCACTGCTAGAAATAAGCCAGTTGGAAATATGGGCAGAGAAAAGGAAGATGGAGTTTAATCTGGACATGCCATGAACAAAGCCATGCTGACTATCCCTAAATGGTCTCATCCAAATGTGTATGAATCCTATTCCTATGAATCCTCTCAATCACTGGTGTGAGAAAAAGATAGCCAGAAAAAGCAGCCTACCAGAGGACTGGAAGAAATTCAGAGTCCAGCAGAGGAGGACAAAGGGCTTAATTAGTAAAGGGAAAATAGATTATGAAAGAAAACTGGCAGGGAACATAAAAACTGACTGCAAAAGTTTTCATAGATATGTGAAGAGAAAAAAGATTAGTTAAAACAAATGTGGGTCCCTTGCAGTCATGAAACAGGCGAATTGATCATGGGGAACAAGGACATGGCAGACCAATTGAATAACTACTTTGGTTCTGTCTTCACTAAGGAAGACATAAATAATCTGCCGGAAATAGCAGGGGACCGGAGGTCAAATGAGATGGAGGAACTGAGTGAAATCCAGGTTAGCCGGGAAGTGGTGTTAGGTAAATTGAATGGATTAAAGGCCGATAAATCCCCAGGGCCAGATAGGCTGCATCCCAGAGTACTTAAGGAAGTAGCCCCGGAAATAGTGGATGCATTAGTGATAATTTTTCAAAACTCGTTAGATTCTGGAGTAGTTCCTGAGGATTGGAGGGTAGCTAATGTAACCCCACTTTTTAAAAAGGGAGGGAGAGAGAACACGGGGAATTACAGACCAGTTAGTCTAACATCGGTAGTGGGGAAAATGCTAGTCAGTTATTAAAGATGGGATAACAGCACATTTGGAAAGTGGTGAAATCATTGGACAAAGTCAGCATGGATTTACAAAAGGTATATCATGTCTGACGAATCTTATAGAATTTTTCGAGGATGTAACTAGTAGAGTGGATAAGGGAGAACCAGTGGATGTGTTATATCTGGACTTTCAGAAGGCATTCGACAAGGTCCAACATAAGAGATTAGTATGCAAACTTAAAGCACACGGCATTGGGGGTTCAGTATTGATGTGGATAGAGAACTGGCTGGCAGACAGGAAGCAAAGAGTAGGAGTAAACGGGTCCTTTTCAGAATGACAGGCAGTGACTAGTGGGGTACCGCAAGG
Organism: Amblyraja radiata; assembly: GCF_010909765.2. Lineage (NCBI taxonomy): Eukaryota > Metazoa > Chordata > Chondrichthyes > Rajiformes > Rajidae > Amblyraja > Amblyraja radiata. The sequence goes on along the minus strand of NC_045961.1, from coordinate 86,951,949 downwards.
CTCAGTGCTGGGACCCCAAGTAGGCTGCAAGGTGACTTGGATAGGTTGGGTGAGTGGGCAAACGCATGGAAGATGCAGTATAATGTGGATAATGTGGGTGTTATGGTACACCAGTCATTGAAAGTAGGCATGCAGGTGCAGCAGGCAGTGAAGAAAGCGAATGGTATGTTAGCATTCATAGCAAAAGGATTTGAGTATAAGAGCAGGGAGGTTCTACTGCAGTTGTACAGGGTCTTGGTGAGACCACACCTGGAGTATTGCATACAGTTTTGGTCTCCTAATCTGAGGAAAGACATTCTTGCCATAGAGGGAGTACAGAGAAGGTTCACCAGACTGATTCCTGGGATGTCAGGACTTTCATATGAAGAAAGACTGGATAGACTTGGTTTGTACTCGCTAGATTTTAGAGGATTGAGGGGGGATCCTATAGAAACATACACAATTCTTAAGGGGTTGGACAGGCTATATGCAGGAAGATTGTTCCCGATGTTGGGGAAGTCCAGAACAAGGGGTCACAGTTTAAGGATAAGGGGGAAGACTTTTAGGAGCAAGATGAGAAAAACATTTTTCACACAGAGAGTGGTGAATCTCTGGAATTCTCTGCCACAGAAGATAGTTGAGGCCAGTTCATTGGCTATATTTAAGAGGGAGTTAGATGTGGCCCTTGTGGCTAAACGGATCAGGGGGTATGGAGAGAAGGCAGGTACAGGATACTGAGTTGGATGATCAGCCATGATCATATTGAATGGCGGTGCAGGCTCGAAGGGCCAAATGGCCTACTCCTGCACCTATTTTCTATGTTTCTATGTTTCTATGTGAAGCTCATCAGCCCTTAATTTCCTGTATTATCACCATTTCCCTTCTTAAACAAAGGCTCTTCGCCAGTCCTCTTGGACCTCGTCAATGGTTAGAGAGGATACGAAGATATTTGCACCTGCAATCTCCTCTCTTGTCTGTCCCAAGAACCAGCTTACAGACTTTCAGTCGGATAAGCAACCCTTAACCACTCCCCACTGTCTATTATCACTAAACCAATTTTGGATCTAGTTTGCCAACACACCTTATGTGTTTGCCAACACACCTTAAGTCCCATGTGCCAGAACCTTCAAGACTAGCCTACTATGAGGCTACTAGCCTACATAAAGTATTTCTATCGCCCTGTCTTTACCAATTTTGTTACTTACTTCCTCTAAACACTCAGATTGGAGAGATAGGATTTCTTCTGCACAAAACCATGTGAACTATTCCTAAATTGTCCCTATGTACCACCTGCCATATCCTCACCTTAACAATCTAACTTCTGGATTCTTCTCATGTTCCTTATTACCACCAACATTTATATTGTCCAGAAACATGGATGGATTATACATGATTACATGAGCAAATTCACTGATGGGTATCATGAGCATCAGCACTGACCACTATAGTCCCCCCTCAGATCTGCCAAACAGACTTCCCTTTTAAATTCCCACAAAGAGTTGTCTCAATCTTTGTAACTTCTAAGCACCTCGTTTCCATTTTCTTACAAACAATCTCCAGCATTTTCTCCATCAGTCTCACCAGTCTGTAGCTTCCATAGACAAACCAGTCTATAGTTTCCATAGGTAGACACAAAATGCTGGAGTAACTCAGCGGGCCAGGCAGCATCTCTGGAGAGAAGGAATGGATGGCGTTTCGGGTGGAGACCTTTCTTCAGACTGATGTCAGGGGAGTGGGCGGGACAGAGATAGAATGTACTTGGACACAGTAAAGGGCCTGTCCCACAAGCATGCGACTCCATGCGGCAAGCGCAACCTAACGTGGTCGCTTGAGCCCTACGGCCTCGCGGGGCCGGTCCCACTTCGATCGCCGGAGCCGTATGGAGTTGTGCGGAGTTGGTCCCGACATCGCGCGGGGCTCCGAAAAACTGACCGTGTTCAAAAATTCCGTGCGGCAACGGCCTGTCGGCCCGCAGCCGCCTCGACGCCGTACGCACCGCCTCGACGGGCATATGCAGCGTCTCGACGCCGGACGCAGCGTCTTGACGCCGTACGTCATGCAGACTTCGCTCGAACTTCACGTCACTCACTCGACCTCCGCGCGGCCCCCGCTTCTGGTTTGGTCGCGCTCGCCGCATGCAGGTGCATGCTGGTGGAACCGGCCCTGTCCGGGGATCACTCGACCTCCGCGCGGCCCCCGCTTCCGGTTCGGTCGCACTTGCCGCGTGCAGGTCACATGCTCGTGGGACAGGCCCTTAAGACTAGTGGAGAACTGGGAAGGGGGAGGGGATGGAAAGAGAGAGAAAGCCAGGGCTATTTGAAGTTAGAGAAGTCAATATTCATACCGCTGGGGTGTAAGCTACCCAAGCGAAAAATATCAGGTACTGTTCCTCCAATTTGCTGGGCCTCTGACAATGGAGGAGGCACAAGACAGAAAGGTCGAATTGGGAATGGGAGGGGGGGTTAAAGTGCTGAGCAACAGGAGATCAGGTAGGTTAAGGCAGACTGAGCGGAGGTGTACAGTGATGACTGAGCGTATAGTTTACATATTTGCTTCAGCAATGGAGTTACCATTTGCCAACTTCCAGTTTGGAGAACCCATTCTCGAACAAGTGGAGTCTTGGAAGATGACTACCAATGCATCCACTTTCTCTGTAGCTGCTTCCAACAAAAACCCAGAACTCAAGTTTTCGGTCTCATGAATTTCTCTAATACTAAGTTTTCAACTCACACAAAAATCTCCGAGATCCACGTTCACCTGGGTGTGCAGTCCCAATTCCCAGTAGTTTTTTGTGTCTTCTATGCTATTAAAAACAAAAGACATAAAGTGCCCGAGTAACTCCGTGGGTCAGACAGCATCTTTGGAGAACATGGATAGATGATGTTTTGGGTCGGGACCCTTCTTTACACTGATTATGGTGGTGGAGCGGGTTAAGAAAACTAGAGGAAAGAAGGTGCAGAACAACGTCTGGCAAGTGAAAGGTGGATAGGAAGATGGATGGACATGGATGGCCAGAGCTGAAAAGACTAAAGGTGTGAGATAAAGATAGAAGAGTTGAGAATTGTGAAGACAGGGGAAGGAATGTAGGTGGAACGGGAACGGGAGAAATGGATGAGAGTCGGGCCGGGGCACAGGGAAGAGAAGGACATGCAGAAGATGGGGCGCGATGGGAGAAAGAAGGGGTGGCGAGAGTTCTGCATTCTTCGTGGCTTGGTTCGGCAACTTGAGCGCCCTGGAGAGGAAAAGACTACAAAAATGAGTAAACACTGCCCAGTCCATCATCGGCTCTGACCTTCCTTCCATCGAGGGGATTTATCGCAGTCGCTGCCTAAAAAAGGCTGGCAGTATCATCAAAGACCCACAACATCCTGGCCACGCACTCATCTCCCTGCTACCTTCAGGTAGAAGGTAAAGGAGCCTGAAGACTGCAACAACCAGGTTCAGGAATAGCTACTTCCCCACAGCCATTAAACCTGGCTCGGACAAAACTTTGATTATTAATAACCAATTATCTGTTATTTGCACTTTATCATTTTATTTATTCATGTGTGTATATATTTATATTATGGTATATGGACACATTGATCTGTTTTGTAGTAAATGCCTACTATGTTCTGTGTGCAGAAGCTTTAAGAATTTCATTGTCCTATCAGGGACACATGACAATAAACTCACTTGAACTTGAACTTGAACTTCTGTGCTGTTCCTTTATTCCCCACACTTATCACTACAGTCATTAACCTCTGTTGTTCTTTTTTTTTTGACATATATAGTGACTTTATAATCTGCTTTTATCTGTTGTACCTTCCCAAGCTAGAGTCCAAATGAATCACGCAGCAACCGGTTGATTGTGGCAATGTTTTCATGTTATTGCAGGCTACAGTGCAAACTCAAGGCCAGAGTGCTGACAACACAACCCTCACCTATGAGCTCATTGCATTTCATGCTGGTTTTGAACACCAGAATGGTCACCGCCCCAACATCCTTGGGTGCAGCTGTATTGTTGCGGATGTCAGTTGATTGTAGCCTTCCTGAGAGTGAACTTGCAGAAAACCACAGGTGGAGTTCCTGGCCATGTCCTCACAACCTGTTAGCATCCGCTAGCAAGAGTTTTTGTGGACATCTTTAATCTCTTCCCTACTCCAATCTGAGAATTGGCTACTGCTTTAAGACCACTATCATCCCAGTGCTAATGAAAAGCAAGGTAGTATGCCTTGATAACAACTGTTTTGTAGAAATTGCATCCACTGTAACAAAGTTACAGTCACCTGGAGTATTGCGTACAGTTAGAAACAAAGAAACATAGAAATTAGGTGCAGGAGTAGGCCATTCGGCCCTTCGAGCCTGCACCGCCATTCAATATGATCATCGCTGATCATCCAACTCAGTATCCCGTACCTGCCTTCTCTCCATACCCTCTGATCCCCTTAGCCACAAGGGCCACATCTAACTCCCTCTTAAATATAGCCAATGAACTGGCCTCGACTACCCTCTGTGGCAGAGAGTTCCAGAGATTCACCACTCTCTGTGTGAAAAAAGTTCTTCTCATCTCGGTTGTAAAGGATTTCCCCCTTATCCTTAAGCTGTGACCCCTTGTCCTGGACTTCCCCAACATCGGGAACAATCTTCCTGCATCTAGCCTGTCCAACCCCTTAAGGATTTTATAAGTTTCTATAAGATCCCCTCTCAATCTCCTAAATTCTAGAGAGTATAAACCAAGTCTATCCAGTCTTTCTTCATAAGACAGTCCTGACATCCCAGGAATCAGTCTGGTGAACCTTCTCTGCACTCCCTCTATGGCAATAATGTCCTTCCTCAGATTTGGAGACCAAAACTGTACGCAATACTCCAGGTGTGGTCTCACCAAGACCCTGTACAACTGCAGTAGAACCTCCCTGCTCCTATACTCAAATCCTTTTGCTATGAAAGCTAACATACCATTCGCTTTCTTCACTGCCTGCTGCACCTGCATGCCTACTTTTAATGACTGGTGTACCATGACACCCAGGTCTCGCTGCATCTCCCCTTTTCCTAGTCGGCCACCATTTAGATAATAGCCTCACATTTATCCACATTATACTGCATCTGCCAAACATTTGCCCACTCACCCAGCCTATCCAAGTCACCTTGCAGTCTCCTAGCATCCTCCTCACAGCTAACACTGCCCCCCAGCTTAGTGTCATCCGCAAACTTGGAGATATTGCCTTCAATTCCCTCATCCAGATCATTAATATATATTGTAAATAGCTGGGGTCCCAGCACTGAGCCTTGCGGTACCCCACTAGTCACTGCCTGCCATTGTGAAAAGGACCCGTTTACTCCTACTCTTTGCTTCCTGTTTGCCAGCCAGTTCTCTATCCACATCAATACTGAACCCCCAATGCCGTGTGCTTTAAGTTTGTATACTAATCTCTTATGTAGGACCTTGTCGAAAGCCTTCTGGAAGTCCAGATACACCACATCCACTGGTTCTCCCCTATCCACGCTACTAGTTACATCCTCGAAAAATTCTATAAGATTCGTCAGGCATAATTTACCTTTTGTAAATCCATGCTGACTTTGTCCAATGATTTCACCACTTTCCAAATGTGCTGCTATCCCATCTTTAATAACTAGCAGTTTCCCCACTACCGATGTTAGACTAACTGGTCTGTAATTCCCCGCTTTCTCTCTCCCTCCCTTCTTAAAAAGTGGGGTTACGTTTGCTACCCGCCAATCCTCAGGAACTACTCCAGAATCTAAAGAGTTTTGAAAGATTATTACTAATGCATCCACTATTTCTGGAGCTACTTCCTTAAGTACTCTGGGATGCAGCCTATCTGGCCCTGGGGATTTATCGGCCTTTAATCCATTCAATTTACCCAACACCACTTCCCGGCTAACCTGGATTTCACTCAATTCCTCCAACTCCTTTGACCCGCGGTCCCCTGCTATTTCCGGCAGATTATTTATGTCTTCCTTAGTGAAGACGGAACCAAAGTAGTTATTCAATTGGTCTGCCATATCCTTGTTCCCCATGATCAACTCACCTGTTTCTGACTGCAAGGGACCTACATTTGTTTTAACTAATCTTTCTTTTCACATATCTATAAAAACTTTTGCAGTCAGTTTTTATGTTCCCTGCCAGTTTTCTTTCATAATTTATTTTTCCTTTCCTAATTAAGCCCTTTGTCCTCCTCTGCTGGTCTCTGAATTTCTCCCAGTCCTCCGGTATGCTGCTTTTTCTGGCTAATTTGTACGCATCATCCTTCGCTTTGATACTATCCCTGATTTCCCTTGTTATCCACGGATGCACTACCTTCCCTGATTTATTCTTTTGCCAAACTGGGATGAACAATTTTTGTAGTTCATCCATGCAGTCTTTAAATGTCTTCCATTGCATATCCACCGTCAACCCTTTTAGAATTAATTGCCAGTCAATCTTGGCCAATTCACGTCTCATACCCTCAAATTTACCTTTCTTTAAGTTCAGAACCATTGTTTCTGAATTAACAATGTCACTCTCCATCCTAATGAAGAACTCAACCATATTATGGTCACTCTTGCCCAAGGGGGCACGTACAACAACACTGCTAACTAACCCTTCCTCGTTACTCAATACCCAGTCTAAAATAGCCTGCTCTCTCGTTGGTTCCTCTACATGTTGATTTAGATAACTATCCCGCATACATTCCAAGAAATCCTCTTCCTCAGCACCCCTGCCAATTTGATTCACCCAATCTATATGTAGATTGAAGTCACCCATTATAACGGTTTTGCCTTTGTCGCACGCATTTCTAATTTCCTGTTTGATACCATCTCCAACTTCACTACTACTGTTAGGTGGCCTGTACACAACACCCACCAGCGTTTTCTGCCCCTTAGTGTTTCAGTTTTGGTCTCCCAATCTGAGGAAAGACACTCCTGCCATAGAGGGAGTGCAGAGATGGTTCACCAGACTGATTCCTGGGATAGCAGGACTTTCATATGAAGAAAGACTGGATAGGCTCGGCTTGTACACGCTAGAATTCAGAAGATTGAGGGGGGATCTTATAGAAACTTACAAAATTCTTAAGGGGTTGGACAGGCTAGATGCAGGAAGATTATTCCCGATGTTGGGGAAGTCCAGAACTAGGGGTCACAGTTTAAGGATAAGAGGGAAGTCTTTTAGGACCGAGATGAGAAAATCTTTTTTTACACAGAGAGTGGTGAATCTGTGGAATTCTCTGCCACAGAAGGTAGTTGAGGCCAGTTCATTGGCTATATTTAAGAGGGAGTTAGATGTGGCCCTGGTGGCTAAAGGGATCAGGGGGTATGGAGAGAAGGCAGGGATGGGATACTGAGTTGGATGATCAGCCATGATCATATCGAATGGCGGTGCAGGCTCGAAGGGCCGAATAGCCTACTCCTGCACCTATTTTCTATGTTTCTATGTTTCTAAAGTGCTTTGAGATGTTGGTTATGCCGCAAATCAACTCTTACCTCAGAATTGACCTGTATTCACTTCAATTTGCCAATCACCACAACAGGTCAATGGCATTTGCTATCTCACTGGCTCTCAGTTCAGTTTAGTTTATTGTCAAGTGTACCGAGGAACAGTGAAAAGCTTTTGTTGCATGCTAACCAGTCAGCGGAAAGACAATATATGATTATAAATAAGACATTTACAGTATATAGATACATAACGGAATAATGTTTAGTGCAATGTAAAGCCAGCAAAGACTGATCAAAGATAGTCCTAGGGTCATCAATGAGGTAGCAGATAGCAGTTCAGGTTTGCTCTCGATTTGTGGTAGGATGATTCAGTTGCCTGATAACAGCTGGGAAGAAACTGTCTCTTTCTAGAGGTGTGCGTTTTCACACTTTTAAACCTTTTACCCGATGGGAGAGGGGAGGAGAGGGTGCCACTCATCCTTGATTATGTTGTTGGTCTTGCCCTCTGTTCAGGATAACATCTGATTAACAGGAACACATACGCCAGACTGCTTGCTGGTCATCAGCTACAGCTCGGCATTCAATGCAATCATCCACTCCAAACTCATCAAGCTCCAATGCCTGGGTCTCTATATTTAATTTTGCAACTGGATCCTTGACTTCCTCATTGGCAGGCCTCAATCAGTGTGTATCGGTAACACCATCTCCTCCTCACTGATCATCAACACAGGTGCACCTCTAGGCTGCATGCCCAGATCTCTGCTCGACTTTCTTTATGCCCGTGACTGCGTGGCTAAGCACTGCTCCAATGCCACCTATAAATCTGTCAACGACACTACTGTGGATGGCAAAGTACCAGTGGCGATGAGTGAGTGTACATGAGAGAGAAAGAACATGTGTAGGAAGGAAATGCAGATGCTGGTTTCCACCGAAGATAGGCGCAAAATGCTGGAGTAACTCAGCGGGTCAGGCAGCATCTCTGGAGAAATGGAATAGGTGACGTTTTGGGTCAAGACCCTTCTATGGTGCTGCCACACAACCTCTTGCTGAACACTAGCAAGACAAAGGAACTAATCGTTGACTTCAATCAGAAAGGAGAAGTCTGGAGACCATGTGTATTATTATCCTTTGGAGGATTGGTGATTGAGAGCCAGCAGCTTCAAATTGCTGGGCATTTAATTCATTTCTAATTTTTTTTTCTATTAGTTCTTTTAGAAATGTCATGTGTAATCCATGTATATTTTATACTTGTGTGCGTCTATGTGCCTGTGATGCCGCTGCAGCAAGATTTCCATTATACCTGTGCCTCATCACTCATGCATATCACAATAAACTCAATTTAACTTCAAGGTTCAAGGTTTCAAGGTCAGTTTATTGTTAAGGTACAGTGAGATTTGAGTTGCCATACAGCCATACTAAGTGAAAAGCAACAATCTTCTCCCTCTTTATTCTCCCGCAGTCGGGACTATCAAAAGCTCCCGCAGCTGGCGATCCGAAGCCCTCGCGTTAGGGTGAGCGAAACTCCCTCGTCGGGACGGTTGAAACTCTCTGCGGCTTGGAGCTCCCGAATCGTTCTCTAACCAGGGACCACGGGCTCCACAATGTTAAAGTCCTCAGGCCCGCGGTTGGAGCTTTCCACAGTTGATCCCCGGCAATGGGATAGCAAGCTCCACGATGGTAAAGGGCCTGTCCCACCAGCATGCGATTGCATGTGATTGCATGCGTCTAGCGCGACCAAACGTGGTCGCTTGAGGCATACAGCCTCGCGGGGCCGGTCCCAATTCGAACCCCGGAGGCGTATGGAGTTGTGCTGGGCTGGTCCCGACATCATACTCACCAATCAGCTGGGCAGGAGGCGGGCCGACTGAATTTGGACGTCGCACTGCGTCGGGCGGTGACGTCATCGCGCAATGCCACGACGTCAAGACCCTGCGTACGCCCATTGAGACGCTGCGTACGCCCATCAAGACGCTGCGTACAGCGTCAAGACGCTTCGTACAACGTCAAGACGCTGCGTACGCCCGTCGAGACGCAGCGTACGCCCTCAATGCGCCTGCGGGCCGACAGGACGTTGTCGCGCAGAATTTTCGGACAGGTTGTACTTTCCCCTTCCCTATCAATAACTATTCCTAATTACTCTGCATCTCAGCACTTTGCAATCTGTCACCATTTAGAAGATTTAAAAGAAAATTCTCCTCAGATATGGGCCCCAAAACTTCTCACAATTAAACTCGGTTTGCTAGATGTTTGCCTTATTTGTAATCTGTCTATCTCTATCCCAGCCTCTCGATCAACTGTGCACAACTAATGCCCCTGTCCCACTTAAGAAACCTGAACGGAAACCTCTGGAGACTTTGCGCCCCACCCAAGGTTTCCGTGCGGTTCCCGGAGGTTTTTGTCAGTCTCCCTACCTGCTTCCACTACCTGCAACCTCCGGCAACCACCTGCAACCTCCGGGAACCGCACGGAAACCTTGGGTGGGGCGCAAAGTCTCCAGAGGTTGCCGTCCAGGTTTCCTAAGTGGGGCAGGTGCATTACTTTCCTACCTGACTAAGTGCCATCGACCATACCTTTATTAACCTGATCATAGCGGCTCAGCACCAAACCATGTGGCACACCGTTCATTATATCTTGCCAACATGAGAAAGATCCATTGACATTTGCTTACTGTGTTTCCTGAACACACATTCCCAGCAATAGGTTACCTCCTCCTCCACAAGCTCTTATTTTCCAAAAATAATCTGTGCCACGTCACCTTGTGAAATACCCAAGGGAAAACTAAGCATAAAGCACCTGACTATTCACTCCATCCACAACCCATGTTCCTTCTTCAAATGGACTCCAGTATCGTGGTCAGACTTTATTTCCTTTCCACTAAAATCATGTTGACTTTGAATGATCACCATAAAGTTTTCTGTGTCCTGATACATTTAAGAAAGAACTGCAGATGCTGGAAAAATCGAAGGCAGTCAAAAAAGCTGGAGAAACTCAGCGGCTGAGGCAGCATCTATAGAGCGAAGAAATAGGCGACGTTTCGGGTCGAGACCCTTCTTCAGACAGATATCCGGGTGTGGGGGGGGGGGGGGGAATGGCGGGAAAAAGACAGGAAGAGGTGGAGACAGTAGGCTGTGGGAGAGCTGGGAAGGGGAGGGGAAGGAAGGAGAAAGCAAGGACTGCCTGAAATTGGAGGGCAATGTTCATACCCTGGGGGGTAAACTACCCTACCCAAATTCGACTTCTCCAATTTCAGGTAGTCCTTGCTTTATCCTTTCTTCCCCTCCTCTTCCCAGCTCTTCCACAGCCTACTGTCTTCGCCTCTTCCCTTCTATTACCCGCCCCTCCACGACATCAGTTTGAAGAAGGGTCCCGTCCTGAAACGTCGCCTATTCCTTTGCTCTATATATGCTGCCTCACCCGCTGAGTTTCTCCAGCTTTTTTGACTACCTTCGATTTTCCCAGCCTGATATCATGTCTTTAGTAAAAGCTTAGAAACATAGAAACAGGTGCAGGAGGAGGCCATTCGGCCTTTCGAGCCAGCACCGCCATTCATTGCGATTATGACTGATCGTCCCCAATCAATAACCCGTGCCTGCCTTCTCCCCATATCCCTTGATTCCACTAGCCCCTAGAGCTCTATCTAACTCTCTTAAATCCATCCAGTGATTTGGCCTCCACTGCCCTCTGTGGCAGGGAATTCCACAAATTCACAACTCTCTGGGTGAAAAAAAATTTCTCACCTCAGTCTTAAATGGCCTCCCCTTTATTCTAAGACTGTGGCCCCTGGTTCTGGTCTCGCCCAACATTGGGCACATTTTTCCTGCATCTAGCTTGCCCAGTCCTTTTATAATTTTATATGATTCTATAAGATCCCCCTCATCCTTCTAAACTCCAGTGAATACAAGCCTAGTCTTTTCAATCTTTCCTCATCCCAGGGATCGATCTCGTGAACCTACGCTGCACTGCCTCAATCACAAGGATGTCCTTCCTCAAATTAGGAGACCAAAACTGTACACAATACTCCAGATGTGGCCTCACCAGAGCCTTATACAACTGCAGAAGAACCTCTTTACTCCTATACTGAAATCCTCTTGTTATGAAGGCCAACATTCAATTAGCTTTCTTCACTGCCTGCTGTACCTGCACACCAACTTTCAGTGGCCGGTGTACAAGGACACCCAGGTCTCGCTGTACCTCCCCCTTACCTAACCTAATCCCATTGAGATAATAATCTGCCCCCTTATTTTTGCCACCAAAGTGGATAACCTCACATTTATCTATATTATACTGCATCTGCCACCTATCTGCCCACTCACTCAACCTGTCCAGGTCCCCCTGCAACCTCCTAACATCCTCCTCACAGTGCACACTGCCACCCAGCTTTGTGTCATCTGCAAACTTGCTAGTGTTGCTCCTAATTCTCTCTTCCAAATCATTAATATATATGGTAAACAGTTGCGGCCCCAACACCGAGCCTTGCGGCACTCCACTCGCCACCATCTGCCATTCTGAAAAGGACCCGTTCACTCCTACTCTTTGCTTCCAGTCTGCCAACCAATTTTCTATCCACGTCAACACCCTACCCCCAATACCATGTGCTCTAATTTTAGTCACCAGTCTCCCGTGCGGGACCTTATCAAAGGCTTTCTGAAAGTCTAGATACACTACATCCACTGGATCCCGTTCATCCATTTTACTTGTCACATCCTCTAAAAATTCCAGAAGATTAGTCAAGCATGATTTTCCTTTCATAAATCCATGCTGACTTGGACTAATCCTTTTACTGTTATCTAAATGCCCCATTATTACCTCTTTAATAATTGACTCCAGCATCTTTCCCACCACCGAAGTCAGGCTAACTGGTTTGTAATTCCCCGTTTTCTCTCTCGCTCATTTCTTGAAAAGTGGGATAACATTAGCTAACCTCCAATCCCCAGGAACTGATCCTGAATCTATCGAACATTGGAAAATGATCACCAATACGTTCACTATTTCTAGAGCCACCTCCCTGAGGACCCTGGGATGCAATCCATCAGGCCCCGGGGATTTATCATCCTTCAATCCCATTAGCCTACCCAATACTATTTCTCACCTAATGAAAATTTATTTAAGTTCCTCTATCCCCTTAGATCCTCTTACCTCCAGTACTTCTGGGAGATTGTTTGTGTCATCCGTCATTGAAGACAGATCCGAAGTACCTGTTCAACTCTTCTGTCATTTCCTTGTATCCCATAATAATTTCACCCGTGTCTGCCTTCAAGGGACCCATATTTGGCTTTGCTACTCTTTTACCCTTAACATATCTAAAGAAGATTTTACTGTCCTTCTTTATATTCCTGGCCAGCTTCCCTTCGTACTTCATCTTTTCAGCCCGTATTGCCCGTTTTGTTTCCTTCTGTTGTCCTATGAAAGTTTCCCAATCCTCTGGCTTCCGGCTACTCTTTGCTGTGTTATACATCTTTTCTTTTAGTTTTATTCTATCCCTAACTTCTCTTGTCAGCCACGGTTGCCTCCTACTCCCCTTAGAATCTTTCTTCACTTTTGGAATGAAATGATCCTGCGTCTTCCGGATTATGCCCAGAAATTCCTGCCATTGCTGTTCCACCGTCATTCCTGCTAGTATCCCTTTCCAGTTTACCTTGGCCAGCTCCTCTCTCATGCCTTCATAATCCCTTTTGTTCAGCTACATCACTGCCATTTCCGATTTAACCTTCTCCTTCTCAAATTGCAGATTAAAACTAATCATATTATGATCACTATCTCCAAGTGGTTCCTTTACCTCGAGTTCTCTTATCAAATCTGGTTCATTGGACAACACTAAATCCAGAATCCAGAAAAGCTTGCATTATGTTCCCAGAGAGATGTTAAGATGATTGACTTGTAGATTCCTGTTCTCTGTCTCTTTTGATTTTTGACTAAAGGAGTTACGTTTTCTAATTTCCAATTTAATGCAACCTTCTCCAAGTCCATGAAACTTTGAAAAATTTAAACCAACGCATCAACCACTTTACACTGCACCGAAGACTTGGAGAGGTTCCAACAATTTGCTCAGTCCCTATACCCTGGTGAGTGTAATTGTCCTGAGTTCCTCTCTTGCTTTTGGCCTGCAGATATCTCTGGGCTGCCACTTGTGCCCAGGATAAGTTGTAGCAAAGATGAGCGGGAAGCAAGAGGATTGGGTAATGTTTAAAGAACAACAGAAGATAACCAAAAAGACAATACGGGGAGAAAAGATGAGGCAGGAAGGTAAGCAGGCCAAGAAAATAAAGCAGGATAGTAAAAGCTTCTTTAGGTATGTGAAGAGGAAAAAATTAGTTAAGACCAAAGTTGGACCCTTGAAGAATGAAAAAGGTGAATTTATTATGGGGAACAAGGAAATGGCAGATGAGTTGAACTGGTACTTTGGATCTGTCTTCACTAAGGAGGACACAAACAATCTTCCTGATATAGCAGTGGCCAGAGGATCTGGGGTGACGGAGGAACTGAAGGAAATCCACATTAGGCAGGAAATAGTGTTGGATAGACTGATGGGACTGAAGGCTGATAAATCCCCAGGGCCTGATGGTCTGCATCCCAGGGTACTTAAGGAAGTGGCTCTAGAAATCTTGGATGCATTGGTGATAATTTTCCAATGTTCTATAGACTCAGGACCAGTTCCTGTGGATTGGAGGGTAGCTAATGTTATCCCACTTTTTAAGAAAGGCGGGAGAGAGGAAACAGGGAATTATAGACCAGTTAGCCTGACATCGGTGGTGGGGAAGATGCTGGAGTCAATTATAAAAGATGAGATAGCCACACATTCGGATAGCAGTAACAGGATCGGTCCGAGTCAGCATGGATTTACGGAGGGGAAATCATGCTTGACTAATCTTCTGGTATTTTTGAAGATGTAACTAGGTAAATGGACAAGGGAGAGCCAGTGGATGTAGTGTACCTGAACTTTCAGAAAGCATTTGATAAGGTCCCTCATAGGAGATTAGTGGACAAAATTAGGGCACATGGTATTGGGGGTAGAGTGCTGACATGGATAGAGGAGTGGTTGGCAGACAGGAAACAAAGAGTAGGGATTAACGGGTCCCTTTCAGAATGGCAGGCAGTGACTAGTGGGGTACCGCAAGGCTCGGTACTGGGACCGCAGCTATTTACAATATACATCAATGATTTGGATGAAGGGATTCAAAGTAACATTAGCAAATTTGCAGATGACACAAAGCTGGGTGGCAGTGTGAACTGTGAGGAGGATGCTATGAGAATGCAGGGTGACTTGGACAGGTTGGGGGAGTGGGCAGATGCATGGCAGATGAAGTTTAATGCGGATAAATGTGAGGTTATCCACTTTGGTAGCAAAAACAAGAAGGCAGATTACTATCTAAATGGAGTCAAGTTTGGAAAAGGGGAAGTACAACGGGATCTGGGGGTCCTTGTTCATCTGTCTATGAAAGTAAGCATGCAGGTACAGCAGGCAGTGAAGAAAGCGAATGGCATGTTGGTCTTTATAACAAGATGAATCAAATATAGGTAAATAAAGAGGTCCTTCTGCAGTTGTACAGAGCCCTAGTGAGACCACACCTGGAGTATTGTGTGCAGTTTTGGTCCCCTAATTTGAGGAAGGACATTCTTGCTATTGAGGGAGTGCAGCATAGGTTTACAAGGTTAATTCCCGGGATGGCGGGACTGTCATATGCTGAGAGAATGGAGCAGCTGGGCTTGTGCACTCTGGAGTTTAGAAGGATGAGAGGATTTCTCATTGAAACGTATAAGATTGTTAAGGGTTTGGACATGCTAGAGGCAGGAAACCTGTTCCCGATGTTGGGGGAGTACAGAACCAGGGGCTACAGTTTAAGAATAAGGAGTAAGCCATTTAGAATGGAGGCGAGGAAACACTTTTTCTCACAGAGCGTAGTGAGTCTGTGGAATTCTCTGCCTCAGAGGTCGGTGGAGGCAGGTTCTCTGGATGCTTTCAAGAGAGAGCTAAATAGGGCTTAAAAATAGGGGATATGGGGAGAAGGCAGGAACGGGGTACTGATTGGGGATGATCAGCCATGAACACATTGAATAGCGGTGCTGGCTCGAAGGGCTGAATTGCCTACTCCTGCACCTATTGTCTATTGTCTATTGTAATATAAAGGAATATAGAGAGAACAACCAGCCTCAGAGTTGGCGGTTGACTTGCTTCCACCCTGTGAGTCGAAGGTTGCTGGAAGGGCCAATGTGGAAACCACAGACTCTTCCACAGAAGTGGTAAGTGTGTTGAAAGGGGCGGAGGGTGGACTGATAGTTTGGAATGCAGATCCATTGGAAGGGACTTCCTGGATACAATACAATACAATACAATACAATTTATTTGTTGTCTATTGAACCCAGAGGTTCAAACGAAATTTGGTTTCTGCAGTCATACAAACAAGAAGAAGAACCAAGACACAACACAATTTACACGAACATCCATCACAGTGAATCTCCTCCTCACTGTGATGGAAGGCAAAGTCTTATCTCTCCCCTGCAGTCCTCGTTCTCCTCCCGATGTCAGAGTCAAAACCCCCGGCGGGCGATGGTAAATAAGTCCCGCGGCAATTATAAAGCCGAACTCGGCCAGCTCCGCGATGGTGGGCAAGTCCGCAGGCTCCGCGACTGGAGCCCCCGGGTCGTTCTGGTTGGAGGCCGCTCCACGGTGCTCGGCCCCAACGACAACGGAGACCCGACAGAGAAAGGGTCGGGTTCTCCGTGCAGGGGAAAGATTTTGAAAAGTTTCCCCCCCCCCCCCCCCCCCCCCTTCTTCTTTTCTATTGGATACTTCTTCTCCATTTGAATGATGGTTGGATTTTCAGAGATCCATGAAGTCGAGGAGACTTTGGGAACAGACATTTCCCTGGAAGTCTCTTGAGGTGACGTGACTCAGATTAGATGCCTGGTTCAAGAGGGTGGAGCACACAAACGATTCAACCCACACACCAAGGCTGCCTAAGCACCAGAACAATGGCAGGACGCTGGCATTAGTTTGCTTATCTAACCATGGCCTTGGAGGCTTTGATAGAGACAGCATTGGTACTGATGCAGGAGTCTGCTGGCAATAGACCTTAATTTGCAGGTGTGCAGAAGGAGTTGGTTAGAAACATAGAAACATAGAAAATAGGTGCAGGAGTAGGCCATTCGGCCCTTCGAGTCTGCACCGCCATTCAATATGATCATGGCTGATCATCCAACTCAGTATCCTGTACCTGCCTTCTCTCCATACCCCCTGATATCTTTATCCACAGGGGCCACATCTACCTCCCTCTTAAATATATCCAATGAACTGGCCTCAACTGCCTTCTGTGGCAGAGAATTCCAGATATTCACCACTCTCTGTGTGAAAAATGTTTTTCTCATCTCGGTCCTAAAAGATTTCCCCCTTATCCTTAAACTGTGACCCCTTGTTCTGGACTTCCCCAACATCGGGAACAATCTTCCTGCACCTAGCCTGTCCAACCACTTAAGAATTTTGTAAGTTGGTTGGAAGAGGTTCTCAGTTTTACAGACTACTCATTTACTGAAGCATCTTCTCGTTTGTTTCGATGAAAAAGTCAAGGACTTGCAGCACAGCCTCCCAGAATACGTGTATGCACATTGTCTCCATAATGCAGTTCGATGACCAGGGCCAGGATGAGGGGATGTGAGGTATGGTAGAACAAACAGGTTACCACGTCTTGTCGAGTAGCTCTGAGGAGTTTGTTTGGTGCGAGGTGACAACTGTAGTGAGAAACATTGAGAGGAACTTTGGCCACGGGTACTGCTTTGTTTGACCCACAGAGACTGAATCTGTGGTGGACCATTGGCAATTATCTCTCACAGAAGCTTACAGAAGCTGTTTTCAGATCAAGAAAAGCCAGAGTGATGTACACTGGCTGATGCACCACATTATAACACACACATTCAAATACAGACTGAACAATGTAATTCCTCACCAGGTTTGTTCCTTGTATTGCAGAATATTGTATTGTATTCCTAGGATATCGTTTCGGTACATGTACATCACAGACCAGGGGAGGTTTGGCCAGGAGTCTACTGTGAAGGGAATGATGGATGGGGTCTGACCCAGTTTGAATCAGGGAATGGATTAGATTTTATAGAAGACAAACACAAACAAAACAGATACAGAACCTTGCACAAGGCACGTTACAGATTGTTGTTTGTTCTGCGCACACGAACAAACATATCCGTCCTTTCATTTTAACAAAATAAACCTTTTTTTGCATTTCATCAACTACCCAGCAGCAGCTCCTTTGGTTTCAGTTCTGCCATATTTAAAACATGGGAATGAATAAAAGTCATTTCTAACTGCATGCTACAATAGTTACAAAGAGTAAAGCATTCTTTGCGCTCAGCTGTGCACGCCAATATCACATTTACCGCACGGCCAGCTCAATAATTTTCAGAACCACATGATGTAAACTGTATTGACCAGCCATGGGAGGGAGTGTTTATACTGAGGGGCTGATGCATGAAGTAGCAGGTCCATTATCCACCTGGATTTCAGAACAATCGCTCCACTATTTCGTTGATCCCCCCTGATCACGGAGGAGCTCGCCCTCACAAAGACAATTTCAGACAACTATTATCAAACAGCTCACAGCAGATATGAATTGCAGCTACTGTAGCCTTGAACAGATTCAAGGACGCAACAACCTCACACAAAAAACAAGATGGTATGCATTGAGGATTCATTCCCTTCAGCTTCAGGCTAAAACACTAAAACAGGTTTACAAAGTGAACACCTGAAAGCCAGGCATTAAGCCGTTCAAAACTGCAAATTGACGATAAAACATTCAACAAAGTGCTTTCTAGTTACCTGGGCAGTATTGCACCTTGCCAGTCGGCGCTGACATTTGTTCACACAGCAGCAATCATGTAAAACCTGATTAACATGGAAGCCGCTGAAAGTTGAAGAGGGAGGGTTTCAGGGTCAAAGTTCAGAGCAGTGCTGCTGCTTCCTGTAAGGTTTGGTGAGTTCAGGTAGATCAGGGTTGATGGGTGACAGCTCTTACCTTCACTTCATCCAGTACCACCGTGAAAGACAGCATTAGGTTCATTTATTATTTGTTGTGGTAGAATAACTTGATGTTGCCTGCTGTGGCTACACTTTCAATTATTTCTTAAACAGATGTGACTACAACCATTTTCCTCACTTTTGAATGGAAAACGTTTCAATTCCTTTCAAAACTGATTAATTACATTTAACAAGATGTTATTTAAAAGCCGATTTATGTCGTGCCAAAGCATTTCAACTGTGAAAACTGCAATGTGAATATTATAAGATAATTTAATCACAATAATGCAGATTTCTTTTACCTGTGCAAAAACCTACTGCACACAGTAAACATTGTAAATCTGTGAAGTATCAGGAAGCAGAGGCAGCAGTATTGGGGAAGATGCAGTTAGAGTCATAGAGTGATACCACAGAAACTGGCCCTTCAGCCCAGCTTGCCCTTGCCGACCAAGGTGCGATCTATACTAGTCCCACCTGCTGCCATTTGGCCCATATCCCTCTGAATCTTTCCTATCCATGTAAACTGAAATTTTCAGCTGTGTCTAATTTGCTTTTGTTTGACATCGGGTGTGCATGAAAGCAACTTTGGCTTGGAGGATTTTCCAGTATTGTATAAGATTTACTCAATGGGGCTTCAAACCATCCAAGCAAATTTGTGAAATAAAAAATATCCACTCATCTTTTATTCAGTCGCCTGGTGCAAATGTGGGATTGGAATTCAACTTTTGTCAAGTCAATATTCCACCCTCCAGGAAGGGCCTGGTCTTCCTTTGGCATCTCAAACACACTCATCCCAAGTGGAAGCCTTGATACCAAGAGTTAACAAGCAATGTGAAAATGGACACAGTAATCAACATCAATCCCATCTTGCCTGAGCCAGAAGCATATAATGCCAAAGCATTGTACTCTCTCTCTCTCCCCTCCCCTTTCCTCATCCAAGAGGCAGGCATGAGGAGCTTTTGCCACTTCAACGTAATGTCAGAAAGTTATATAGCATGGAAACAGTCTTTCAGCCCAACTCATCGACCAAGTTGCCTAACTGAGTTGGTCCCATTTGCCTGCGCCTGTCCTGACCCATATCCCTCCAAGCCTTTCTTGTTCATGTATCTGTCCAAGTGTCTTTTAAACATTGCAAACTTACCTGCCTCTACCACAATTAACTTATTTGTGGATTGTCACCTTGTCCAAGTGGAGAAGCTTGTGTGGACCTGAGCTCCTGGGAGCGATGCCATCTGGAGCTATGCTCCTGGTAGGGCCACCCATGGCAGTAAGGTCGAGGGGGAGGTCTCTGACAAAGGGCAATCCAACCAAGACCTCATTGGTGGAACAGGCGGAGGATGAAGGCTGTAGCAGAAAAGGGTCTCCGGTCGTCTTGGACTCCATGCCACTGGATCCTGATCCAGATCTGTCAAGGACCGTGGGGTGGCTGTCTGTGCACCAGTCTCCCCACGTTAAACAAAGTCATGCACAGGTGTCCTCCATACAGGGAATAGCACCCTGGAGACACCCATGGTCAGCCATGACCGAAGGGGGCCTGTAAATACACAGGTTAAAGCACAAGCATCTTTATTGTCTAGTTCATCATCATATAAGCAGTACATCACAAGTTCAGTCTACTGCAGCTACTGAAGACAGTAGGCGAGTTCTTACACTATAAAACATACATTTAGCCGGAGTTATAATTACTAAGCATTCTGATTGACTAACATGCAATAGCCAATCTACAGGGCCTAAGAAGAAGAACACGATGAAGGACCAGTGACGTATTTCCAAGTCAATATTTCACATGACGTTGGGGGAATCTACACATGCTGGTATTCCCATCTGCCTGCTGCCTTGGCTTTCCTGATGGTAGAAGTCCTTGGTTTTGGAAGTATTGTCTGAACAGAATACAAACTACAAATACAAAACTTCATATTCCATCTCAATAGTCTACAATCCTTGAACATTGAGTTCTCTACTTTCAGGTAACCTGCTCTTCCTCAGTCTCTCTATCCATCCAGACAGTGCTGGATTTTGATGAAGAGAGGCCCTAGGCTATTTCACTTGTGAGGCCCCTCCCAATCCCCCACCCCCACGACTAGAGGAAGATGGAAGAGTCCACCAGATTGACACCAATGTGCAGCCGAGCGTGGCCAATGAGATAAGAGGCTGGAAAGCGGCACTTTATTTATTTATTTATTGCCAGTGCTAGTGTCGAGTTATCAGCTTAAAACACTGTTATTCTGAAATGTAGGGCAAGGAAAATGGCTGAAGTGTTGTTTAGAGACTACAGTGCGTTGTGACAGCCTATGTAAGAAAGGCCTATGACAGTGTCAAAAATATTATGCACCAGGCCTGTACAAAGCTGTTCAAAAAGGGGGGTGGCATGGCAGGATTACAAATATTTAATGTGAAATAAGTGCGCGCAGTGCATATCACAAGCGCGAAGCTCAAAGTCCCTTGCAGCCAGGGTCCAGGGCCCGCTTTAGCTCTGAGGTTTTAGATGCTCTCTGATACATTCTGGGCCTTATTTTGCAGCAATTTTGCACCAAATTTATGACCACTATTTCAGAAATAATTTTGTTTGAGTCAAGAGTAATGAGTGAGTGGAATGGGATGATTGGGATCATTGTTGAATACATTTTAAAAAAATCAAGAATTGAAGTTGCCCTTGTTTTAATAATCAAGTTGTACTGTAAAATGTTATGTAAAATGTTATAAAAGAGCATTCAAACACTGCAAATAAAACCTTTTTTTAGAAAATGTTTTGTGTGTTGATTTGATTGCCTGTTACTGTTTGACTGTGTTAGTGTGTGCACATTAAAAATGATGCAAAAAGAAAGTTTCAAACTATGGAATTCATATTTTTCAGGATTGTTATCAAGGAAAAGAAAGCAGTTCCAATTGTTTGATATTATTCATATGGAGGAGAAAATATAATTGCTCTAAAACCTACCTTAATTTTGCAATCTCACTAAAGATAATCCCCCTTTCCCTCTCCCCCCTCCTCCTTCCCCTTCCCTCTCCCTCCACCTCTCTCCCCCTCCCCATCTCTCTCGCCCCCTCCGTCTCTCCCCCTCCCCCTCTGTCTCTCCCCCTCTGTCTTCCCCCCCACCCTCTCCCCCTCTCACATCCCCCCCTCTCTCTCTCTCTCCCTCCCACGCAGCGAGGCTCTGACTCCGCGCCGCAGACACCGCAGACCCCCCCCCCCCCCCCCCCACCCCCCCCCCCCGTCCCAGAGAAACGGGCACTCCTGCAATGCAATATTCCACTACTTACCTAGAGTAGACACTAGGCATCGAGGTGATTGTGTGGAGTGCAAATGGAGATCTGAACCCGCCCGGGCCCACTGCGCGGAGAGACAGCGTCATTTTGCATCGCTACTGCGTCACCGGCTTCCCCCAACTGCACAGGCGCGGATGGTCGAAATGTTATTTTCCCCAAAACTTCCAGCGGGCCAGAACCAGAATTTTGGGTAATTTCCGTCAAAGAGGAAAAAAAACACCTTGGCTGGAGGCCCCCTAGATTTTGAGGCCCTAGACTTCAGCCTACGAAGCCTATAGGTAAATCCGGCTCTGCATCCAGATCTTCACCTTTCCCACAACGCCCCCTCCACAGCCAGTTTCTTCCCCCACCCATCCTATCTGCCTCTCTCCCACCCACTCCGTTCATCAGACTGAGGAAAGTTCCCTCCCAAAAATCACCTATCTGTGTTCTCCAGGGATGTTGCCTGACCCACAGAGTTACTCCAGCATCTTGTGTCTTTCCTTGGCAAACCAGCATCTGCAGTTCCTTGTTTCAACATCTTTCAGCAGCTCCCTTCCCCTCTATTGGTCCTGTGTTCCAATCTACCCACTCCTTCTCCTCTATTTGGTCCCATACTCCACCTTCCTTTTGCATCAGATTCCATCTTCTGCAGTCTCTAGTTAACACCAGCAATTACATCCCAGCCTCTGTTGTTAACTCTACCCCAGTCTCCCCCACCTGATGATTTTTCGGTGAAGTTTTGCAACTTTGTCGGTGCCAGAAGCATGGTGACACTTGTGTACTGCCCAGGTGAGGTCTGCTGTATGATTTTACCGGGTTGTATGCAAAACAAAGTGTTTCACTGTGTCTTGGTACATGTGACAATAGAGTATCACTGAAATTTTCAATCCCATCCATCAATACACCATGCCTCACCTGGATCCACCCATCATGTGCCAATTCTTTCCCTACCTCTTCAACTCTTTATACTGGCTATCGTTCGCTCCAGTCCAGAGAAAGTGTCTTGACTCGAAACACCAACTGTCCATTTCCATCCATAGATGCCACCTGACCCACTGAGTTCCTCCAATGTGTTCAAGAAGGAACTGCAGGTGCTGGAAAATCAAAGGTACACAAAAATGCTGGAGAAACTCAGCGGGTGCAGCAGCATCTATGGAGCGAAGGAAATAGGCAACGTTTCGGGCCGAAACCCTTCTTCAGACTGATAGGGGGTGGCGGGGAGAAGGAAAGATAAAGGAGGAGGAGGAGCCCGAGGGCTGAGGGATGGGAGGAGACAGCCCGAGGGCTGAGGAAGGGGAGGAGACAGCAAGGGCTAACAAAATTGGGAGAATTTAATATTCATGCCCGCAGGATGCAGACTCCCCAAGCGGAATATGAGGTGCTATTCCTCCAATTTCCGGTGTTGCTCATTCTGGCCATGGAGGAGACCCAGGACAGAGAGGTCGGCTCACTCTGGCCATGGGTCCCGGTGGCTCAGCACTTCAACTCCCCCTCCCATTCCCCGTCCGACCTCTCTGTCCTGGGTCTCCTCCATGGCTAGAGTGAGCAACACTGGAAATTGGAGGAACAGCACCTCATATTCTGCTTGGGGAGTCTGCATCCTGGGGGCATGAACATTGAATTCTCCCAATTTTGTTAGCCCTTGCTGTCTACTCCCTTTCCTCAGCCCTCGGGCTGTCTCCTCCTCCTTTTTCCTTCCTTCTCCCCGCCACCCCCTATCAGTCTGAAGAAGGGTTTTGGCCAGAAACGTTGCCTATTTCCTTCGCTCCATAGATGCTGCTGCACCCGCTGAGTTTCTCCAGCATTTTTGAGTTCCTCCAATGGTTTGCTTGTGGTCTGAAGAAGGGTCTTCACTCGAAGCAACACCCATTCCTTCTCTCCAGAGATGCTGCCTGTCCCAGTGAATTGCTCCAGCATTTTGTGTCATATCTTTGGTTTAAACCAGCATCTGCATTTCCTTCATACACATTTTGTCCTCCAGCGGTTTGTTTTTGTGGCTGTTGTCGGAATAGCATGGGTAAGTAACTGCAATGCATTTTGCCGATGGTGCACACTGCAGCTACTGTAGTTATTAAATGTCAGAATCCTGCATTTTAAACTTGCCACTCTCTGGCACTACATTGTTCCATCTTCAAAACGACCCATGTACTCCAGCTGTCTGTTGCCTTGTCTGTTAGTCAATCCTCAACCCATGTTGTTGTAATATGTTTTGTTCACCGAGTCTCTTGTGTCTTACACTTGAATATAAGTTCAAGTGAGTTTATTGTCATGTGTCCCTGATAGGACAATAAAATTCTTGCTTTGCTTCAGCACACAGAACATAGTAGGCATTTACTACAAAACAGATCAGTGTGTCCATATACCGTAATATAAATATATACACACATGAATAAATAAACTGATAAAGTGCAAATAACAGATAATGGGTTATTAATAATCAGAGTTTTGTCCGAGCCAGGTTTAATAGCCTGATGGCTGTGGGGAAGTAGCTATTCCTGAACCTGGTTGTTGCAGTCTTCAGGCTCCTGTAACTTCTACTAGGATTGTGTGGATCTTTGATGATACTGCCAGCCTTTTTGAGGCAGCGACTGCGATAAATCCCCTCGATGGAAGGAAGGTCAGAGCCGATGATGGGCTGGGCAATGTTTACTACTTTTTGTAGACTTTTCCTCTCCAGGGCGCTCAAGTTGCCGAACCAAGCCACGATGCAACCGGTCAGAATGCGGTTTGGCTAGCGTGGCTATCTGCTAAATAATTTTCAGCTCACTGAGTGGATAGCCTCATTTTGTGTGAATTTGAGGGAGCTAATTTGCTGGAAAATAAATACAATTGGAAATTGGTACATTTTGATTTGCGGAAGAAAATTTATGGAAATGTAGCACAGGGCATTTTTCAGACCAGTACTGACTAATCCCCACAGATGCTGAAAATACTGATGGATTTCAGCATATAAGTAGTAGGTAGAAAAATGACTCCCCCAATACTGTCTTTCCCATAGGGCAGCACTCCCCCCGGTACTGTCCATCCCACATTGAGGAATTCCCTCACCAATGCCCTTCCTGCAAATACTGCACCTCCACAGTGCAGCACTCCCTCAAGACTGCCCCCCCCTCCCCTCCCCAGTGTACACCACCCCCTCGGTACTGCCCCTTCCGCAGTGCAATGTACCATCAGCATTGTCCTCCCTACAGTGTGGCATTCCCTTAGCTTTTCCCACTCCATATCGTGGCACTCCCTCAGAACTACCCATCCTCGATTGAGGTGCTCACTCAGTACTGCCCCTCTCACAGTGTGGCATTCTCTCAGTACCGCCTCTCCCATAGTGGTGGCACTCTCTCAGTACTGCCCCTCCCATAGTGGTGGCACTCCCTCAGTACTGCCCCTCCCAGAGTGTGGCACTCCCTCAGTACTGCATGCTGACAGTTGCGTTCGCTGAATACATTCTGTCCTTTCACCCATTGGTCACCCATCAACTTCCTGTCTGTGCTTTAGGTGTGACCATTCAATATTAATAATAATAATAATAATAAATACTTTATTGATCCCTTCAGGAAAATTCAGATGTACAGAAGCCCCCAATCACCAAACCCACACATTCAAAACGAACGCAGACATAAAATACATAAAATACCATGTGGACAATACCTGAGAGCAATAAATACTTAAATAGACCAATAATTAGCAATTAAAAATTAAAAAATGCATCCCCCTACAGCCGAATTATAAAATCTAATGGCTGCAGGGGTGAAGGATCTCCTGAACCGCTCCGTTCTACAGGGCAGGGAGAGGAGCCGGTTGTTGTTCCGAGTGCTCTTTTGACTCTCCAGAATTACATGGAGGGGATGCCTGGGGTTTTTCAGGATGATCTGCACCTTGCGCCTCATATGCCTCTCAAGCACATCCATCCCAGAGTCCACTCTCCCCTCCAGCACTGAGCTAGCTCGTTTAACCAGTTTGTCCAGCTTCTTGATGTTTTTTGCACTAATGCTGTTGCCCCAGCAATAGAAAATAACACTTGCAACCACAGTGTTGTAAAACATGTGCAGCATATCATTACGCACATTGAAGGATTTGAGCCTTCTGAGGAAAAAGAGTCTGCTCTGGCCTTGTTTGTAGAGGGCGTCAGAGCTGACAGACCAGTCCAGTTTGTTGTCCAGGTGCACTCCAAGGTATTTACATGTCTGCACCACCTCAATGTCAGCCCCTGCAGCGTTGACCGGCTGAAGGGGGAGCTTGGACCTGCCAAAGTTAGTCTTAGTTGTGTTCAGGATGAGACAGTTCTCTTTACTCCAGGCACAGAAGGCACTGGTCAAGTTCCTGTATTCCTCCTCATGCCCGTTCCTTACACATGCCACAATCACTGTGTCATCTGAATGCTTTGAGTCCTATCCATTACGCTTGCCTATTCCTGAGATGATCCTAACGTTGTTCAGGCAGTCAGTCAGGAGCTGCAGTTGGATGCACTTCCCATTGGTGTAGTCCTCAAGGATATAGGAAGTCTCACTGACTTTCCACATCCAGAGGGAGAAACAGACGTGTAGACCTTAACTATCATTTTCACCACTATGTTCCACCACAAGTTCCTCAACTTGTAAAAAGATAAGACCTCACCTTATTTCACATTCCTGGCCAAAGCTCAGCACTTATCCTCAACACAACCCCTCCCCCTATGCCACTCCAGTCAACCCCCCCTTCTTCTTTGTTGTTATGCCTCTCAATGAACCAATCAAATGGCTCATCGCTACTCTACCTCTGAGCTGGAAACTAACTAGTTCGGTATTGTTTAACATTTAGTGATGTAAAGATCTTAGAAAGAGCAGAGGATATTTTCCAGGGTCAACCGAGAAGCCCCACAATTTCATGTTGTTTATGAGCAAAATGTGTGTAGAAGAGGAAGATGATTTGTGTTTGCTTGCATATACATTTGTAGTCTGGCTGTTGCTGTCTTATCTATTCATTGATGTGAGCTCTTTTCGTGTTATTTTTTTATTGAACGCATGGAAAAACAGGCCCTCGAGCCCATGCTGATTATCAATCACCCATTCACATTATTCGATGTTATCCCAGTTTCGCCTGCACTCCCTACACACTAGGGACTATTTACAGAAGCCAATTAATCTTCTTTGCAGCTATACAACTGTGCTGCCGTTATCCTAATGGAAAAGCTGTGCTATTCATTTCATGGCTAAAATCAATGACACAGTTCATGTTCACCCTGCCTGTTTCTTCTCAGGATGAAAACATATTGGTTTATTCAGTTTTAAGAATATTTAGGCATGTCAATTATCCATCATGACATAGGTAGAAATTTATACAGAAATAATTTATTTGTTGTTGCTCCTATATTTAAACACAGAGGCTTATTGCTTGGCTGAATCAAAGAAAGCTGCAATAATAATATTAGTCATACAGAACAGAAATAGGTCTTTCAGCACCCATCCTTCACATGCTTGCTGGCCTTTTTACTTATCTACACCAGTCCCATTTACCTGTATTAAGTCCATCGACTTCTATGTGTTGGACATTCAAGTTCTTGTCGAATGTTCTGAGAGTGCTCGTACCCTCAGGCAGCACATTCCACGCTCCATCCGCTCTCAGTGTGAAAGACTTTCCCCCCAGATTGAGTCCTCTTGTTTACGATACCCCCACCATGACCTCCCTCGTCTATCTCAGTCAATTTTGGATACCTTTATCAGGTCACCCCTCAGCCTCCTTGCCTCTCGGGAAAACAAACACTAATAAGCGAAATACTCCAAATCGAGCAACATTCTGGTGAATCTCCCCGTTCACTTCTTGTGGTGAGAGAATAAAAACACCTACTTACATAATGGAGCACTCCAGGAAATTGCTACAAAATCATCAGGCATGAAGCTACCAAATGAAACCCCATCTCTTAGTACTTGTTACTTCGATCTTTGCTTCATTTGATTACCTTCTCATGTTACCAGCTTAAGACTCCATTTTAATGCCAATCAGTTTTCGAATCATGATAAAGGCCCCAGGATACCAAAAAAAATAAATCACAACTAGTCATTGAACACCATTAGTTTAATTAATTCCAAACCAAGTAAAGTGAATTTTCCCTGCACCCTCTCCAATGGATTTACTGTCATCCTATAAACATGCCAACCAGAACTATACATAGCATCCAAGTATGGCCTACCCTAATCAGTGACGTGCGGTGAGGTCAATGGCTGGGGAGGCACTGGCTAGTATCAGTGGCCTAGCCCTCCCTGTATTGATCACCGGGAGAGAGAGGAGTGGAGCCAGGGCTGTGTGCGTGAAGCACGGCGACTGGAGGGGCGGGAGCGTTGCCCCAGGACTGTGAGGGAACAACCCACCTCCCTCTCTCCCCCATCTCCATTCCCTTCACACCCCCCTCCCCGTCTACCCCTTGCTTCCCCCTCCGCCTCTCTACTATCTCTCCACCCCTCTCTCCCCCCTCCACCTGGGGTAGATCTACCCGAGCTGAGAGTTTATTACTCCAACGCAGGGCCCAATTGGGAGCTCTCAGCAGCCCAGAGCCTCCGAATCAGCCGCTACAAATCCAGGCCGCGGTTGGAAAGTCAGCGCCGCCAGCGGTGGAATCCAGTGCTGCGTCGCCGCTGCTGCTGAAACTAGCTAACGTGGAGGGAGAGTGAGGTAGCGTCAATTATGTGGGCTGAGCCTACGTAATTGATGCTCGGTCTCCCTCCACTAGGCTCAAGACATGCCCCCTCAGTGAGGCAGATGTGATCGCTGCCTCCCCTGGTGCTTTTTCATTGCAGTTTTATGACAAGACCAGCGAGCCTAAATTTAATATATTTATACGTGCCCGGGTCGGCACCATGGAGGCGTGAAATGGGGCGTCGACAGCAGTGAGGCCCCGGCGGCAGTGAAGTGACAGCAGCTGTGAAGCCTCGCGGCGATGGGGCCTCAACGGTGGTGAAGCCTCGCGGATCGACCCATGGTCGACGAGAGCGTGGAGGACCACCGTAAGGGGGGAGGGGAAGAACAATGTAGGACCCGGCGTGGGGGGGGGCGGCGCTGTGAGGGAGGTGGGCAAAAACAATGGACGAAAGGAGGGGGGGGGGGGAAGAAGAACAATGGGGACCCGGGGGAGGGGGGGGAGAGAAAAAAATAAATAAATAAAAGCTGGGGAAAATCGCTTTGTAACTTTGTCAGTACCGTAGGTGGCCACTATTTGTATACCTTTCACTAGCAATGTTACAAAATTTTGAGATTTAAAAAATCAAGTCTGTAATTTATCCCATCAGATAAAGCATAAAAAGAAGTTTATTTGACACCTAATTCACTTTCATATCTCAAGTATTTAAAAAGTTATGGCCATTTTCATACTGGGAAATGAGCATCTTGTTCCCTATTGATTTTCTATGGACATAACAAAAAAGCTGTGATCGTGGACAGTCAAAAGCCCATAACCTTCTTAAAAATTAAGAGAACTGAATGAAATTTTCAGTTATCGTAGATTGAACCATTCTGAAACAAATATAAAATAATCTTTCTTGGATGACCTGAAATTAAAGCATATAATTAGTTAGTTACCCAAGTGTAGCTAATTTCAAACTTCAATTACTAGATCTAAACATCTATCCATTTCTTAATAAATGATTAACATTTTTAAATAGCCTAAGTGTCCAAATAATATTCATAAATAATTCACAATAAAACATGATTTTTAAATCTCATTTACATTAATTTATAGGCCAAATGGAAGGAATTTAGTGTTTAATTGCTGTAAATTAAAGTCAATTTTAAATCAGCTTTCTAGTGGGATCCTGTGAACGCGCTGGTTTAGAACGTTCACATTGCGGTAGATTTGTGCCCTCAAATGCCCAGAAAAATACTGCGGGATATAATGCGCCCAAAATGAGCTACTCGCAATATTAAACTTTGTATAAAGGGATCTTAAGAAGCCCTTTTTAATGTAAAAATATGCAGCCTACCTTCAGTTGTTTGCTCTACGAGACCCTGACAGCTGCCGGTGGTCGCGGGTTTAGAGATTGATTTTTAAACTACTATAACTATTATACGAGGCCTTTAAAACTAATAATAGCTTTTGCGACGGGGTATTTCAGCGATTTTTCGTTAATAATTAACTAGGCTGAACAGCCTAGAGAAAATCGCGTTTTAAACAGCCTAGAGAAAATCGCGTTTTAAACCCGCCCCCCTCTAAACGGCGCCAAAATCGCGCACACCCGCAGCGACAGATTTTCAGCGACGCTTCAGGTAGGCTTTGCAACATACCTACTTTCACTGAGCCTAGTCACATGTGACAAGTATTTACATTGCTTCCTATGTTCAGATGCTGAAACCAAAAAGGTTATGACATTTAACCATATCACAAAGGTCAGCCAGCCCTGATTATTTCACAACCTTGCATTGTTCAGCAATTTCTCATTGTTGATTTTCACTGTTTAAGCAGGAACATTCATATTGAAAGTAGATAAATTATTTTAATCTCAGGTATTTAAACCTGCCCCGTAAATAAAATGGAATAGATTAATCTTCTGCTCCTGTGCAACCGCCGACAGCTGGGCTATCTCATGCAGGTTACGCTCGCCTGAGTACTGATTGCAAAAGGGTTATTTAGATTTTTACGTGGGCAAGTTTGGTGAGATGATCCATGTCCAAGTTGTTGTAGATGATCCAGGTAAGCCAATGCCAGGCTTGGATTGTGTGTTCTCCCATTAAGCTTTTGTTGGGCTTCACTGCAAATGCATTTCTCTTCTCTTTAGCCTGAGAGACTCCATGATAGTCCAGAGAGGACTATAGTTCTGATCCACTGTTGTTTAAGATGATGGCTTTCTCTTCCGTCGTCTTAAACCTTTAGTCATGACTAGCTGCCAGAGGAAGCTGTAAAGGTGGGTATAATGGTGACAGCTACATGGATAGGAAAGATTTAGAGGGGTGTGTGCTTATATGACCAGCTCCTATATGGCCGGCACAGTCGAGCTGGGGAGAAGAACCCATGTTTCAGGTTATGAAGGACATTTATGGATCTAAAAGGTGGACGCTTTCCAAACCCCCCCTTGAATTTGCTTTCCAAGGCAGCTTCATCCTATTAAAATTGTGCACTTATTGCAGCACTAGGATCACAACACCTGTGGCCTTTTAATACAGGCTGCATAACTCCATTTTTCCACACCCAGTGGTAGCAAGCTAGTGCTATAAACAAGCCCCGCTTACCTAATTTCAGTTTAGTTTAGAGATACATTGCAGAAATGGGGCTTTCGGCCCACCGAGCCCATGCCGACTAGCGATACCTATGCACTAGCCCCATCTTATACACTAGGGACAGTTTACAAATTTTACCAAAGCCAATTGACCTACAAACCTGTACGTCTTTTGAATGTGGGAGGAGACCAGAACATCCTGGGAAAACCCACTTACAACTTTCATTTACAACCCACAGGGAGAACGAACAAACTTTATACAAACAGCATCTGCGGTCAGGATCAAACCCGGGTCTCTGGCCCTGCAAGGGAGCAACTCTATTGCTGTGCCACCCTGAAATGTAACATTGCATGAAATTGCTACAATATCAGGCACCGTGCCAACAAATGAAACCCCACCTCTGTACTAATTCATTGGATCTTTGCTTCCAATTGAATTCTTGTTACTAGTATAAAACCCCGTCTTAATATGGAAAATAAAGGCCCATGACACTTTAAAAAAAAAAAAAATCAGTAGTAATCATTAAACACCATTACAATTTTATTAGTTTATATTTTATACAATTTTGAACAATGACTAAATTTAAAAAACAACCACTCTGTGCACACAATAAATCATTTCCTGAACAGTGAACTGGAAAAAATACAACTTCAATTATTGCCTTACATTAATCACAATGTACAACTTAATCACTGCTTTAAATTCCAAATATAGTTTTAATATCTGTTACAGCAAGATAATTAATTACACCCACGTTGTCATTTGCTGCATTGGGTTTGACATGAAGTCGATAGGAGGGAATGACTGAAGTGCAGTGACTACCTGTTTTACTACAGCGAGAATCAGAATTATATGCATTTCTCACTTACAAACATTGTATATGAAGAAACCACCTTTCCTGTTCCATGTCTTTATTTGCTGCAGATATTCAACATCGACACTCGCTTTTCCATTTCAGCCAAACATCAAATATTCTAGGCAGTGATCAGACTGATTTCCCCTGCCTGGATTCCCTTTCAGGATTTTCAGAGCAAAAATTTTGTCATTTTCACAGAAACTAATGCATGAACAGCCTTTCAATTTTCTTTAGGGGAAAAAAAAAAACATGAAAGCACCTGGGGCCAAATCCAAACTTATTTACAAATTGGACTTTATTTCCCTTGCTTATTCTAGAAAAAAATGTGGCCATTTACATGGACAATTAAGTTTAAACAGCAAGCAATTATATAGGACTGAAACTTATTTTGCCAGATTCTTCCAACCGAATTAAAAAAATAATATAGACTACATTAAGTTTTTATAATGGCAAGTATTGCATATTTTAAAACATTTCAAAGTTGGTTCCATGGAGAATTGTTTCATCTACTTTCAATAATACAAATTGGTTGTCAAAACTGGACTGAAAGCAATTACATTGCCATTTTTTAAGTTGCATTATCTGGATAATTTTATTGAACTGACATAACTTTTAATTCATTGCAATGCTCTGTATTCATAGAACACCAAATAATTGCACATTAATTATACCAATCTAATGCTAACCTTGTTTGGGAGTATGGGACTTCAAATATTCAACTATTGCTTTACTGTGCACTGAAATTATTTAGTTCACTCGCATTACCTAGCGATGATATTTTTCACTTTAAACTCTGCTCAGTTTTTTCCCTCATGTCCAGGAGTAAGGCTCTATCCTGACTTTCATCTGCTATCCTCTGCTCTCTATATCTTCACATTAAGAAATATCTCATACTATCACTCACAGCAAGTTCCTTTCACCAATCAGAAATGAGTGCTTAACCAAATTTTAGATAACAGCTGATCCTTCCACCAGACACATAAGCAATGAGGCGATCCAATCATTTGTGACATTGTATCGGTTATCTCCAAAATAATATTCTAAAACTAGAGATCATGTATCAACACCAACAGACTAGAAACCAAGAAGCTTGTCCTAAAGTATAGTGTTTAAGTCACACACCAGTCAGTCACAACTCATGAACCAAATTTAACTTGTGCAAATAGAAAATGTTGTCCATTGGGGAAAAAATAAGATCTAGGCAAAGGGCATGCTCTTAGGAAATGCCACTGAGAAAGCTTCCGATGTTGGTCAACAACTGAAACTTAAATGGAGTTAATCAAAAACATGTAGAAACATCAATACTAACAGAGTGTGAACTGGTTATTTTAACAGGTACATTGTGCCATGTATGAAAAACATATTCCATAATCCCCCAAAATCTCCTTTCTGATTTGAAAATTTAGACTCACCCTGGTTTCATTAGATCCCTACTTACACTGACAATTTTCTTCAATTCTGTTTCATGCTCACATCTCTGACTATTATGTGACTATTTTTCAAAAGAGATAAATTTGGGAGTTGAAAATTTAATTATACATTTATTGCCCCAATTCCACAGCTCAATTTGGTGTTCTTCACAGATGGCTTTCCAAAACCTTCTTGGCCAAATAAATTGCCTTAGAATCTACCACAAGTTAATGAAAACAAGACCATTCCAAATTTGTTGACTTTTTCAAAACTCTAGAGCTTGATCTGCTGTATTGACTACTTTATAAGGTTACAGGCACATCCCTATTGAAAAACCTCCAAGTGAGCTAACTGTAAAAAAAAGTGTACATTTCACATGGAATTAGATTTAGAAGCCTAACATACTGTAAATCAAGCTAGAGCCAAGACAAAATGCTAAACCCAGTGTTTTGCATAAAGTTGCATCAAAGGTAGAGAAGGATGCAAAACTTGCACTACCAGGGACCAAAACAACAGGTGTTTTACTTAATTTGCAAACAAGATATCTTTGCTTCTGCATTTAGGGTTTACAACAGACTTGCATAGAACCAAATTAGTTCCTTTGCTGAATAATGAAAAATCTAAAAAATAAATTTATCATGCGACTCCTTAACACCAAATGATCGATGCTGGGAATGAAGCTGGTAGATCTGCTTGCTATCACTCATTTTCCTCTTCCCCAAAGCTTAATTCTGGCAAAATGTCACACAGAACCTTGCTCACAACTTGAAGTACTTCATTTCAAAACAGCTAATTCTGAATGTTTTGATTTGAACCAATGATAGATACTTCAAGGTAACCTTAAAGCTTTATGACTGCAACAGTGCAGATAACTATTCAGAATATATATAAACGCCTAATCTACATGGACACCTTAGCTCACATATCCAGTGGCTTAAAAAATAAGATGGAGGACAAATCACATTTGCAGTGGTTTAAAAATGAACTTGACTTGTGATTTACAGAAAATCAAAAGCACACAACACCAGTTATGGCAGATACACAGAATACTGATACTTGTTTTCACGACAGGTAAGCAGACCCCACACTTGTACAAACACATTCAGAATAAACCATATCTATCAAAGGCTGTCCGAACAGTGAATTAATAACCAGACATTCAACACAACAAAATGAACACAAAAGGAATGCAGGAAAACATAAACAAAAAAAAAACATAAATACTGGGAAATACAGGTTTTGTTTCAAGTATTTTCAGGGACAACCCATTTTAATCTTCTAGACTACGGAATGCAGTTTGCATGTCTTCGTAAAGTTGTATGTAGTCTGCCTTAATTTTTTGCTCACCATCTTTCACTGGGTCCTAAAAGAAAAGAATATTCATAGCAATATATAATTTTGATAATGAAAGATTCCACTACATTGTAAGCAGCAAGTCACAAATAAAATCATGCTGTTGTTACACGTGCCACTATTTTGCTCAACTTAAGGGCTCCATTGTGAATATGCCCTAAAGCTGGAAATGTTTTCTTCAAAACTGGATGTAGTGACATGGTAGTTAGGCGACTGATCTGGAGCAAGAAGCCTGAACTATTGATCCAGAGGAGAGTACGAATCAAGATAAAAGTACAGTGGGGAATTTTAATTTGGATTAAAAAGTCAGCAGCGCCAAAAACAAAACTATAGGTTATTTAAAAAACCCACTGCTTCACCAATGTTCTTCGATGATAAAATAGAGTAACAACAGTCCCATATTGTACAGGAATTCCAATAGGAAAACTGTCTGCCCCATTGATGCAGAATTCCATTTCCCCACGTAACCAGAGGCCAAGGGTAAGGCCATGAGTGTCCAATACAGACAACTTCTTAAAAGAGCATTGTTTAAAAAAAAGAGCCAAAAACTCGAAGAAATTTACTCTTCCACGATCAGACTCATTCCCACAACCCTGTTGACTACCTGGTTCCCAGATCTCAAGGCATGTTGGATACTGGGACTGACTTGTCAGATCTTTCACTGGCACTAACAATAATACCAAACAACTCTTTAAAAGAACTGTTAAAGGCATAATGGGCCGAAAGTTGCCGATGACTCTTACGGACTTCGACAGACGCACCATAGAAAGCATACTGTTGGGTTGCATCGCAGCCTGGTTTTGGAACAGTTTGGCCCAAGACTGTCAGAAATTTCAGAGTTGTAGATGTAGCCTAGTACATTACACAGACCAGACCTCCCACCATTAACTCCATCTACACTTCAAATGGCCTTGGAAAAGAAGCCAACTTAATCAAAGACTTGTTCCACCCTGATCGTCCTTTCTTCAGCCGCTTCCATCAGGCAGAAGATACAGTAGCTTGAAAGCATGACTTGGAAACAGCTTCTCCCCCTCTGTCATGAGGCTTCTGAACGGTCCTTCGAGAAGCTAGGGTACTGTCCCGATTCACTTCTTCCCCATTGCAGACAATGGAGTTTATCTATGGAACTGGTGCGCTGCCATGTTGAGAACTGCATTCTTGCACTCTGTATCTTCCCCTATGGTCTTACTTATTGTACTCGCTTTTGACTTGTTTGTATTTATATTTGGTATTATCTAATCAGATAGCAGGCAAAATAAAGCTTTTCAATGTTCCTCATACATCTGACAATAAAACACATAAACCTAAAATGTATTTGAATAACTATCCCTGCCCTGCCCTGGTCTTCCTCCCTGATGAGACAGACACACAAACTTGTGCGATTCCGAGACAATAATGACGTGAAGCACAGTAATGTTTGAGAGTGGCCCAGGATATAATGCATCCACCTTCTTTTGTCTAGGGAATTTGAAATGTTTACCCTCTGAGATTAAGTGTGAACAAGGGGATTTGGAAAAAAACCCAAAAACATTTTGTTCTGGAAGGACCTAGTGTTACCTTTTAGATTTAATGGTCAGATGTCAGGAATGGGTGACTGGCAGATCTTATACAAGCACACAGGATGATTGGTGGAAATTATTCATTTGAATTGATTACCTTGAATTTCATGGAGCTCAGCCTGTAGAGAATCTCTCCCATGTGCTCACGAATAATCGCCCACGTGATCTTGTTATCACTTTGTGCAGTCGATTCCACTGCATGACGAGCCAGATCATAGAAGCCAATCATATTTGACAGCATACCAACAGTTTTATAGAAAGGACAAAAGCTGGAGGAGGTTGAAGAAAGAAAACGCAAAGATATAATCATGCACCCTCATCAGCTGTCACCCAGCTTTATATCATCAGCTAACCTGCACATATTAAACTTATTCCAAGAGTGTCAAGAGTGTTTAATTGTCATGCAAAAAACACTAAAACCAGAACAATTAAATCCTTACTTGCTGTAGCATCATTGGCACATTAAACACAACACAATCAATAAATATACAGATGATTATTCTAGGAAGTTACATAGCAGTGCAAGTCAAAAAACATAATGCAATATTACAAAGATAGTCATAAAAAGCAGGTCATTCAGCATCTGTGGAGAAAAGGAATAAGTGACGTTTCAGGTCGAGACCCTTCTTCGGACTGAGTTGGGAAAAGGGAAACAAGTTATTTGTAGATTGGTGTACAGGGTGCAAGGTTGTACAGGGTGGTTCAAGAGTCTGATGATTGACGGGAAGAAGTCATTCTTGAACTTGGAGATATTGGTTCTCGGGCTCCTGTACCTTCCAACTGATGGAGGCAGCAAGATAAGAGGTAGACAGGGTGGCGTGGGTCTTTGATGATATCAACAGCCTTTGAGGCAGTGCTTCCTGTAGATCACTTAAAAAGTGGGGAGCTCACTATCTATGCTGGACGTCGAAGTAGCAGAAAATCAAACACTTCATTATCCAAGATTATGGCTTCAGCTATCATCCACAATCATCTAAACCCTTTTACCCCATATTCATTTGTCTCCCCACCTACCTCAACCCGCAAATACATTAAATACGTGACTAATTTCCACTATTCCATCCCAATTGTCCTCCCTCCCACAACCTTTCCTCACAGGAAAAAACTCTCCCCTTCATTTGAAACACTCACTTCCCCCAAAACCACCCTCTACCACATTCTATCTGGGAGAAATTCCCCATATGCATCTCTTTAATTTCAAGCAACTTGAAAAATCATATGCAACAGTGAAAATTATAGTAAATCGTTTCACCATTAAGAATTTTTACATATTTTTTCTCTCCAAAACCAGACAGGATGATTAACTATAATTTCTAGAAAATTATTCTCTCAAAGGGGAGTAATACGGAGAAAGAATACTCCACACCAAGAATTGCTGTAGGGTACAGCAGCATTCAGAAACACAATCACTACTGACACCAGGAGGCACCAGCAATGGCTGCCTCGCCAACAGTCTGTCTGTCCCTTCCTTCTTTTGTTGTTTGCTTGCATGTGTTAAATGTATGTTTGTAGTGTTCTTTAGCTTGGTTTATGTGGGGGGTGGGTGGGGGGTGGAGGAGGAGAAGTTGGGGGAAACTTTTTCTAATCTCTTACCTCGACAGAGGTGATTATTTTCCGTATCGTATCTCCGTCTGCACTGCGGCCTAACATCGAAGAGTTCGCGGCCTTTGCTGGGCTCCGACTCTGAGAGCTCCTCCGCGGGAGCCTGCGGGCTTATCACGGAGTTTGCGATCCCTATCAGGGGTAGACTTCGGGGCTCCAACCGCGGATTCCTGCAGACTTTAACATCGCAGAGCTCGCGTTCTCAGGCTAGAGACAGACTTTGGGAACTCCAAGCTGCAGGAGCTTCGACTGCCCCTGAGACGGGAGCTTCGACCGCCCCGACCCCAGGAGAATAAAAGAGGAAGAAGTTTGGACTTTATTGCTTTCTATCAGTGAGGTACGTGGGGAGTTCACTGTGGTGGATGTTTATGTTAACCTTAATTAGTTGTGTGTCTTGGTGCTTTCTTTTTTTTTTTAAGTTTGGCTGTATGGTAATTCGAATTTCATGTACATGTGACAATAAACTGACCTTGAAACCTTGAGCTTGGTTAACAAACAGTAAAAGAAAGCACAGCCTTTCCTTTAACATGTTAGTGATACTTATGGCAATTCCAGGCATTGCTAACCTTCAGTCCTCTCCGGCAAATACATCTCTTCTTTCTCTAGACAACTGCCGTTAACGATGAATCTAACCCTCCACAACCCTTAGTGATCTAACCCTCCACATACATCATTGCAAGGATAATTAAAAATATTAATTCAAAATTATATGAGAGAATAGGGAGGGAAACTATACATTTCTGATTGTATATTAAACTACCTAGCAATTTCCTTCACTAGCACTGAAAGAAAATCTGGAAAACCGCAAAGGAAAACTAATCTCTTATTACTATTACCTCAAACATAAAATGGAAAACAAATATGCAACTGATATTAATAATAGTCAATTAAAAACAGAAAATACTGGAATCACTCAGGTCAGCTTCCAGGAGAGGAGTAAATATTTTAGTTCTCAAGACAGATAAATTAACAGTCAACTGAAAACTTGGCTTCATTCTTCAAACATCCCTCTTTACCGAAACTTGATTTTTAATTTCAGAATTTCAACATTTTTGTACCAGATGATAAATATTAGATATTCACAATTCAAAATGGGATAAAGCGACTATAATATACTTATTGGGGTTCAGTAAGCACAAGAAATTTACCGGTCATAAGAAGTGTATCCATTCTGTTGCAAAAAATCATCCTTTACCAACTTTGCCACCTCCAGTGTTATTTTGTCCGTTTCTGCCAGAGATGCCTGCACAAGAATTTAGACATTTGAAATGAGCAGCTGAACCTCAAGAATATTTGGCATTATCCTTTTACATCAGTAGTTAAAAGATTTGAATTTCATTCATACCATATCCTGTAAAGTGAAACTTAAAAGGACCAAAGTAAAAATCATATTGTCAATTTACAAATAATATTACAGTCACCTAAAAATCGACAAATGGAAATTGCCTAAAATATAAAGCCAACTTCCACACTGTAAAAGTATGAAATTTCTGGTCTTTCAGAATCCAAACCTTCTTTCCCAAAGTGAAATAGAAAACAATGAAGCAATCTCATAGCACAACCATTTTAACCACTTCAAAAGAGATGATGGCTCAGTCGAGACAATTAACATTTAGATCATTTTGAGATCAGTTTCTTTATGACTTTAACATCAAAATAAATTCAAACTTTACTAAAATTCCCAACCTACCTTGGGGCTAAAACCATTGAATACAATCACCATTCCAACCTAGTTCCATGTGGATTGCTCAGATCTCAAAGTGGAAGCAAATCACTGTAGAATTTGAATGTGGTAATAATAGGTGACATTATAATTTGAGAGACAAGCAGCAAGAAAGAGAACTACAGAGAGTATATTGCCTGCACCCAGTGCAAGGTCATGTAAAATTCCATCATGGCTGGGGAGAGACTTGTAAAGGGGGGAAATCCAGTTGTTGTAGTCCATATTTAAATAAAAGACACCAGTAGGAACAGAGATCCTGTTTAAAGTTTCAATTCAATTGCATTTGGAGAATTGTGTGGATTAATTTCAGAGACTAGAAAGCACTCAATGGAGAAAGGAACAAGGTTGTGCTAATTAGTGGAGGGAAGATGTGGAATGAAACACACATGAATTGTGTAAGAAAGAACTGCAGATGCTGGTTTAAATCGAAGGTAGACACAAAATGCTGGAGTAACTCAGCAGGATAGGCAACATCTCTGGAGAGAAGGAATGGGCAACGTTTTGGGTCGAGACTCTTCTTCAGACTGATGTTAGGGGAGGGGGCGGAACAAAGATAGAATGTAGTTGGAGACAGTAAGACGTGGGAGAACTGAGAAGGGGAAGGGTATGGAGAAAGAAAGCAAGGGCTATCTGAAGTTAGAGAAGTCAATGTTCATACCGCTGGGGTGTAAACTACCCAAGCAAGATATGAGGTGCTATTCCTCCAATTTGCATTGGGCCTCACTCTGACAATGGAGGAGGCCCAGGACAGAAAGGTAAGATTGGGATGGGAGGCGGAGCTGAAGTGCTGAGCCACTGGGAGATCAGGAGATGAACATGGATTGATTGGGCCAAACAATAATACTAAACTCCCTATTTCCATGCTATATATCCTACACACAACCCTATGTAGTGCTCGTACTTTTGGTACCTACGTTTTGTCAGATGTAACAGGATCAGCTGTCAGGGGAAAGCTGGTTTGTGTACTCTGTTGCTTCGCAATTCCACGATGAGGCTTGTAAAAATAACTTTTGTGAAACAGACTTACTTTTCCGACCAGCTGAACAATTTCTGCGAGGTCCTCTTCTTCCTGCAGGATCTCTTTAGCTTTGGTCCTTAATGGCACAAATTCCGTAAAGTGCTTTTCATAGTACTCATCCAGTGCACGGGTATATTTGCTGTAGCTAATCAGCCAATTGACTGAAGGAAAATGTTTGCGCTGTGCCAACTTCTTATCCAAGCCCCAAAATACCTAAAAGTCGGCAAATGAGAGAAAAAAAAGTTTCATGGTGTCAGTGTCATGGAGGCAAAACCTGGTGACCACGCAAGTTACATCTCAAAGATCCTCAATATTGCAATAAAATGTGTAAGTAGCAGGAGAAAGGAAAAACAAAAGGCCAAAAAACCAAGAGCACAAGCTAAGGACTAGAAAGTCCAATTGCTGTAGTTCATGATTCAGTGAGTTCAAAACCTCTTCTACCACTATATTTCTTCTTGTTTAGGTAGGTTTCAGAAACATCTTTTTTTTCCCCCAGGTCAAGACAGGCACACAGAGTGTTAATCCTCCGATAACGCATCTAAATAATAATCACCCCAATGAAGCATTGGATTGCAAGAGTTAAAAAGTCCTATCTTTTTATGTTACAGATAAACCACTGTATATATTGGGTCTCAATTAATTACCACGTGAGCTTCAATATTTCAATATTTGTTTCCGTAGATAAAAAGACCCATTAAATTCCCTTTGAGTGTGACAGAGGTCGATACAACTCTCGTCACATCACAGTGAAGGAGCGTGTGTGTGGCCTGGACATTGAATTGATGGCTATGAGTCTCTGTTTATGCTATGGGTCCCGGGGATTCTCACAAGCTACTGTGGTGGCTGTTTATGTTTATGTTTTATTATTTATGAGGTTATGTATCTTGGTGCTTTTTTGAGTGACAGTAGACAAATCAAACTCTTTGTATGTTTACATACTTGGCTAATAAATTAATTACAATTATAATGTTGTTGACTGCTACTTATGGAGGTGGTATGACAAGGGGAGAATATTTATATTAGCTTTGTTACCTGCACAATGCCAAGAGTAGCTGATGTCACAGGATCTGAAAAATCACCACCAGGGGGTGAG
Source organism: Amblyraja radiata (assembly GCF_010909765.2). Classification (NCBI taxonomy): domain Eukaryota; kingdom Metazoa; phylum Chordata; class Chondrichthyes; order Rajiformes; family Rajidae; genus Amblyraja; species Amblyraja radiata. The sequence goes on along the minus strand of NC_045961.1, from coordinate 86,910,497 downwards.
ACACTGAAACAAAACAATGGGTTAGCAAGATGCTGAACAAAACAATTTTAGCAGTCACCTTATCCAAGTGGTTTTCCAATTCTAGGTTGACAAAATTAGTTGCAATAAAAGGTGAAAAGTAGAGAATGTGAATATCAGAGAGGCGTTATAGACACAAAAGTAGAAAATGACAAACACGAACAAAAAAGCAAGGCAATTTAAGAGATTAGGTATACCTATTAGCATTTGGATACATCCCCGCACTCGCAACAAGGGCAGAGTCCCCCTAGTCCTCACCTTTCACCCCACCAGCCGGCAAATACACCAAATCATCCTCCGCCATTTTCGCCACCTCCAACGTGACCCAACCACTCGCCACATCTTCCCATCTCCCCCCATGTCTGCCTTCCGCAAAGACCGCTCCCTGCGCAACTCCCTTGTCAATTCTTCCCTTCCCTCCCGTACCACCCCCTCTCCGGGCACTTTCCGTTGCAACCGCAAGAAATGCAACACCTGTCCCTTTACCTCCCCCCTCGATTCCATTCAAGGACCCAAGCAGTCGTTCCAGGTGCGACAAAGGTTCACCTTTATCTCCTCCAACCTCATCTACTGCATCCGCTGCTCTAGATGCCAGCTGATTTACATCGGTGAGACTAAGCGGAGGTTGGGCGATCGTTTCGCCGAATACCTCCGCTCAGTCCGCAAGAACCTACCTGAACTCCCGGTGGCTCAGCACTTCAACTCCCCCTCCCATTCCCAATCCGACCTCTCTGTCCTGGGTCTCCTCCATTGCCAGAGTGAGCAACACTGGAAATTGGAGGAACAGCACCTCATATTCCGCCTGGGTAGCCTGCGTCCGGCGGGCATGAACATTGAATTCTCCCAATTTTGCTAGCCCTTGCTGTCTCCTCCCTGTCCTTAACCCTCGAGCTGTCTCCTCCCATCCCCCCGCCCTCGGGCTTCTCCTCCTCCCTTTTTCCTTCCTTCTCCCCCCCCCCCCCCTATCAGTCTGAAGAAGGGGTTCGGCCCGAAACGTCACCCATTTCCTTTGCTCCATAGATGCTGCTGCACCCGCTGAGTTTCTCCAGCATTTTTGTGTACCTAGCATTTGGATATTCTCAGTTTGAGATAACAGCATTTGTTTTGGAGAGTATATTAGAATATACAAATATTATTTTATAGTCAGCTATCTTTTAGCATAATTCTCTATAACATGTACTAATAGAGTGGCAAATATCTTAAGGAAGATTGGAAAAGTGCCCCTTTCCAACACCCTTCCTTTAATTCCGATGCAGTTGGAAGAATCCATGGAGAACAGATGACTGGCATAAAAGCCTATTCATTGCTGATATGAGAAGCTTGTAGCTTCACAAAATTTTAAAAGTGAAGTCTCCTACATATTATGTATTGAAAAAGAGCCAATTTCACTTAATTTAGTACTGGTACAAATTATACTTCAACAGAAGTCATAAAGATTTGTACCTCTCATTTTTAATCCATCTCAAAAGCAAACTAAACAACTTCCCTTCAGATAAGGGCACACGGAATACATGCTTGTGCTTTCTGAGGAAATACTTACGCTCCGACAATGCTGATACTACCCTCTCTCTCAGGATTTCCCAGGCACTTGACTCGGCCTGCACGCTCGTAAAATGAAGCTAAACGGGCACCCAGGTAAGCAGGATAACCACTGTCTAGGAAGACGGAAAAAGTTAGGTTCAACCATTTTCCCAGCAATAAGCCTCGTTAAGCATCAGTGTAATAGTGTGCTGTAAGTAAAAATTAAAGGTAATTGGTCCAACGCTCGTTATGGAAATATGAATATGCGACCTACAGCCTTTAACCTACTGGGTAAAATATACTGTAATTTTACTAAACAGCTCAAACCTTGCTTTCAGGAGTGTGCTAGTACTTCCCAATATCTAAAAGCAGGTGCAACGATCACAATAGTTTACGCTTTTATGAGCTTCTCAATTGCAAAAAAAAAAATTTTCAATGAATTCAATTCTAAAGATTTAAAACCAGCCTCTATTCAAATCTTTGTGCCCACCTTTTGAGAATGTTTAGAGAAATTATTCAAATTGGAAGTACATTTCATTGTTATTTAGACGATTCCCATTCTCCGGCCAGTTGATATAGAATAATACAAGTCAAGCAATGTAAATAGACACAGGAGTGAAAGCTACTAGTAATCCCAGTCATGGCTTGATTTTGACATCAACGTTGGAACTAGTTTGAAATTACATGGTGATACTTTGACTTTAATTGTTAACAGTCCAGTACTTAGAAAACCTACCAGCAGGCATCTCTGCCAGCCGTCCGGAGATTTCTCGCAAGGCCTCAGCCCATCGGGAGGTGGAGTCTGCCATCATGCTGACGTGGTAACCCATGTCCCGGAAATATTCAGAAAGTGTAATGCCTTTTCACAATAAAGTGGTAAACCAAAGGAATGAATTAGAATTAAAATCATTTTCAGTGTGGCATTTTCTGCAACTAGCACAAACGTCCTTCAATAATTGAAGGTAATGGGTTGAGCGAATTGAACACTTCATTGGTAGTCATGTAAAAGGATGGTAAGGGATGGGATTTACCAGGTCAAAATTGAGGCATATATGCAGGAGAATAAGTATGTGCTTGGGTAGCTTACAACCCAATGGTATGAACAATGAATTATCTAGTTTTATCTAGAACATTGAATTATCTATGAGTAATACCACCCTCACCCAGTTGCAGACACATTTCTCCCACCATTTCCTTTCTTCCCAATCACCCTGCTCCTTTGAGGATAAGGACGTGCAGAACTATAAGAGATGCTTTTGTTTTGAATAGAGGGAAATAAGAACAGTCATGCACAGATAGTCCAAAAATGGACAAATGCATTGAAAATTGTTTTATTTATGTTTAGGTGCAACAAAGAGGTCAAATAGGAGTTGCAGTACAAGAATGCCAATCTAAGAGATTTACAAAGCTTGGGAAGGAACTGTATGTCCATGTGGGAGACAAATAAGTTGGAGATAGCAAAAAAAGTGATAGAAGAATTCAGCAGGTCATTCAGCATCTATAGACAGACAATGTTTGAATCTTCTTCAGACTGATGGAGTTGGAGGGAAGAAAACTGGACAAGAGGCGAGAGTGTGGCAAAGCAATGTGTGGATACAGGCGAGGTGGGGAGGCACTGATTGGCAGATGGGTGGAATAAGTGACAAAGGTTAGAGGTTTAGAGGAGACAAAAAGATAGAAACATAGAAAATAGGTGCAGGAGTAGGCCATTCGGCCCTTCGAGCCTGCACCGCCATTCAATATGATCATGGCTGATCATCCAACTCAGTATCCCGTACCTGCCTTCTCTCCATACCCCTTGATCCCTTTAGCCACAAGGGCCACATCTAACTCCCCCTTAAATATAGCCAATGAACTGGCCTCAACTACCTTCTGTGGCAGAGAATTCCAGAGATTCACCACTCTGTGTGAAAAATGTTTTTCTCATCTAAAAGATTTCCCCCTTATCCTTAAACTGTGACCCCTTGTTCTGGACTTCCCCAACATCGGGAACAATCTTCCTGCATCTAGCCTGTCCAACACCTTAAGAATTTTGTAAGTTTCTATAAGATCCCCCCTCAATCTTCTAAATTCTAGCGAGTACAAGCTGAGTCTATCCAGTCTTTCTTCATATGTCCATGTGGGAGCATCGAAACCATCGAAAGCATCCTGACCACCTGCTTCACGGTATGGTACAGCAGCTGCACCGCAGCTGACAGGAAGGCACTGCAACGGGTGGTGAAAACCGCTCAGCACATCATTGGTGCCCCGCTCCCTGCCATGGATGCCCTCCACCGAAAACGGTGTCTGAGACGGGCCGGGAAAATCATCAAGGACCCCTCTTACCCTAACCATGGACTGTTTGCCCTCCTCCCAACAGGGAGGCGGTACAGGAGCCTCAGGTCTCGCACAAGCAGGCTGAGGAACAGCTTTTTCAACAACACCATTACACTGCTGAACTCAGAGTCCCGTCGCTAGCTATCTTTAGACTCTCCCATTTGTATACAGTTATTTGCCTAAGTACCCGTTCTAATTCATCCACAATCCACACATTGTTAACCAGTATTTTTTATTTTTATTGTATGCTTACTTTGTATTTTTATTTTCACTTCTACTATCTTGCACTATGACTATGACCAGACGCTAAACTGCATTTCATTGTACCTATACTCGTATTTGTGCAATGACAATAAAGTTGAATTGAATTGATGAAAGTCCTGACATCCCAGGAATCAGTCTGGTGAACCTTCTCTGTACTCCCTCGATGGCAAGAATGTCTTTCCTCAGATTAGGAGATCAAAGCTGTACGCAATACTCCAGGTGTGGTCTCACCAAGACTCTATACAACTGCAGTAGAACCTCCCTGCTCCTATACTCAAATCCTTTTGCTATGAATGCCAACATACCATTCGCTTTCTTCACTGCCTGCTGCACCTCCATGCCTACTTTTAATGACTGGTGTACCATGACACCCAGGTCTCGTTGCATCTCCCCTTTTCCTAATCGGCCACCATTCAGATAATAGTCTACTTTCCTGTTTTTTGCCACCAAAGTGGAAAACCTCACATTTATCCACATTATACTGCATCTGCCATGCATTTGCCCACTCACCCAACCTATCCAAGTCACCTTGCAGCCTACTAGCATCCTCCTCACAGCTAACACTGCCCCCCAGCTTCGTGTCATCCGCAAACTTGGAGATGTTGCATTCAATTCCCTCGTCCAAATCATTAATATATATTGTAAATAGCTGTGATCCCAGCTCTGAGCCTTGCGGTACCCCACTAGTCACTGCCTGCCATTGTGAAAAGGACCCGTTTACTCCTACTCTTTGCTTCCTGTCTGCCAGCCAGTTCTCTATCCACATCAATACTGAACCCCCAATACTGTGTGCTTTAAGTTTGTATACTAATCTCTTATGTGGGACCTTGTCGAAAGTCTGTAATTCCCCGTTTTCTCTCTCCCTCCCTTTTTAAAAAGTGGGGTTACATTAGCTACCCTCCAATCCTCAGGAACTACTCCAGAAAAAAGATGTCAGATAAGGAAAAGAGAAGAGGAAAATGTAAAGCCCATCGGAGGGATATGGGTGGAAAGAGCCAGGGGGAGGGGAAACAAATGGGGAAATATGGAACTTGGGAATGGGAGATGAGTGTATAAAGAAGCAAAAAGGAGCAGGGTGACTGGGTAGATGGGAAAATAGTGGGAGAAATGTGTGCTCACCTGAGTGGGGTAGTAGTACTTGAAACTAGATTATTCAATATTCATACCATCCGTAAGAGTTCGTGGATGTCTCGTAGCGGCTCGTACGATTAAAAAGTAACAATTTTTTAAATCGCGAGTATTCTTTTACTCAGACATTTTTCACAGCGTTGAAAAACAGTCACAAGTTCACCGGATTTCCCGAGTACCTACCATTAGCATTACTAGCTGCTACGAGACATCTACGAACTCCTACGGACCCGCTACGGACATTCTCCGAGTTCGACTCAGGGGAAAACTCGGGAGAACTCTTGAATTACCTCGTACAGTGGGACAGGCCCTTAAGTGCAATGACCCAAGAATGGAAGTGGTGCACGTAAACCTTTTTCTCACCACGAAGGGCTGCTGGGATCCTTTGATGGACGTGAGAGAAGCCGTGCAAGGACAGGTATTACATCTCTTGCAGTTGCAGGGGAAAGTGCTTGGGAAGGGGGCAGATTGTGTGAGAAGGAATGAGCCAAGGGGCTGTGGAGAGTGGTTTCTACGGAAAGCGGTCTAAATAGTGATGGAATCATGTTGAAGGTTACTGACATGTCAGAGAATGATGCGTTGGATGCAAAGGCTGGTGGGGTGAAAACTAAGCACAAGGGGAAGGGGGAGCGAGAGCAGAAATGCAGGTCATAGACAAAGGTGAGGTGGGAAAACCAAGTTTTGTAAAGAAGGAGGACATCTTGGGTGTCCTGCATTAGAAAGCCTCATCTTGACAGTGGATGCGAGAGACAAAGAGATTAAGAGTAAGGGATGTCTTTTGTAAGAGGCAGGTTGGGAAGTTGTAATCATGGTATATATTCGATTCAGTGACTATGTAGCACATAGAAAATAGGTGCAGGAGTAGGCCATTCGGCCCTTCGAGCTTGCACCGCCATTCAATATGATCATGGCTGATCATCCAACTCAGTATCCCGTACCTGCCTTCTCTCCATACCCCCTGATCCCTTTAGCCACAAGGGCCACATCTAACTCCCTCTTAAATATAGCCAATGAACTGGCCTCAACTACCTACTGTGGCAGAGAGTTCCAGAGATTCACCACTCTCTGTGTGAAAAATGATTTTCTCATCTCGGTCCTAAAGGATTTCCCCTCTCTCCTTAAGCTGTGACCCCTTGTCCTGGACTTCCCCAACATCGGGAACAATCTTCCTGCATCTAGCCTGCCCAACCTCTTAAGAATTTTGTACGTTTTTATAAGATCCTCCCTCAATCTCCTAAATTCTAGCGAGTACAAGCTGAGTCTATCCAGTCTTTCCTCATATGAAAGTCCTGACATCCCAGGAATCAGTCTGGTGAACCTTCTCTGCACTCCCTCTATGGCAATAATGTCCTTCCTCAGATTTGGAGACCAAAACTGTACGCAATACTCCAGGTGTGGTCTCACCAAGACCCTGTACAACTGCAGTGGAACCTCCCTGCTCCTATACTCAAATCCTGTCAGTCGATAGTTTGATCCCCATGATGGAGACAGATTGAGAAGGGGTGCCAGAGTTAGTCCAAGAGAATTTACCGTATTTCCCGGCAATGAAGACGCACCTGCGTCGAAGCCACAACCCCATTTTGAGTTGTTAAGTTTTGAAAAAAGACTGGTGGGACAGGATCAAGGGGTTGGTTTAGTCCAGGGCAACCTTTTTTGCATAGGGGCCAGGACCCATGTTTGTGAGCGGATGGCGGGCCACATCTATTGCTACAGTTAACAAATGGAGGTAATAATACATACTAACTAAATTAGTCATTAGTAATAATACATACTAAAAATACCTAAATTAGTAATAATACATATTAATAATACATAATTTTCATGTGTTTTTCCATTCGTTTTCTGCAGTTCCCAGATCGCCTGCGTGCCCTGGGACTAGCTGCAGTTCCCAGGTCGCCTGCGAGCCCCGGGACTAGCTGCAGTTCCCAGGTCGCCTGCGTGCCTCGGAACTAGCTGCAGTTCCCAGGTCGCCTGCGAGCCCTGGAACTAGCTGCAGTTCCCAGGTCGCCTGCGTGCCTCGGAACTAGCTGCAGTTCCCAGGTCGCCTGCGAGCCCTGGGACTAGCTGCAGTTCCCAGGTCGCCTGCGTGCCTCGGAACTAGCTGCAGTTCCCAGGTCGCCTGCGTGCCTCGGAACTAGCTGCAGTTCCCAGGTCGCCTGCGAGCCCCGGGACTAGCTGCAGTTCCCAGGTCGCCTGCGAGCCCCGGGACTAGCTGCAGTTCCCAGGTCGCCTGCGAGCCCCGGGACTAGCTGCAGATCCCAGGTCGCCTGCGAGCCCTGGGACTAGCTGCAGATCCGCTCTCCGGTCCCGGCGGCCGCTCGCAGCCACCCGAGCTACTGAGTGAGTTGCTGGAATGATCCCCGACCCTCTCAACGCTCCTGCCCTCCCTGCAACTTAACCCCTGGCGGCCCAGCCATGCTGACCCGGTCCAGACTCTTGTGGAGGGAACTCTTTCCTCTCCCTCCATCCCCCCCCCCCAGCGATGCTGTCCTTTTACAGCTGCTGTACTGAGGGATTGCCAAGTCTATCTTTCTTGGCTAGCAATCTAACATTCGGCCTCCAAGACGCAGGTTAATTTAAATTTTCGGGCCTTATTTTAGGGTAACAACTGGCGTCTTCATTGCCGGGAAATACGGCAAGTAGTAAAGTTGATGAAATCCATGGGTACTGCATAGGTGCAGGAGGCAGCTACAATACAATTATTGATGCAGCAGAGAAAGAGTTGGGGAATGGTCCCTGGGCAAGTTGTGAACAAGATATGTTCAATGTATCCAATAAAATGGACAGACATAGGTGGGGCCCATGCGAGTACCCATGGCCACACTTTTCACTTGAAGAATGAGACAGGAGTCAAAAGAGAAGTTAAGAGTGAGAACAAGGATGAGATTAATGATAGACCTATATAGCATTGACAAAGGAGTCAAAAGTTGGTTTTTAAAAGGATGTGGTGATTATAGTTTTGAAGACATTTGCAATACAAATCATTTGGGTACTCAGGAGTTTACTTTATAAAGCTTGTGTTCAGAAACAAACCAAGATTAAACATTATATTGTACAATAGGGAAGGGAAGGTGTGGTGCTGGGGGAGCCATTGAATGAAAAGCAAGCATGGGTTATCTTTGGGGACTTTCAATAAACCACCATGATATATATATTCATTTGCGATTCTCCAATAACAAGGCAAAAGAACCAATTCAGAATCGTACTCAGCAAATTAATTAACAAAAAATATATTATACCGGTATAGATGGAAGCTTCCCTGGCAGCGACAGGCATGTTGGAGGTATTAGCCACCAAAGATGTTCGCTTCATGATGCTTTCTATTTTTCCATCAACTTCCATCGTCAACTAGAAGAGGAAAGAGCAATGTAGCTCATTAACACTAATCAAAAATAATAATTTGAGAGATCAGTCAGCCCAAATGCTCTCTTTATGCAGCCTTTTGGCAATGCCAATAACCTGAATTGTTCATAGTTTAAACAGTGGAACTAAAATCTATACCCTTGTGTTATACTAATTAAAATAGAAAGAATGCAATATGAAGAACTAGATTCTTAACTACAATATAGACCAAGACCGAGCATTCAGCAATCATATGGCTCAATTTTAATGAGAAAGTACAAATGCTGAAAGACCAAAGGTCTATTGAGTTAATCTTATTTCATAGCAGGTGAAGGATTTACCTATTACTTTGCACCTCTGGTCCTGCCAATGGGAAGAGGTCTTTCAGGAAGGGTTTTACTTACCCCCAATAGATTTAATTTTACTCTCCGGGTAAATTATTTTTGTGATTAGTCTCTCAGGGGATGAAAGTTACTTTTCATTTAGTCCTTGCTTTTGCTGAATTTGTTGAGGAGTTTGTCAAATTCTAAAAATATTTTGCAATGTTAAAGGGTACATATATAGCTTTTCCAATCCTTTGCTGCCAGCTTTGAAACACTTCAGCTTGAAGGGAACATTACACTAACCTCTGGGAAATCTCTCAGTACTTCAGACATCTCATTGCCACGCTCCCCACATCCAACGTAGATGATAACATCACTGTTGGAGTACTTTGATAGAGACTGAGAAATCACAGTTTTTCCACAACCAAAGGCACCGGGAATAGCTGTTGTTCCACCTTGCACACATCTTAAACATAACAGGACAAACAATGGTATATTAATCAACTTTGAACCAACTTTCCAATCAATCCAAGTAGAAATAGAACATGCTATTCCAATCAGATACACTAATCATTAAAATGACTAATCTCATGCACAAAACCCTTATGACTAACCCTCGGCCAAGAGTTTAGAGTCCTCACTTTAACTCTTTTCAAGAGTCAAGAACATTGGTGAGTAGTTGGGCCACAATGCATGGTGGAGGCAATCAACGGTATTCAATAAAACAAAAAAAAATGAAGGAGAACATCTGTACCCATGTTCTAACATGAGATGCCTGTTTGACTATCTATCTATTTATATACTATTAAAACTTTGTGCCTGCCGCCTGCCGTCTGGCTGCCTTTCTGCCTTTTGATTCGTTCCATCGTGTGATGTCACAATGCCCAATACTCGCAGATGTCCAATCGGAATGGCCGATGCTCGCAGATGTCCAATCGGAATGGATCCATTTACATGTACGGCTGCCGGCTGCATTTCTTCCTTTGATTCATTGCCACGCCGAATCCAGACGCTCAATCGCCGAGATCTTTTCCATTTCGGTAGAGATTTCACTTTTCTTTCTAAGTATCCGCTCCTCATTACATTTCGTCGTGTTTAAGTACACGTTTTTAATCAAATCCTTCTCTGGAGAACATAAAATATCCAAGTAGAAAGTCTGAAGAAGGGCCCTGAGCTAGAACGTCACCTTTCCATGTTCTCCAGAGATGCTTACTGACGTATTGAATTACTCCAACAGTATATTTTTTGGCTGCAGAAGTTATCTTGGTATCACTAATACAAGAGCCAACATTGTGCCTGCAGCAACAAAGAAATCATGAGCTGTTACACCAGTTATTGGACGTATGGCAGCCAAAGGATTTTGGCCAAGAGTGGGATCAGGATTTATAATATTTGAAACATCTGACTGAAGACAAACTCACGGGAAAAGTGCGTCCAGCACTCGCTGTCCTGTTAGCAGAGGGTGACATGCTGGAAGCTTCTCAGTGACTGGCCTCACCTGACGGACAGGCCAGACCTGAACCATAGTAAACTTATCCTTAATTCCTTCAAATTCAAGTTCCAGAACTACATCCTACCAAAGGGGAAGAGAAAAATGCAATTAAGAATTAATGTTGACCACTGTCATCTTCAAAAAGGACAATATTTTGTGCATACCCACATTCTCCTTGAGCCCACTACTAGAAGTTATTCATTCACACTTCCAGCCCCCAATTACCCACTATCCCCCATTTAAGTTTTCTATTGCAAATTATGTTCTTTTTGGACAATTTTCATTTTATTCCTTTGCTTATCTTTTTAACATAATTTAAAAAAATTGTTTTACTTTGTCAAAAATGAGAAATGCATAGAGGCAAAATGAAGTGAGATGTCTACAGTCTTTGGTTTCAAAAAACTATTTCTAACTAATAAATCCGAGTGTACTTTTGATTCTGGTTTATGGAACAAACAATCAATCACAAATACTTACAGAAACATCATAGTTTCCCGCTGGGGCAACATATGTCACAGTTCCTCTGTTTTTTGGCGGAAGCATGATTTTGTGCTTAATAAGAGAATTTTCATAGACAATGCCATATATGTCTCCACCAGTGATGTGACTACCAACCTTTAAAAAAAATAATGTTACAGCTCTAAAGATATCACACATTTCTTGTTATATTCACCAATAAAATCAAATTCAGAAAGTCAAATACAACTACTCAAACTAATTACACTTAAATCATAGGATTCAATTCAGGAGAATGCATAGCAGGTACAAAGGAATACATAAGTAAGTGGCAGAAGGAAGTACCACAATTTTTATAAACTTTTTACTTAAAGCTCTTACCCGCATATTCTTGGAAGGTGTAAATTCCCACTTTATGTCTTTACTCAGAGCATTCACGTTGACACCACGGGGGATGTAAATACTCTGTGATAGGTCATTGATGTCCTTTAGAGGTCGCTGGATTCCATCAAAGATGGCTCCCATGATGCCAGGTCCCAGTTCCACAGAAAGGGGTTTCCCTGTTCGCAACACAGGATCTCCGACAGATACACCAGCTAGAGGTGGTGGCTCAGGACAATGTGGCTTAAAACACTGACAGCAATGAATTAAGCTTAACTAAGATACCAGGCACCTTCAATTGCTTTGAACATGCTAAGCAAGAAACCCCAGCCCACCAGCACTTTTAACTATTATGCAGCTATTTGACCAAATATGCCCGACACTAGTTTCCTGGAACACTATCAGAGCTCAGTCATGGGAAGAGATTATTAGAAACATAGAAAATAGGTGCAGGAGTAGGCCATTCAGCCCTTCGAGCCCGCACCGCCATTCAATATGATCATGGATGATCATCCAACTCAGTATCCTGTACCTGCCTTCTCTCCATAACACCTGATCCCTTTAGCCACAACGGCCACATCTAACTCCCTCTTAAATATAACCAATGAACTGGCCTCAACTACCTTCTGTGGCAGAGAGTTCCAGAGATTCACGTGGACTCCACGATTAGGTGGACAGAGAAAATGATTCAAGGATGTTCTCAATGTCTCTTTGAAACATGTCAATGCAACATATCTGTCAACTTTTGGCCCACAACTGCTCAAAGTAACAGAGCAGCGTTCTGCTTGTTACTGAATCTCCAACCAAATGTTACCCTCCTTGTTACATCAGACACATTCTGCCCCTTCTGAGAAATAATCTGCAATTCCTGCATTAGCTTCACTAGCTCAAAACACACTAAACCAGAATTAAAGTCATCCTTAATCCTGAGTGTCTGATGAAGTGTACAGGTCACACTTTCATCTTCAAGTGGAAAGCTTCCAAGTTTGGCCCCACTCCAGGACACACATAGAAAAATGAAGACCAACACTCCCACTGCTGCATTCCCAGGGAGGCATTGGCTGCTGGATGAGGTAATAAACCAAGGCTAATCTCTTGTGTGGATTAAAAAAAAATCATAAAAGTATTTCAAAATAGCAAGGGTGTACTTGCTGGTACTCTGAACCATTAATCATGCATTTGCATTTTTAACTAATTCAAATGTACTTCAACTGTTGTCAAGTGCTTGAAATAAACCAAAGAATGCAAATCTATTCTACGTTCAAGCTACACAAGTATTTGATTAAGTTACCATATATCAAATTAAATGACAAAATATAGGAGTGTCCATCAATAGGCACAGTGCCCTCCATAATTTTTGTGACAAAGACCCATCATTTATTTATTTGCCTCTGTACTCCATGATTTAAGATTTGTAATAGAAAAAAAATCACGTGGTTAAAGTGCACATTGTCAGATTTTATTAAAGGTCAATTTTATACATTTTGGTTTCACCATGTAGAAATTACAGCTGTGTTTATACATCATCCCCCCAATTTCTGGGCAGCATGACACATGGCTTCACAGGCGTTTGTAATTGCTCAGGTGTGTCCTTAATCCAGGTATAAGAGAGCTCTCAGCACCTAGTCCTTCCTCCAGTCTTTCGATCACCTTAGGAAACTTTTATTGCTGTTTATCAACATGAGGATCACAGTTGTGGCAATGAAAGTCAAAGAAGCCATTATCAGACTGAGAAACAAGAATAAAACTGTTAGAGGCATCAGCCAAACAGGCTTACCAAACTCAACTGTTTGGAACATCATTAAGAGAGAGCGAGCACTGGTGAGCTTACTAATCGCAAAGGGACTGGCAGGCTAAGGAAGACCTCCACAGCTGATGACAGAAGAATTCTCTCTATAATAAAGAAAAATCCCCAAACACCTGTCCGACAGATCAGAAACACACTTCAGGAGTCAGATGTGGATTTGTCAATGACCACTGTCCGCAGAAGACTTCATGAACAGAAATACAGAGGCTACACTGCAAGATGCTAACCACTGGTTAGCCGCAAAAATTGGATGGCCAGGTTACAGTTTGCCAAGAAGTACTTAAAAGAGCAACCACAGTTCTGGAAAAAGGTCTTGTGGACAGATGAGACAAAGATTAACTTATATCAGAGTGATGGCAAGAGCAAAGTATAGAGGAGAGAAGGATATCACCTCATCTGTAAAACACAGTGGTATGGGGTGTTATGGCCTGGGCATGTATGGCTGCTGAAGGTACTAGCTTACATCTTCATTGATGTTACAACTGCTGATGGTAGTAGCATAATGAATTCTGAAGTGTGTAGACACATCCTCAAGTTCAAACAAATGTCTCAAAACATTGGCCGGCAGCTCATTCTACAGCAAGACAATGATCCCAAACATACTGCTAAAGCAAAAATTTTTAAAAAAAGGAGTTTTTCAAAACTAAAAAATAGTCAATTCTTGAGTGGCCAAGTCAATCACCCGATCTGAACCCAATTGAGAATGCATTTTATATGTTGAAGAGAAAACTGAAGGGTACTAGCCCCCAAAACAAGCATAAGCTAAAGATGGCTGCAATACAGGTTTGGCAGCGCATCACCAGAGAAGACACCCAGCAACTGGTGATGCGCATGAATCGCAGACGTCAAGCAGTCTTTGCATGCAAAGGATATGCAACAAAATACTAAACATGACTACTTTCATTTACTTGACATTGCTGTGTCCCAAACATTATGGTGCCCTGAAATGGGGGGGACTATGTATAAACACAGCTGTAATTTCTACATGGTGAAACCAAAATGGCCTTTATTAAAATGTGACAATGTGCACTTGAATCACATGTGATGTTTTCTATTACAAATCTCAAATTGTGGAGTACAGAGGCAAATAAATAAATGATGGGTCTTTGTCCCAAACATTATGGAGGGCACTGTAGATATTTCTTATTAGCCCTAATTTTTCTGCTTATCCCAAAGTATACCTGTGAGCAGAGTATTCAAATTTATATGGTTAATCAATAAGGATACAAGTTTCTTCATAAACTTGGATTGTGGCCATATCTCCCTCCAAACGAATAATCTCACCAACCAACTCAGAGTGACCTACACGGACCAGCTCGTACATCGCTGCTCCAGCCATATCTGAGGCAGTGACAACTGGAAATAAAAACAACAGTGAAACAAGTAAAAACATTCGCTCAGAGAAGAGAAAAACCAATTGAAATCAAAAGTCAAGGGTCGTAGATACCACAAAATGACACGGAACAGGCTCAATCTTGCCATTTTTGAAAATTGATTTTCAAAGTTTTAAAATAGTCCATATTTTAAGTTTAAAATTCTGAAAGCCAATCCTCGCTCTTGAAATTAAGAGTGTGATAAAGAATGCAATAGAAGCATTGCTTGCTTGTTGAATCTAGTAAATAAAGTTATTGGGAATGCTTCTTGCTGCTCTCAAAGCTGTATCATTTGTTAAAGGGTGGCTATACATTTTGAGGATATGTTAACAAAAGCCTGATTATGTTAGAGAAGGTTTGCATAACGCACAACAGTCAGGCAAGCAAACTCCAAATGAACATAATACTCACCAGGCCCCGAGACACCATAAACATATCCAACCATTGTCTCGTGTTCGGCATCTTGGATTTTGGGAAGTTTGCTGAAATCCATCTTGATCGATCTGAAAATATTTTGTTATGATCAGCATACAAATAGCAAAACCAGTGCCAATTAAAAGTCAAGTGAATGAAAATATGGGCCCTAAATGGAGATAGGATAATTTATATGGGAAATAGCAGAGGAATTAAATACTGTGCAGAAGACAAAAAACAAATCTTCCCAAAAATACGAAATTGCCAGTGCAAACGAGGAAGTGGGAGAAATTAGTACAAGAAAAGTATAGAGAAGTTAATGCCCCAGAAACATGCTGAAACCCAAGGAATTGATGATCAGAGTTTTGAAGTTGGTGGCGATGGAGGAAGTGCATTAAATATTTATCAGTTTCAAAAACTACAGATTCTGGAATGGTTCCTGTACATTGGAGAGCAATAAATGTGACCACAATTGTTAAGAAAGGAGGGAGAGTGGGAAACATGGAACTACTGCAGAGCAAGTCAGCCTGATATCAGTAAGATGTAAAATGCTGGAATGTATAATAACATACGAGATGTCACTGTACCAAGAGAATTTGAGCACAGACAACATGTTTGATTAATCTATTAATTATTTGACAATGCATCTCATTGAGAAGCAAGAAAACCAGTGGACGTGGTCCATTTTAATTTTCAGAAGGTTTGATAAGGTCCCACACCTTCGGTTAGGACACATGGAATTGTTATATACTAGTGCGGTTTAAGAGTTGGCAGATACAAAACAAAATAGACATTAATGGGCCCATATCAGGTTGTGACCAATACAAGACTACGGCGATCAATGGTTCAGTCAGTCCACATCTTGGCCGAGAAAACTATGCATCATATATCCAAGTTTGCTGATGACTTGAAACTGGAGAAATGAATATGAATGAAACTTTGTCACGTGACAAGTCACAGTGGTATTCTTTGTTTTGCATACCCAATGTGTGCAAAGAGTCACCACATAATGGGTGACAACAAAGTTATAAATTATTCCATTTTACCCAAACCATTTTAAGCATGGAGTTAAGACAACAACCTCTCTTCCAACATCAGTAGAAAAAAGGTGCTGGTCATAACGAAATGGGGTAGACTATGCTTCCCAATCTATGTCAATGGTGCTGAAGTGGAGATGGTCTAGAGATTCAAGTTACTAAGTGTAAATATCATTATCAATTTGACCTGGTGCAACCACATTAATGACACACCCAATGACATGTTTCTACTTCCTCAGAAGACTAAGGAAATTCTGACGATAGACACAAATGTAACTCAGTGGGACAGGCAGCATCTCTGGAGAGAAGGAATGGACGACGTTTCTAGGTTGAGACCCGTCTTTAGACAGTCAGGGAAGGGGAGATACAGAGATGAGGAAGGGTAAGGTGTGAGAATGAGACATCAAAGGGGGTGGAGTTCAAGGAAGATATTGAACAGATCATTGTCAGTTAGGAGAAGGCAACAACAGAGCAGAGATAAAATGTAATTAGGGACAGTCAGACTTGTCAGACAAAAAAGTTGCAAAGGAGGAGGGATGGAGAGCGAGGGAAACGAAGGTTTACTAAATTACTTTAAATTAGAGAAATTAATATTCATACTGCTGGGGTGCAAGTTCCCCAAATGAAATACGGGGCACTGTTCCTCAAATTTGTGCTGGGCCTCACTCAGACAATGGAGGAAGCCCAGGACAGAAAGATCAGTGTGGGAATAGGAGGTAGAGTTCAATTCTGACCATCTCCAATGACTCTTACCAGTTTCTACAGTCACCATAAAAACATCCTACCGCAATGCATCACAGCTTGGTGTGGCACCTGCTCTGCTCAAGCCCACATGAAACTGCAGAGAGTTGTGGACATAGCCCCGATAATCACACAAACCAGCCACCCCTTCAACTCAATCTACAAATCATTGTGGCTCGGGAAAGTAGCCAAAATAATCAAGGAGGACTTACACACCCCTCATTGAAACTCACCAAATAGTGAAAGGCCTGGATACAGCAGATGTGGAAAGGATGTTTCTACTAGAGGGAGAGCCTAGGATCAGAGGCCTAGCCTCAGGATAATAAGACATACCTATAGAAAGGAGATGGAGGAATTTCTTTAGTCAGAGGATGGTGAATCTGTGGAATTCATTGACACGGAAGGCTGTGGAGGTCGTCAATGGATTTTAAGGCGGAGATTGACAGATTCTTGATTAATGTGGGTGACAGGGGTTGTTGGGAGAAGGCAGGGCAACGGGGTTGAGAGGGAAAGATAGATCAGCCACGATTGAATGGCAGAGTAGACTTGATGGGCCGAATAGCCTACTTCTGTTTCTATGCCATGGATATTTTTTTATGAACACTCCAGTCCTGCTCTCTTCTCCCCTCTCCAGTCATGCAGAAGATACAAAAACTTGAAAGCATGTACCACCAGATTCAAGAATATATTTTTGCCTGCTTTTATGATTCTAGCTCACTGCAGCACTAACATTTTTTTAATATTCCTTCCTGTGTAGCTGCAACACTCTTTTGCTGCAACACTGTTGTGGGACGTATAAATTGTTATATGGTTATATGGTATCACTGATGGGGATGAGTCAGCGTACAGAAGAGAGATCGAGCAACTGTCCATATGGTGCCAGCACAATAACCTGGCCCTCAATACCAGCAAAACCAAGGAACTGATTGTGGACTTTGGAAGGAGTAGGAGGGGGACCCACAGCCCCATTTATATCAACGGGTCGATGGTTGAAAGGGTCAAGAACTTCAAATTCCTGGGCATGCACATCTCTGAAGATCTTTCCTGGTCCGAGAACACTAACGCAATTATCAAAAAAGCTCATCAGCGCCTCTACTTCCTGAGAAGATTACGGAGAGTCGGTTTGTCAAGGAAGACTCTCTCTAACTTCTACAGGTGCACAGTAGAGAGCATGCTGATCGGTTGCATCGTGGCTTGGTTCGGCAATTTGAGCGCCCTGGAGAGGAAAAGACTACAAAAAGTAGTAAACACTGCCCAGTCCATCATCGGCTCTGACCTTCCTTCCATTGAGGGGATTTATCGCAGTCGCTGCCTCAAAAAGGCTGGCAGTATCATCAAAGACCCACACCATCCTGGCCACACACTCATCTCCCTGCTACCTTCAGGTAGAAGGTACAGGAGCCTGAAGACTGCAACAACCAGGTTCAGGAATAGCTACTTCCCCACAGCCATCAGGCTATTAAGCCTGGCTCGGACATAACTCTGATTATTAATAACCACTTTCTGCTATTTGCACTTTATCAGTTTATTTATTCATGTGTGTATATATTTATATCATGGCATATGGACACATTTATCTGTTTTGTAGTAAATGCCTACTATTTTCTGTGTGCTTAAGCAAAGCAAGAATTTCATTGTCCTATACAGGGACACATGACAATAAACTAACTTGAACTTGAACTCTTTTCCAAATGTTGTTTAGATTCCATGAGCTTCACAAATGCCCTAACAACTACAGTGCCCTCTAGTGTACATTTTGTTTTCTGCAGCCAGAGGGATGCTTAAAGAAATAAAATCAATATTCTGCTTTAATTTCAAAAGATTTTGGGATTACCTCAGGCTGTCCAGTCAGAAGTGAAATTGAGGAATTGGATCCCACAACACTGGGCAAGCTCAAAGTCGAAGTTTACAGATATTTTCAAATTAGTTACTTAATTTTTAAACTTCTGCAATCGAAGTTAATGGGGAGAGCAGTTTCTCAATTGTTTGTGCAATTTTGGGATTGTTTCTGGGAGAGAAAAACCATAACTGAAACAAGAAGAGAGTTGCAGCCATTTGCTGACACTAGTGCCAACGAAATGAGTGAACTGGAGCAGTTTGAGGGTGTGAGAACATAAGACAAAAAAAAGTGGGAGTTGCAAAATGCAGAGGAGGGCGATAAAGCCAGAAGGATTAACTCTTTGCCCAGAACAATTTATGTACACACTCCAACATTCAAACAGGACTGACAAATTATCACCATAGAACCATGCTGACAAGGTTTGCCAAGGAGTCTTCAATTTCTTCCTGATCACAATTTTGCTATTTTAAACATCTGATAAAAAAGACTGTAGAAGGTAACTAAAAAGGCAATATGGGGAGAAAAGTTGCTAGCTAAGAATATAAATGAGGATACAGGACTCGAAAGTAGCGGTTGCCCAGGTCCCACTGACCACTCAAAGTGCCGCCGGGCAACCTAAATGGCTTGGCAACTTGGTTTATGGGTATAGTCAGTTTTAACAGCTATTATCATAAAATGCCTGTATATTTTGTTGTGGATAAATTATGTTAGGAAGCAAGAGTGTTTCTGTACCAATAGCAATAACGACCCATGCTATGGCCATGTCATGATAATTTTCGGTCCTTCACAGAAAACATGCTTGCATCAATCTGTAGTGTGCATGGTTAAGCATATATGTTATCAAGGTCCAGGATTTATTGACACAGGTTGATCATACGCTGAATAATCCAACCACATTTTTGTTTGGAAGTGGAAAGAAATAATAAAAATTGCATTAATTGCAATGTGTAAAAAGAGTTGAGATACCGTATTATAATTTTGCTGCATGTCATTGTGGTATATATCACCATATAACCATATAACAATTACAGCACGGAAACAGGCCATCTCGGCCCTACAAGTCCGTGCCGATTGGTGTCTTGATCATGTCTTGATTGGTGAATATGTTAGTTTGAGACTTTATTTGAAGCAGAAATAATATGTGAATGCTTCATTGTGCATAATTCCGACTGGTAACTACGCACTTTGTCCGAGCACGCGTCATGCAAGCCATCTTAAATGACCACCTAAAATGTCATTTGGCAACCTAAAAAGCTGCCAAGGTTGCCCGGCTGGCAACAGGGAAAAAAAGTTAAGTGAGAGCCCTGGGATAGTAAAAGCTTCTTTAGGTATGTGGAATGGAAAGTTAAGACAAATGTGGGCCCCTTGAAGACAGAAACAGGTGAATCTATTATGGGGAACAAGGAAATGGCAGACGAGTTGAACATGTACTTTGGTTCTGTCTTCACTAAGGAAGACACAAACAATGTCCCAGATGTACTAAGGGACAGAGGATCTAGGGTGATGGAGGATCTGAAGGAAATTCACATTAGTCAGGAAATGGTGTTGGGTGGACTGATGGGACTGAAGGCTGATAAATCCCCATGGTACTCAAGGAGGTGGCTCTAGAAATCGTGGACGCATTGGTGATCATTTTCCAATGTTCTATAGATTCTGGATCAGTTCCTGTGGATTGGAGGGTAGCTAATGTTATCCCACCTTTTAAGAGAGGGAGAGAGAAAGCAGGGAATTATAGACCAGTAAGCCTGACATCAGTGGTGGGGAAGATGCTGGAGTCAATTATTAAAGATGCAATAGTGGCACATTTGGATAGCAGTAACAGGATCGGTCCAAGTCACCATGGATTTACGAAGGGGACTAATCTTCCTTGACTAATCTTCTGGAATTTTTTTGAAGATGTAACAAGTAAAATGGATAAGGGAGAGCCAGTGTATCTGGACTTTCAGAAAGCCTTTGATAAGATTCCACACAGATTAGTGAGCAAAATTAGAGCACATAGTATTGGGGGTAGCATATTGACATGGATAGAAAATTGGTTGGTAGGCAGGAAACAAAGAGTAGAAATTTACGGGTCCCCTCAGAATGGCAGATAGTGACTAGTGGGGTACCGCAAGGCTCAGTGCTGGGACCGCAGCTATTTACAATATATTAATGATATAAATGAAGGAATTAAAAGTAACATTAGCAAATTTGCAGATGACACAAAGCTGGGTAGCAGAGTGAACTGTGAAGAGGATGCTATAAGGATGCAGGGTGACTTGGATAGGTTGGGTGAGTAGGTAGATGCATGGCAGATGCCGTGTAATGTGGATAAATGTGAGGTTATCCACTTTGGTGGCAAGAACAAGGCAGATTAATATCTGAATAGTGTCAGAATAGGAAAAGGGGAAGCGCGACAAGACCTGGGGTAACATGAGGGGGAACTTCTTTACTCAGAGAGTGGTAGCTGTGTGGAATGAGCTTCCAGGGGAAGTGGTGGCGGCAGGTTCGTTGGTATCATTTAAGAATAAATTGGATAGGCATATGGATGAGAAGGGAATGGAGGGTTATGGTATGAGTGCAGGCAGGTTGGACTAAGGGAAAAAAATTGTTCGGCGCGGACTTGTAGGGCCGAGATGGCCTGTTTCCGTGCTGTAATTGCTATATGGTTATATGGTTATATGGGTGTCCTTGTACATCCATCACTGGGAGTAAGCATGCAGGTACAGCAGGCAGTGAAGAAAGTTAATGGCATGTTGGCCTTCATAACGAGAGGATTTGAGTATAGGAGCAGAGCAAGCATGTGCCGTCAGGGTAGGCAAGGTAGGCAGTGCCTATCCTGACTAAAATTATAAAAAAGGTAATTATTAAATATAAATAGTAAAGATTTCCAATTAATTTACTAAACTCAGTATTTATTATTAAATGTTTATTATTTTAATAATCGATCTTAAGGCATAATTCTCCTGTGCCTTTCATCCGCAGTACGCGTAATACACGTAACTATGTTCAACTCGCGTGCCGTAGACACTGCTTCAAGCCTTCACTTACAATGGGCAATAAAGGCAGCTGAAATTCTGCCTTTGCACCGTGGACTGCGTGCAGGGTGCTGTGCATGCCTAGAGTGGAAACCAATCTGCGCATGCGCGGGTTAAAAAGATTTTTTTAGGTCAGACTGCCGATCTGCGTATGCACGGTTTTTACGATTTTCTGCGCATGCGCGGTTTTCACGATTTTCTGTGCCTGTGCGGATTTTTACAATTTTTAAAAGTCGACTGACTGCCTAGTGCTACCCTGAGTAATTACTCACGGCACGTGCCTAGAGCAGAGGTCCTTCTGCAGTTGTACAAGGCCGTGGTGAGACCACACTGGAGTATTGTGTGCAGTTTTGGTCTGCTAATATGAGGAAGGACATTCTTGCTATTGAGGGAGTGCTGCGTAGGTTCACGAGGTTAATTCCCGGGATGGCGGGACTGTCATATGATGAAAGCATTTGAACGACTGGGCTTGTATTCACTGGAATTTAGAAAGATGAGAGGGTATCTTATAGAAACATAAAATTCTTAAGGGATTGGACAGGCGAGATGCGGGAAAAATATTTGCCATGTTGGGAGAGTCCAGAACCAGGGGTCACAGTTTAAGAATAAGGGGTAGGCCATTTAGGACCGAGATGAGGAAAACCTTTTTCACCCAGGAGGGTTGTGAATCTGTGGAATTTTCTGCCACAGAAGGCAGTGGAGGCCAATTCACTGGATGTATTCAAGACAGATATAACTCTGTGGGCTAACGGAATCAAGGGATATGGGGAAAAAGCAGAAACAGGGTACTCATTCTGGATGATCAGCCATGATCATATTTAATGGAGGTGCTGGCTCGAAGGGCCTAGTCCTGCACCTATTTTCATGTTTCTATCCTCAATGCAAAAGATGTGTACATACACGGGTCACCAGGTGATTGTCAATATGTCATTCAACTTCTTGCAATACATCCTGATTACATAGTACAAATTTCATTTACACATTTGAAGTTTTTCCTCAATGATGCAGACCTTAACTGAAGAAAAACAGGAATCTATCTACTTGCAGGCATTTCTCTTCCCTCCCCCAAGCCTCAGTCAATACTTCAATAGATGTTTCCCTCCATTTCCAACACCTCAGTGTTGACTGAGGTGATGGATTTGAGTATAGGAGCAGAGATCCTTCTGCAGTTGTATAGGGCCCTAGTGAGACCACACGTGGAGTATTGTGTGCAGTTTTGGTCCTCTATTTTGAGGAAGGACATTCTTGCTATTGAGGGAGTGCAGCGTAGGTTTACAAGATTAATACCCGGGATGGTGGGACTGTCATATGCTGAGAGAATGGAGCGACTGGGCTTGTATACTCTGGAGTTTAGAAGGATGAGGGGATCTTATTGAAACATAAGATTATTAAGGGTTTGGACACACTAGAGGCAGGAAACATGTTCCCGATGTTGGGGGAGTACAGAACCAGGGGCCATAGTTTAAGAATAAGGGGTAAGCCATTTAGAACGCAGATGAGGAAACACTTTTTCACACAGAGAGTTGTGAGTCTGTGGAATTCTCTGCCTCAGAGGGCAGTGGAGGCCGGTTCTCTGGATACTTTCAAGAGAGAGCTAGGTAGGGCTCTTAAAGATAGTGGAGTCAAGGGATATGGGGAGAAGGCAGGAACAGGATACTGATTGGGGATTTATTTATTTAGCGAATGCAAAGTCCTTTAGCCAAGCAGTTGCCTCTTGATCTGCTGTATGAAGGGTGACAAGTCCTCCTTTGAGTCTTTGTTGAGGGCATGCTTCAATGATGTGTTGCATTGTTTGCTGCTCTCCACAAGCACACCGTGGGGTTGGGCTGCTGCTTGGGGATGATCAGCCATGATCACATTGAATGGCGGTGCTGGCTCGGAGGGCCTGCTCCTGCACCTATTGTCTATTGACTGGCTTGATGTGACTTGTAAAGTGCTGAATGATTCCCTGCCATCAGTTGTCATTTATGTAGTTGTAGTTGAATAATACCCTGTTATGACATCTCTTTCACCATCTCTAATTTCTCATTTACTCAGGATCCCTCAGCAAAACAACATCAGCATCCAAATCAAGCTGATTATGCCCTGATCTACCTCATCAACATTTTCCTTGAAGTGTTCTGTGGCTTTGTACAATGTATCAGCACTGGATAAGTAAATATCGTTTCTAATTAAGCATTGCGAATATTGAAATCGACACCTTTATTTTCGCAGTCCCTATCCTATACTTTTCATCAATTTTACCCCTCTCACCAATATGTACTTGAAATTGAACTAAAACATTCATAGCCTTGATGTCATACTTAATTTTGGGCTGAAGTTTAGTCTATATTGCTACACTAATTACCTTCGATTTTCTATGTCCCTAAGATTGCCCAACTCCAGTCTTGCCATGGATCATCTGCTACTGAAGCCTTCACCCAAACATTCTTCAACTCGAGAACTTACTCTCCAAACACACATTAACATCCTCTTTCTCTCCTTATTCATCCGGTGAATGCCATGTTCTAATGTAGAACCCCTTCACCGATCACCATGTTCACTAACCTACACTGACTGAATTGATCACGACAGAAGGATCAACAAAGCAAATAGAACACCCATTTTCCAACACCTTCATCAAGGTTCCAAACAGAAGGATCAAAGTCTCTGAGGGCCCCCCCAATGATTCTGCTAAAAACGATAAAGATTAAAAGGAAAATATTAAAAGCTCAGTAACGTATACTAATTCAGATAACACTGGTTAACAAAATAGACAGCAAGCAGGAATAAAATTCTAAAGAGTGACCTGGTACAGCACTAGGGAAAATTTCACATTTCACTTTTTTGGTGCATGTCCCATTAGATACATCCTCGTTTCTTTCCCTTTTGCCCATCATGTTGCAGATGCAGCAGGATAGTTTTGCCCAAGTCTCAATTTTTCCAAAGCCATGAGCAGAGAGGAAATGTTTAATCAATAAGTTTTGTGCGAATAAAGAGAGATATTGAGAAGGAGAAATAAGGTATTGAGAAGGAGAAATAAGGTATATTGAGAACAATGGAAAAGACAAAAAAAAAATCCCCAACAGGTCTGCGCATTTTAACTATCCTTTTATGAAAACACATTGTTTCACTGTCATGCTTCAGCACTTTGGAAATGATCATAAGTTACCCCTGCATATCTCATCCCTGCATAAAATCACCATAAATGTTACTAAAAGTTTACGATCCATATTTTTAAAGAGCTACTTGCCTGCTGAATACGTTAAAGGTAGTGAAATATTAATCTTCATCTCTCAAACTTCTGCTAACTGAAAGGTAACATCTAAACAGCATAGTTAACCTGCCTGTTATATCAAAAAAAAGTCCAGTGGAAAGTCCATTTCTAAGCTGACAAAGTTATTTAATAACAAAGTCCGTTAAGTATGTTGGTGTTGAATATTTATACACACAATCATACATGTTTAAGATTTTCAATGTCGCTTTAATTGCAAGATTGAGTTATACTCAAAACCCTTTTTGTTTATATACGAGTGGGACCACAATACTACTTAAGATATTCGAATTCAGTACAGTGTGAACAATTTATTTTATGATTAAATAGACACAGGAGCAAGACTAATTTAATAAAAATCTTGAAAGGACCAACTTTGAAATGACCCATTACACAGAGCTACAGCAGACGCTGTAAGCAAGTCACTGATGCAGTACATCGATTTTCTTCTTGCAGCCTGTACAAGGTTAGTGACATTCTGCTTGCGGGGAAAGTCTTACTCAAGATTTGCCACACCAAATTTATCTAGCTTAATGGCAAAAAAGCCAAAGAAACAATGATACAGCTGCCCCAATGTAAAATAGCCAGACATTCATATTGGAAAACGATTCAAGAGTGAACTGGTTACATTACTAAACAGTAAAATAACAATTTAAGGAGTAAAAAAATATGACGGATTAATTTTGTAATTGGACAGAACACCAGAGCATGGGTAATATGGTTCATATGGGCAGAGCAAGGGAACTAGTCCAATTGCTGGAAAAAAAGGTACAGATTCTGATATGAAACCGCCACCATGTTTGAAAAGGGCACATAGCTTTGCAGATGATGTGCTCATTTGCAAAACATTCCATACAAGTATAGTGCCCTCCATAATGTTTGGGACAAAGACCCATCATTTATTTATTTGCCTCTGTACTCCACAATTTGAGATTTGTGAGAGAAAAAAAACAAAGGGAAAAAAAAAAAAAAAAAATCACGTGTGGTTAAAGTGCACATTGTCAGATTTTAATAAAAGCCATTTTCATATGTTTTGGTTTCACCATGTAGAACTGACAGCAGTGTTTATACATAGTCCCCATTTCAGGACACCATAACATTTGGGACACAGCAATGTCATGTAAATTAAAGTAATCTTGTTTATTATTTTGTTGCATATCCTTTGCATGCAATGACTGCTTGAAGTCTGCGATTCATGGACATCACCAGTTGCTGGGTGTCTTCTCTGGTGATGCTCTGCCAGGCCTGTATTGCAGCCATCTTTGGCTTATGCTTGTTTTGGGGGCTAGTACCCTTCAATTTTCTCTTCAGCATATAAAAGGCATGCTCAATTGGGTTCAGAGCAGATGATTGACTTGGCCACTCAAGAATTGACAATTTTTTAACTTTGAAAAACTCCTTTGTTGCTTTAGCAGTATATTTGGGATCATTGTCTTGCTGTAGTATGAACCGCCAGCCAATAAGGTTTGAGGCATTTGTTTGAACTTAAGCTGATAGGATGTGTCTGTACACTTCAGAATTCATTATGCTGCAACCGTCAGCAGTTGCATCATCAGTGAGTGAGCCAGTACGTTCAGCAGCCATACATGACAGGCCATAACACCCCCACCACCGTGTTTCACAGATGAGGTGGTATGCTTTGGATCTTGGGCAGTTCCTTCTTTCATCCATACTTTGCTCTTGCCATCACTCTGATACAAATTAATCTTCGTTTCATCTGCCTACAAGACCTTTTTCCAGAACTGTGATTGCTCTTTTAATTACTTCTTGGCAAACTGTAACCAGGCCATCCTAATTTTGCAGCTAACCAGTGGTTTGCATTTTGCAATGTAGGCTCTGTATTTCGGGTTATGAAGTCTTCTGTGGACAGTGGTCATTGACAAATCCACACCTGAATCCTGAAGAGTGTATCTGATCTGTCGAACAGTTGTTTGGGGATTTTTCTTTTTATACAGAGAATTATTCTGTCATCACCTGAGCAATTATAAACGCCTGTGAAGCCATGTGTCCCAAACATTATGGTGCCCTGAAATTGGGGGGGGGGGGGGGAAACTATGTATAAACACAGTTGTAATTTCTACATGGTGAAACCAAAATGTATAAAGATGGCCTTTAATAAAATCTGACAATGTGCACTTTAACCACGTCATTTTTTTTCTATTACAAATCTCAAATTGTGGAGTACAGAGGCAAATAAAATAATTATGGGTCTTTGTCCCAAACATTATGGAGGGCACTGTATTCTTTTCATTGTGATCATTGGTTATTATGAGTAAATTGATTGAAACTTGCTACTCAGGTTAAATAACAAAGTAGAAGTGTAGAAATCCTACATCCCTCGCCAGGACCGGACAGTTATTTCCTGGCTGTGATCCACTGTTGGACTCAACATGGCATCTAATGAAGAAACAGATGGTTGGTCAGCACTTATCCTTAGATCCTTGCCTGGCTATACATGGTGCAGGATCTACAAGCACATTCTTTTGAATGACAATTATATGGTTATGAAAAAGAATAATGTGAAACAATCTGAGATGGCTTTAATACTATTCATTTTAGAAGATATTTTATTTTTTATCATTTTTTCAAAATGTTAGATTTTTCTGGGATTGTGGAACATTGGAAATGTTGACAGCCTGGACAGATAATAAAGCCAAGGACTGTTGCTTGTTTTCTTCCAAGGGTTACTAGCAGAGCTTGGTGGTAGGGCTTGTTCGGACCCTACAATATCATTTGAGTACTTTGCTGAAGGCCCAGGTAGCTGCTGGTTTGTTTTAAGAAAAAGAAAATCTGCATTATTGAATTTGAATCTGGCAGGTTTGTGACCAAATGGTGCGCGAGTGGCAAGGGGGAAAGTAGGGCCCATTTTCTGCAAAGGAGGACAAATCAAAATGTTGTGCCCGATGTGTATGAAACATGCTTGGATGAGTTTCATAATTGCATTTTAAGACAGTAGGTTTAGTATTTCTTTGTTTCAGCTAGTATACACTAATTTGGACCTATGAATTTGGGTGTACTCTGATGGAATAGGTGTCAATAGATATATTTTTGTCACTGGGTAAATGGACTGCATTTAAATAAAAACATCTCATCTTGACAGAAAGTTAAAATATCAAGACAAAGCTAGGGAAAAATATCCTGGGAATGAGTTCTCACTTCTACCATGGGTGCATTCTGAGATATGTTAGATGTGCATGAGGACACTGGATTATGACATTAAGCTCTCTTTGGTTTTGTACCCCAAAAACATTAGACAATTAACAATGCAGCACTAACTATCCAACCTTACTTTAAGAATAATCACATGCAAAATATTCCAGAGGACTTGTAAGTTGTTGGTTATCTAATTACTAGATGTTAATAAAGAATGTTTTAAAGGGAAAACCACCAATTTACTTCACAGCCACATACTCTCTGAAGCAGGGATGGGTGTTTTTTTATTTTATATACACAAATAGTATGGCAAGAATCTTCAGAGAATATAAAGAAAGGCTGTGTGGCTTTTAGACCAGAACATGTTCATACTGCATTAATAAATCAGTTGAATTTGTCCAACAACGAGAGATCACTAAATAGTTTTTCTAATTCCTCGCCAACGCGTAAGTGGAATTCAAATTTGCAACTTGCCATGACTAGATTTGTACTCGCAACACTTTAAATGCTACTCATGACTGAGTCTCAATACCTACATATTCATTAAAGCATTTGAATGAGAAGGTAGGGAAGGAAGTGAGAATAAGCAAATAAAATGCCCAACAAAACTTAATATTTCACCTGTACCTAGAACACGCTGCTTATTGAAAATATACACATCATAGCCTGAAGCCAGGATAATTCATCACATGAACTTGTTTGGACAGCAAAATCGCAATGCGATCTGGCACTAAACAGACCAAAATACTTTAGCTTATAACACCATTGTAACACTTCACAAGCATGTTGTAGTTGACCAGCTAAAAATACAACTGCAATTGCTAATGAATCAAACATCTGCATTTGATTCGTGACTTATTGCATAAAAAGATATTTCCTTAAGTTGCCTCATTTTTGTCAATCACCTAAAATCTATATGTTATGCTTACTATCCGATCGCCAATTGTAAGTAGTGCTTTATTCAATCTCACAAAAGTTTTAATTATATCTCCTCAAAGACCACCTCAACGTCTCTCTCGCCATTGTGTGAAGATGTGGGAGAATTGGGCAAAGTCCTAAGATTATAATTCGGTCGTTTTCAAAGCAATTTACTATTTTTACAATATTACAGCCAATGCAGAATTTACCTCCCACTATGTGGTAAGACAGCAAGCTGGAAGCTAATCTTTTTTCAGGTCAATTTGGAACTTTGACCTTGATTCTTGTTTCACATGCATGTCAAGTCTCAGATTCGCTCAACAGCCCAGTGTAGAATTCTCAAATGGTAGTTTTTCTTAAAATGCTGACAGAATTAGAAATTGACCTAACATTCTCCCACGGCTTCTTTCTTGAATTAAAGAACCACCAGTCATTCTCCACCATACCCTACTTTATATGGGTGAATTTTGTTATCCATACAATGGAACACAAGTGCAACACAAGAAAATAAGTGCAGGAGCCGACCAAAAAGTCCCTCATGCCTGCCCCACGATATAACACGATCATGGCTAACCTGCCCCAAATCTTATCTCTTTTTCTGTGGCAATTTCTCATGGCCCTCAATTCACTGATCGTTCACAGATTTACCTCTTTAAATGCTTCTTGTGACCTAGACTCCACAACACTATATGGTAAAGAATTCAAAAGAAACATTTAAGCATTTCAGTTTTGAATGACAGTCTGCTTTCCTTGCAATTATATTGCCTTGTTGGAGATCATCCCATTAGTGGAAACATCTCGATATCTACCATGTAATTCCCGCTTATTGAAACATAAGATCCTGAGACCACCCCTCATTCTTCTAAACTTCAAGCGACAGTGTTTTTAAGACATTTGTGATAAGGCAACCTTCTCAATCCAGGAGTTAGCCCAGGAAATCTAATGGTTTTCCTAACTAGTATATTGTTTTTTTAAAGACCAGAACTCCACACATTTCTCCAGGTTTCAGCTACACTAAAATCCAATGCTTTAGCAAGAATTGTTTACTTGATCAATCTTTGACTAATTCCTTAACTTCTCCATCTCAGAATGGATTAATATCCATAATTAGCCCAGAGACTCTTAGATACATTAACAACACTTCCTCTCACATTTCCTGCTCTGAAACAAAGTTCAAAATGAAAAGGTAGCAGTAGTTCATTATTCCTACCAGTTAAGTGTTATATTCAGCATTTAACAGTTGGCCAGTGTATCAAGAACCTCTACAAGAGTTATAAAACTAGAGTTTCATTTCCTTAAAATGGTACAAAGCACAGCATGACTCTACTTCTCAGCCCACATCCCTGGATGATTGATGGATTGCTCAATGATGCAGCACGCCTATAGCCACTTAACCTGCCACTACACACACATACAACAACTGGCCGGTTGGGAAGGTGGTTTAAAAAAACAGTACAGGGAGATTGTAGAAATGGTCACATTGGGACAATAGCTCTGTTTCAATGTTTGAGGTAAAGCAGAAAGTAATGAGGCCATGGGGATGAGATCAAAGTCTAGCTTGGCACTGAAGTAGGAAAATTGTCATCTCCCAACTTCACTGAACCCCTCAGCTTGCTGTTTTCCTCTACTCTTGCTCATCAGACCTAAGCTTATTACATAAAATGCTGGAGTAACTCAGCAAGAGTTACTTCAGTCTGAAGAAGGGTCCCGACCCGAAATGTCACCCATTCCTTCTCTCCAGATGCTGCCTGTCCCGCTGAGTTACTCCAGCATTTTGTGTCTACCTTTGATTTAAACCAGCATCTGCAGTTCTTTCCTATACAAGCTTATTACATTTGCCCTTCCTTCTTTACCAACTACAGACTTGCTGTCTCCCCCTTACCAACCCTGGGCTTGCTGATTTCACCCATTCCTGTATCATCCTCAGACACTACACCCTCACCCTCTACCAGCTCCAGGCTTGTTGACCCCTTGTCCTCCACCAGCTCCAGGCTTGTTGACCCCTTGTCCTCCACCAGCATCAGGCTTACAGCCCCTCTCCCTCCTCCACCAGCCCCAGGCTTGTTGCCTCCTTGCCCTACACCAGCCCCCTCCCTGCTTGTTGCAAGCCTCCCTCCTCTGCCAGCCCCAGGCTCGCTGCCCCCGTGCCCTCTGCCAGCCCCATGCTCGCTGCCCCCTTGCCCTCTGCCAGCCCCAGGCTCGCTGCCCCCTTGCCCTCTGCCAGCCCCAGGCTCGCTGCCCCCTTGCCGTCTGCCAGCCTCAGGCATTGCCTCCCCCCCTCCTCTGCCAGCCTCGGCCGCCCCCTCTCTCCCTTCCTCATCTGTCAACCCTGGGCTTGCTGCCGTCATCTGTCAACCCTGGGCTTGCTGCCCTCATCTGTCAACCCTGGGCTTGCTGCTTTCCCTCTACCAACCCTGGCCTTGCGCTTCTCCCTCTGCCAACTCCGGGCTTGCTCTCCTCCCACGTTCTTCAGCCCAGCTCTCTCTCTCTCTCAGGCCAGGTCCCCCCACACCCCCATTCCTCTCCAGAGATGCTGCCTGTCCCGCTGAGTTTCTCCACCATTTAGTGCGTATCTCCACCCGCGCTTTACCTGCTGCTGCCTCCGCCTCGAGCTCCTGCAGTCGGTTGACAGTCAGCTGACCGACCGACCGCCCGCCACGCACGCGCGCGCACTCCGCCAAACCGCAAGGGGCGGGCCCACACAAAACGCACACATTACTCGCAGCTAATTTATATACTTTTAAAAATTACTGGCGGAGATTAAGATCTGAAAGTAGAAGCGATCGATAAAATTAAAAAAAACTCGTTTTCCCTAAGAGAAAAAAAGCTTAACGAACGGATGACGTCAGCCAATGTTTCTTCTATTCCGAATACTGTCCATTACAAATATAAATTACTATTCGGGTTTGGTTATTTGTTGAGATGCATCGTTTGGAGCGGCTGGTCGTATTTATTATCCCTTAAGTCAAATTGTCTGAAACGACCCCTGTCACGTGATGGACGGTTACCTCCCACAAACATATGTTTTTAATTCTATTTAGTGAAACCACACAACATAAACCAAAGATCTTATAGATCTTTGACATAATTGAATTGAATTGAATTGAATTGAATTGAATGCCTTTATTGTCATTCAGACCTTACGGTCTGAACGAAATTTCGTGCCTGCAGTCATACATACAATCATACAATAATAAACATCAATAAACACAAATTAACACCACCACAGTGAGTTCTCCAAGCACCTCACTGTGGTGGAGGCAAAAATCTTAGGGCTGCAGTCTCTTCCCTCCTCTTCTCCCTCTGCGCTGAGGCGATACCCCACCGGGCGATGTAACAGGCGTAGACCAACACCTACAGTTCCTTCCTATAGATAAACGTTTGTTGAGAATTTATTATTGTATTGCATAGTGTAACAAGGTCTTATATTGTATTATGTCACAATATCATGAAATAATATATCATGTAATAATGTTGATAATATGTATTAACGTACGATGTATGATAGGTGGTATATGGTATTATGCATCAACATTATGCTGTAACACATAACTATTATTCTTATTGGATATGTAAAGCCAATTAACAATTGTTATAAACTATAACAAGTGGGGATGGAGGGGTTTTGGGATTGGTGTGTGGGTAGGTGGGTCAATGAGAGCCTCTATGTATGTTATGTCTTGTGCTGTATGTTCTACGTTGGACCCCCTCGAAAACGAGATGACTGTCCATCTCAAGGGGTTATCCATGAATAAACTTGTTTCATGTGAAGATCAGAAAATTATAAAGCAGGAGCGTGTTAAAAGATCGGGGAGACTCGTTCATTTCTCTCTTTTAAATGGTATGCACACAATTTGAAGCGAATTTAAAGGACATATGAAAGGAAATAAACTTAAATGAAGATTAAAGTGGCGGCAGTTCATTGCGAATCGTTATTTCTGAGAGATTTTTGTTGCGTTCGGCTCGATCCAGGGACATTTTAATTAAAAGCAAAGTACTACCGATCATGGACATTTGAAATCAAACACGAAACGTTGGAACCATTCGGCAAAATAGAACGTGGTCATATAAACTGTTAATATTTCAGCATGCGACTTGAGTTCCGATTTGTTTAGCTTAGATTCGGATCCCGTTCTCGGGTCCCGTTCGTCCTGGCTCGGGAAGACTCGGGTCATGTTCGCCCGGGCTCTGGAAGACTCGGGCCCCGTTCGCCCAGACGCAGGACGTCCCGGGTCCGGTCCTCCCGGGATCGGGAAGATTCGAGTCTCGTCCGCCCTGGCTCGGGACGACCCGGGTCCCGTTCCCCCAGACTCGGGGCGTCTCGGGTCCGGTCTGCCCGGGATCGGGAAGACTCGGCTCATGTTCGCCCGGGCTCGGGAAGACTCGGGTCCCGTTCGCCCGGGCTAGGGACGTCTCGGGTCCGGTCCGCCTGGGATCGAGAAGACTTGAGTCCCATTCGCTCGGGCTCGGGAAGACTCGGGTCCCGTTCGCCTGGAGTCGGGACGTCACGGGTCCCGTCCGGCCGCACTCGGGAAGACTCGGGTCCCGTCCGCCCGAGCTCGGGACGTCTAGGATCCCGTTCACCCGAAGTCGGGAAGACTCGGGGGCCGTTCGCCCAGGATCGTGAAGACCCGGGATCGGGAAGATTCGGGTCACGTTCGCCCGGGCTCGGGACATCTCGGGCCCCTTTCGTCCGCACTCGGAAAGACTCGGGTCCCGTCCGCCCGGACTCGGGGAGACGTGGGTTTCGTTCGCCCGGACTCGGGAAGACTCGGTCGTGTTCGGTGAGGTGCGAGTGGAGCGTTGGCCCGGAGGTGGGGTTAGAGGTCGGAGGTGAGAGTGGGTGGCGCGGAGCGGAGGGAGCGCGGCGAGTGGCATGTGTTAGAGAGGAGTTGGGCGATTACCTTCATCCCCTACCCGCTCAGTTAACAGGTGAAGACGGACAAGCGCCCGCGCACCATGAAGGGGTGAGTGGGCGAGCGGGCCAGGCCTGTCGGGCTTTTCGTTGGTGGCGGGAGTTGCGCGCTGAGTTTTTAGTCAAGTTGTTGGAGTTGAGGCCTCGGGCTGCTGTCGCTTCTGACTGTGCGGCTCTCGGCCTCTTTCTGCTATGGCTCGGGGCGCTGCCTTCACACACAGCTTTCCATATCTATCCAGGAGCAGCAACATTGCCGCCTCAGAAAAAATATTCCTTTAGGGTAGTTTTTTTTTTATGGCTCCCGTAAGTCTATTAATTGGCCAAATCTGCCGAGTTTGGGCCAAATTTTTGTTGTTTGTACCTATACACGACGAGACACTTCAAGTTTATTGTAATATTTCTGTTATTTTGTACATTTAGATTGGAATATAATTTTTATGTCGTGCAATGGCTATTCATCTATTTCTGCCAATTGAACGACCCAGGAACATATTCACTAGCTAGTGGGTATTTAATATTTTAAAGTCTCTCGTGTGAAGCCTTGGCCTAATTGTGTATCGTTTTATTATTATAGATTTAAAAAAATGTTATGTCAGCCAATAACAAATTGGGATGAATGAAGAAGTTTGCACACAAGCGTTCTTTAAATGTGCAGTCTGGCATTTATTGTTGCTTCATCAACTTGCAAAAATGTCCTCAAAAGTACTTAACTGAGTTTTTTTCTTAAATTTATATTTATATTCAATTTATATTCCTACTTTTTGAGTTGCAATGGTTATATAAAAGAAAAAAATAGTTTCAGATGCTTATTGGCTGAAAAGGGGAAGTCTGAGGCTGTGCAACAGGCAGTGTAAATTGATTTTATTTTTCTCATGCTCTGGGATTAGTTAAAATTATTTATGTTTAAATTGAATGAATGTAACATTTAATGTTCCATGTGGCCTATTCAACTAATTGCACTGACAACAATCTGCCACTTGTGGCTCATTGGGAGGAGTCCTGTTGTCTCGTGAGTCAGGATGTTGTGGGTTAAAGTCTCACTCCAAAGACTTAAAGCGCAAAAAGTTTTAGACCAACATTTCCAGGGCTGTAGAGAATACTCTTGTGAAGGAGGTGCCACCTTTTGGTGTGGATGTTAAATAGAGGCCCTGTCTGCTCTCCTTTTTGATCATGTGTTGCTGTTATAAATGAGTAGAGGAATTGTTTCTTGTGTTGGGCAGTATTTATTGCCTGACCAACATTGCAAAAATTCTCATCTGGTCTTTATGGCCTTGTGGTTTGTGATAACTTGCTGTGTGCAAATTAGCAGCTGATCTTTCCTCCAACAGTAACTACTATAAAGTGGAAGGGATGACCAGAGGTTACAAAAAGTGGTCTAATGGAGCCACTAATTCATCCCTCTCTCTGGCAGCTGCCTGAAACTGAACCAGAGCACTGGCAGCTTTATGTCATATTGAACATGATTAATTTTGAACTACATATACATTCCATCAATAAAACCTCCTCTAATATTGCCCATCTTTGGCCTTGTGTCAAACCTGCTGTTGACACCCTCCTCATGCCTTTTTAGACACTTCTGATATTCCTGTTGGGCCGGGGCCCTTCACTTTCTTACTTTAAACATGAAGTATAACAATTCAACTGCCCATATTCTAATTTACATCATCTCAGGAAAGTCAGCTGCAATTCTTACAGAGTACTCACCCCATTGTGAATCTAGTGGATTGTTAACTTTTTTCAGGTTGAGTAATGTGCAAGTTGGGATAGGAATCAATTTGATGTTGGCTATTTGAACAAGCACCGACAACATCCATCATCCACAAACCAGCTCAATCGGAAGTGATGTTTTCAAGTGAAGTGGTGGCATGGGCAAAGCT
The DNA here is from genome assembly GCF_010909765.2 of Amblyraja radiata. NCBI lineage: Eukaryota > Metazoa > Chordata > Chondrichthyes > Rajiformes > Rajidae > Amblyraja > Amblyraja radiata. The sequence goes on along the minus strand of NC_045961.1, from coordinate 86,874,911 downwards.
TTGCTTAGTGTACTGCTTAAAATGTAATCCATAATCATTTTGGATAAATCCTAAACTATTCCCAGCATTGGTGTTTTATACTTTCAAACAAATAAGAACCAAATAAATCCAGGTACAGTTTTTAAAGGTACATCTTCTTTCAAGTCCCACATTGAGATTGGCCTTTCCTATCATTGTAATCTATAGTTCACCAAGAATCCTGCATTATTCCTGTTCTAGTATCCATAATTTCATTTGCCCCATCACTGGTGATCATGCTTTCCTTTGACAAGGAACTAACCACATGAATTAATTTCCTGCACCTCCTTGCCTCTAGTTCTTTGAGATGTGCGAGTCTCCTTGAAACTGATTTAACGAATCAAAGCCCTCTAATGTTCTTTCTGGGCCAGCGTTAGTTTTTTATTAGATTATGCCTCTTTTCTCACAATGTTTTCCTATGTTCAGGCAAATGAATGTAATTTGCTCTGTTGAGAAACTAGGAATTCTATGCCATTTCACTGCCAGTGATCAATTACGTTGAAATACACAAAATGTGTGGAGATGATCACTATTTAAAAAAATCCTATATGAATTAATTTTTCTAAAACAAACACACAGCTTGGTATCGAGCTTAGTTAATAGACGTGCTAAGTGTACGGTGTTACACATAGCAACTTGTTGAAGGGATTTTTAAAAAGTATTTCATTGGAAAAGGTGGGGCTTATGGCGATTGCATGTTAATAGTACATCTGAGATGATTGATCAAGGCGTGAACCTATTGAAGAGATAGGAAAGGAGTGAACATAAGAAGTATGTACGAAGGAACTGCAGATGCTGGTTTATACCGAAGATAGACACAAAAAGTTGGAGTAACTCAATGGGTCAGGCAGCATCACGTCAAGGGTCTCAACCAGAAGCGTCACCTATTCCTTTTCTCCAGAGATGCTGCCTCACCTGTTGAGTTTTGTTTCTATCTTCTGAGTATAAGAAGCTGTTTTATTTGTCACCACTTCTTGTAATGATTAATAGTATGTCAGAATAGGAGAACCGGGAGTGATGTGGGTAGTCCATAGATTGGATGTGATCAGTTACTTAAATGTGTGAAAACTTGTGCTTGACGTCCACTGAAGAAATATGTGTGAAGTGGGCCAGCTAGACTTACTTCACACAACAGACACTATGTAGGAACAAGAAATAGTGCTTTTGGGTAATAGCACATTGATATGGGAAACTCCAGAATGTAAACACAATGTTAAAGACTTCAGATATAGGAAACATGAGCTACTGAAAGATCAGTCTGTTGTACAAATAGGCGGTCTTTAAAAAAAAACACATGTTGGGTCATTTGAGAGAGTTTACCTAAGAGGAGCTAGGCAGAAAAAAAGAGGAATGGAATGTGAAAATGACACAACATGAAGTGCTGGAAATGAATGGTGTTTATATATTAAAAGGGAAGCTTGGTACACACAAAGGACTGAGAAAAACTTCTCTAATGGGCCTGTCCCACTTAGGCGAGTGCAGGAGCCTCTGCGCTCGCCACATGTTCGCTGATGGTCTCTGGTGAGTCTCCTTCATGGTCGTGAGAGGTTCTCTTTCAACAAAAATTGGTCGCCATGGAGAAAATCTTTTATTCTGTAATCGTAGGTGCAGTTGTAGTGGGGTCACCATGTAGTTATGGGTAGTCGAGGTAGTCAAAGGTAGTTTTAGTTAATCGCCTTTTCATTGGCTCATTGGGGGGGAAAAATGTAGGCAGGAGTTTTAGGTTAACCGACCAGTAAGTTAAATGTCGGCTGAACTTCACAGCTGTGTATCCCTGGCTTCTTAAAAGTTGTCTCCACCCCTTCTCCCCTCTTTTAAAGGACTTACCGTACACTGTGCTAGCCGTCTTAATTACAGCGCCCATCTTGCTGTTCATCGCGGTGTGTGTCTGTATCACCTTGGCTTTCTACCGTGGGAATTTTAGACAGCGCTCCCCCGCTTGTCCTGGCCCCCGCCTTTGCGATGTGTTTGTGTGTTCCACTCTGACAATCGCTGTTCCAGTTCCTGGTTTTTCAGGCGACTGTCGGCAATTTGACAGTCGCCGGCAGTCTGCTGAAAAATCGCCTAAGTGGGACAGGCCCATAACTATTGTGCCTATCTCTATAACCACCTTTGCCTAATTCCATTCTTTAACAAAAATGTCCGTCAGGGTTGGCATGCAACTGGAACTGGTGGCATACATTTACCCATTTAGTTGATGAAGGCTGTGCACTTGAGTGGTGCTGCTGATGAAGCCTTGGTGTACTGCAGATGTGCATTTCATGGATGGTGCAAACTGCAGTGTTAGATATGAAAGGGGAGCCTAACAACGTGATAATTTACCTAGGGGTTATTGATCACGAGTGCACTCGTTCAGAGGGGCTCAGATTCCATAACATAAACTTGTTTGTCAAAGGGATTTCCCAACTCCCAGCTTTCGCAAGAAGTGTTCCCTGACAGCATTGCTGAAAGGCCTGAATTGTTTTAAGTTACTTAATATATTGAATCCAAGACTCCACAACAACTGTGCCCTTCTGATAGTTTTTAGTTTTGGAGATACAGCATGGAAACGGGACCTTCGGCCCACCGATTCTGTGCCGACCAGCGATCCCCGTACACTAGTTCCATCCTACACACCAGGGATGATTTACGGAAGCCAATTTACCTACAAACTGACGCATCTTTGGAATTTAGGAGAAAACCGGAGCACCTGGAGGAAACCCGCGCAGTCACAGGCAGAACGTACAAACTGTACCGACTGCACCTGTGGTCAGGATCAAATTAGGGTCTTTGGCACTATAAGGCAGCACCTCTACCTCTCCGCTGCAGTGCCGCCACTGTTCTATCTTAAATTTTATCTGAGTTGTTCCTTGGTGTCATATTGTGAATACCACAGTGAATTTTGCAACGGCGCCATACAGCTCAGGAGCAGCCCTTTTGGCCCACCATGTCCATGCCAACTTCCATGTGCTTATGCAGATTCATTTCCATTCCCAAAACGTGGTTCCCAGCCTTGTGTTTGTGTACTGGCAATTCAAATGCTTGGCTCGATCTTTAAATGTTGTGATAAAGCACCCTCTGGTTGAAAAGGTTCTTCCCCAAGATCCCTTCTAAATCTCTTGGTCTTTACTGTAAGCATATGCCCCTGAAATACTGCCGTTAAGGGATACGTTTTATACAATCTACACTTCCCATGCTTATAATTTTGTACATCTCTATCCGTTTCAAGGAAAACTAATCTAGCTCAACCAATCTCCCCACAACGCTTAATTCCAGGCAATATCCTAGTGAATCCACTCTCCAATGTATTCCTGGCCTTCCTGTAGTATGGATGAGAACTTTACACAGTACTCCAGCTGTAGGCAAACCTGGTTTTGCCGTAACTCACTGCTCTCGTATTCTGTGCCCCAATTAATGAAAACAAATATTCTGCACACCACCACTTTTATCTACCAGTGCTGCTATCTTCAGGCATCCTTGGATTTGTACAGTGATGTCCCTCTGGTTCTCAATACTCACTTGGGCTCTACCATTCTTACTGTGTCCTACCATTATTATTTGTCCAAAAGAGCATCATCCCTCGTTTATTAGGATTACATTTAATCTGTCATTGCTCTGCCCATTTACCAACTGATCAGTTACATTCTACAGCCTTTGTCCTCATCAATATTACTGATGTTTATGTCATTTGCAAATTTACTAATACAATCTGCACCTATATCAAAACTGTTAATACAAATAGCCAGTGTCCCAGCACTGATTCTCGTGGTACATAATTGGTTATAGGCTTACAACCACAAGTCAGTTTACGATAACCAAGCTGTTTTTGGATCCAACTTTCCGTGGATTCCATGGGCTCTGAATCTTTGGGACGTCTCTCGCCGTACCTGGTCTAATGGCATTCTGAATTCTATATGGACTACATCAACCAAAGTGTTCTAATCAGTTCATTTTTCTACCTCTGGAAAAGTCAATCAAATCTGACATGATCCATACCTAACAGAACCATGCAATCTAATCTAAGACCATGATTAATCCCAAACTTTGCAAGTGCCTTCCTACTAATCAATCAAATTTCCCTACCACTGATGTTAGACATTCCAACCTGTGATTAATTGGATATTAAAAAAATGTTCTATCTACACTGCAAATATTTTGTTGTTGAAAATTTGAGCACATGGCTTTCCATCTCTACATTTAAATCTTTAATACTTGAGGTCATGGCGTATTTATGTGTGATCTCTTGAGTTTGTGTTTAGTTTATTGTCACGTGTACCGAGGTGCAGTGAAAAGCTTTTGTTGCATGCTAACCAGTCAATGGAAAGACAATACATGATTACAATGGAGCCATTCACAATGTACAGATACATGGTAAAAGGAATAACGTAAATATCGTTTAATGCAAGATAAAGCCAGTAAAGTTCGATCAAAGATAGTCCGATAGTAGTTCAGGGTTGCTCTTTCGTTGTAGGACGGTTCAGTTGCCTGATAATGGCTTGGAAGAAACTGTCCTTGATTCTGGAGATGTGCGTTTTCACACTTCTATACTTTTTGCCCGATGGGAGAGTTGAGAAGAGGGAGTGGCCAGGATGTGACTTGTCCTTGATTATGCTGATGGCCTTGCCAAGGCTGTGTTAGGTATAAATGGAGTCAGTGGAAGGGAGGTTGGTTTGTGTGATGGTCTGGGCTGCGTCCACAATTCTCTGCAATTTCTTGTGGTCTTGAATGGAGCTATTCCCAAACCATGCTGGGATGCATCCTGATAAAATGCTTTCTATGGTGCATCTGTAGAAGTTGGTGAGAGTTGTTGGAGACATGCCAAATTTACTAAGCCTTCTGAAGAAGTAGTCATTGGTGTGTTTTTTTGGCCATTGGTCCAGCAGCTGTTGGTTATGACATTTACTCCTAGGAATTCGAAGCGTTCAACCATCTCTACTTTGGCTCCATCAATACAAACCAGTGTATGTGTACCGTTTTGCTTCCTGAAGTTGTTCACTATCTACTTTGAGAGAAAGGTTGTTGTCTCGACACCAGATCACAAGGTTCTCCATCTCCTTCCTATCTCCTCATTATTTAATATCCATCCCACAATGGTAGTGTCTTCTGCGGATTTACATGGCTGCGCATTTGTAGGTGTACAAGGGTTGAAGAAGGGGGCTGAGAACGCATCCCTGCGGAGCACCAGTGTTGAGGATTATTGTAGAGGATAATTTGTCCTCTTTCCTCACCGGGGCCTGTTGGTCAGGAAGTCAAGGATCCAGTTGCAGAGATGAGTGCTGACTCCAAATCCCATGAGTTTTGTAATGAGCTTGGATGGTATAATGGTGTTAAAGGCAGAGCTGCAGTCTATGAATAGGAGTCTGGCATAGGTGCCTCTCTTATGCAGGTGTTTCAGGGATGAGTGTAGGGCCAGCGAGATGGCATAGTCTGTAGACCTGTTGTGGCAGTAGGCAAACTGCAGTGGGCTAAGGATTGACACAATGTTGGAGTAACATTGCATCTCTGGAGAGAAGGAATGGGTAACGTTTTGGGTTGAGACCCTTCTTCAGACCTTCAAGGATTGTTGGGTTTCATTGTATTAATTTGAACACCTGTCTATTTTCGCCGACTGCTCCTGTTTAGTGGTAGACACAAAATGCTGGAGTAACTCAGCGGTACATTTATGGGCCTGTCCCACTTAGGTGACTTTTTAGGCGAGTGCAGGAGACTGTGGTCGCCACATGTTCGCTGGTAGTCTCTGATGAGTCTCCTTCATGGTCGCGAGGAGTTCCCGCATTCTGGGAACTAGTCGCGGCCTCAGTATGGTCGCTGCAAATTTTTCAACATGTTGAAAATTTTTCTCTGACCAAAATTGGTCGCCATGGAGATAATCGATAATCCTGCAGACGTAGGTGCAGTTGTAGTGGGGTCGCCATGTAGTTGTAGGTAGTCGCAGGTAGTTTTAGTTACTCGCCTTTGCTGACCTGTCATTTTCATTGGTTCATTGGGGAAATATAACGTAAGCAGGAGTTTTCAGAACCAAGGATAACCGACCGGTAATGTTAAATGTCCGCCAAACTTCACAGCTGTGTATCTCTGGCTTATTAAAAGTTGTCTGGCTTCTTAAAAGTTGGCTCCACTCCTTCTTTTCCCCCCCCACCCCCCTCTCCGCCCCTCTTTTAAAGGACTTACCATACACTGTGCTAGCCGTCTTAATTACAGTGCCAACCTTCCTGCTCATCGCAGTGTGTGTCTGTATCACCTTGGCTTTGCACTGTGAATTTCAGACGGCGCTCCCCCCGCTTGCTCTGGGCCCCCGCCTTTGCGATGTGTTTGTGGGTGTGTGTTCCACTCTGACAGTCGCCGTTCCAGTTCCCGGTTTTTCAGGCGATTGCCGGCAACTTGACAGTCGCTGGCAGTCCGCTGAAAAATCGCCTAAGTGGGAAGAGCCCATAAGTCATTGGACATCAGTAATTTGCATTCATTTATATTAGCCTTAACTTGAGCTAACTGTGTGTTCGAACAAAGGTCATTGAATGCCTCTTGTAGTCCATATAAAATAACATCAGTATGCAGTTTGCATGTCCACTTCTTAAGTCAGCATGTCAAAATTATTGTTTATTATTGAGCATGTCCAAACTATTATAAGTCAAAGTTATTATGGAGGCAGAGGTAACTGAAAATTATTTAATCTGATCTTGTACCATATCTCGTGATGGCCAAGTTTGGAGAGTGTAAGAGCAGAAGATACAAGATACCTTGTCAATTGATTCTAGTTATAACATTCCAACTTTGGTGCCTTTGCTTCATTGAAGCCAAAGATCTAGTCCCACAATAATTATTGTTTACTTATATAATGTGCTTCATTATACTATTACGTACTATATCTGCCCTTTTAATGTGGGATTTGCAAACTTTCCAAACCTCTGCATTGTGAGATGTGGTTCAAGAGCAGATTCATTTTATTGATATTTTATCAGTTTATTTTCAGAACTTGCAGGAAAGAATTAGGTAATATTCAGTTGAGGAATGTTTTTGAATAAAATTACAATTAACCAACTCTCCAATATTGATACTAAAACAAGCCTTTTAAATACTGTAATTTAAAAGAAAAACTAGGTGATTTTTAGAATTGCACATTTTTTTCCAGTAGTACAGGGTATTTGGAGGTCGCCGTTTGAATTGTAGAATACCTTCAGTATTCTATGTTGATGCCCTTTGATTATTCACAAATGGTAATATGTTAATTGAATTGCTTAGATACCTCACATGGGACTTAGAGGAATTCTGACAACATTGTGGCCACTTTACTGAGACAGTTTTTAAGTTCTTGAATAAAATTCTTCAGGCATGTTCAACATCCAGTACAACTTAATTTGGAGCACGAATGGTTTATCTATGTCTCTTATTTCATTCTGAAATTTGTTAATGTTGTAGTTTTGATGCTAACATTCTGTTGAATTTCTTTTAAAATCTTTAATTCTGTCCCTACTGCTGCAACAGGCAAATTAACGAAGAAGTTTGCAGTTTATATTATCCCGTGGAGGCTGCAAATGCCACACCAGTTTATTACAATAAATGGGCAGGTTAACCCATTAAGTCACATTTACAATTATAAAATAAAAGACTGAATGGCCTTGTCCTATGCCAAAGTTCCTAATCATAGGACCAATAAGACGATAGAGCAAAACTTTGTAAATGACTCTGCCATTTAATTTACAAGTAGTTTTATGCATCAATATGGAAAGCAGGACAATTATAATTTGTTCAAAAACTTTCCTTAATGGAATATTACCAGGTTTTCTGCTACAAATTGTATATGTGGATTCAATGTAATGATAACATAATAATAATAACTATAGAGCACTTTAAAAACAACCACTGTTGCAACAAAGTGCTGTACATGACTAATCATGAACAAAAAAAATTATTACAAGACAATAAAAACATTAAAAAAGAGAGTAAAAACAATACAAAAAACATTAAAAACACTAAAACAGGAGCAAAGTCTCATGCAGGGTCAAAAGCCAAGGAATAGAAAAGGGTTTTAAGACTGGTTTTGAAGATGGACAGTGAGGGGACCTGTCTGATGTGCAACGGCAGAGTGTTCCATAATGTCGGAGCAGCAACAGAGAAGGTTCTATCCCCTCTGAGCTTCCGCTTAGACCTCGGTACCTCCAGGAGCAGCTGATCAGCTGACCTGAGGCACCGGGCAGGAGCGTAGGGATGAAGCAGCTCAGAGAGGTAAGGCGGGGCGAGACCATTTAAAGATTTGCGATAGCCATCTTTAAGATTCCTGTATTTAAAATGATAGCTTTCACATTTTTAATTACTGTTGTGCATATGGTATTTATATTATTAATATTATATCCTCAGTCTTCCATTGTGGATTATAAAAATCACAAGGTGGGCTTTAATGGAAGGCTTTAAGAGCCACAGTGTGAAGTAGTGGCAATTTAAAGGAAGAATATATATTTGTGCAACACCTAATCTTCTAAATTACAAACAATGGATTTTAATGTGAAGTCACCTTTACATTAGAAGATTTAATTCTGGAACAGTTGAAGAATACATTCTAGGCACAGTGCCGCAAAAGTAGAGCTCCTGTCTCACAGCATCAGAGACCCGGGTTCGATCCTGACTACGAGTACTGTCTGTGTGGAGTTTGTACGTTCTCCCTGTGGATTTTCTCTGGGTGTCCCGGTTTCCTCCCACATTCCATAGGTGGGAGGAAACCGGGAGGTGGGAGGTGCGGGTTTGTAAGTTAATTGGCTTAGTTATATTGTCCCTAGTGATTGCTAGGCGTAACAGGTGATTGCTGGTCAGTGTTGAAGGGCCTATTTCCACATTGTATCTATAAAAAAACATATTCATGACATTTAATTCCTGAATTTTGCCCATTTATCCATTGTCAGGACCATTAATAGCAACATTTAAATGAGCTATTAACGGTCCTGATCGTGGAAAAATTGGGCAAAAATTGTTCAATTGTAAATTGCAGCGTTAAATATTCTTGCCATCTTGAGTAAAGAGATTTCATTAGATTCATTGGTAGACAAATTGCGGGTGAGGCAGCATCTATGGAGCGAAGGAATAGATGATGTTTCAGGTCGAGTCTATATTATTATATTTGTATCCTTTTGTTTCCCTCTTCAAGTGAGGATATCTATTTGGCTGCCAAGTTGAACCTCTTTACAGTTGTAACTATCTGTTTATCCTTTTGCCTGTTTTTAGTGTAGCGATCCAAACCGGTTCAAATTTTTTTTTGACAGTTATGACCTTTCTCGTATCGTCACCTAAAAGGATGACCTTTTCTTCTCTGTGCATACATGTGCTGTGTTCAATCTTTTGCTAAAGGTTGGACTGCATGCAGAGCATAGAACAGTATATAGCACAGGAACAGACACAGAACAGCATACTGGGATTAATTTAATTATTGTGATATTGCACCCGTACCTTTCATGCAATAGAGTTTTTCTATATTTACACTGCCCAATTATCTGTTGCCCATTGGAAACTAATTGATAGTGATTTTATGTAACTCTTGAAGGTTATTGTCTCAAGTCCTGATCGCCTCTGCAGATGCAACATTTCCTTAGTGCTGCACTGGACGGAATACCTGCTTAATTCTGTGCTTGACTGGCATGTAACACTACCTTCTCACAGACAAGAGTGTTGTCCTCTAGGCCATGACTGACATGTTGGTTGGATGACCATTGTGTTTATAATTCCATTCATTTTATTTCCCTTGATTTTCCCTGCATTGGGAAAGAAAACATTTTAAAATCAGCCATTGGTCACCATTTAAGCGGTCACCAGTTCAATCTGCACTGAGAGTGACGATTTAACACCGTTGCCACTTAAAAAAAAAAATGCATGTTATAGAACAAGCCTTGATTATTTTCATAATAGTATAATTTTGAAAAGTCCCCTGATGGGATGTGATCTCTGCATTATAAAATGCAGATACCTGGTAGATATGTAGTCTGTTTGTATGGATCTGTGCTGTCTGCTTCATTGATTGAGTTTTGGTTTCATAAGGTAGAGTGCAAGCAACGGTGGGAAAATGCTGACACGAGGAACTGTAGATGTTGGAATCTTGAGCAAAACACAGTTGGAATAACTCAGCCGGTCAGGCTGCATTCGTGGAGAGAAGCCACCATGGATGCTGTCTGACCTGCTGAGTTACTCCAGTACTTTGTAAGAAAAATCCTTCTGTCCCCTGCTCTGAATTTTGGGAAACTTAATTGCTGAACGTGTTATTTGTCCGTCAGGCGTTCATCATGTTAGTTGAGTCAGTGTGCTGTTGTACATGAAGATTAAATTATTGAGGACTAAACCGTAAGCAGTTAGTTTGAAGTCCTTAAATACTTTGAAATGCTTTATATTTCATTGCTCAAATTTTGAAAGCAAAGGAAGGAAACCTATTCCCGTCAGCACCACATATTGAAATCCCATATCACGATTCTATTTTAACACCAACACCTGTCTATCTAAATGTAGTCCTTTACGTTGTCATTGCAAGCACAGCTAATATAAAAAGACCGATAGTAATTTTATTAGCAAATTGCCTAGGCAGTCTCAACGGCCTGTAGTTTCTATCTGTTGGAAATATGAATTATATCCAACAAAGACCAGAATAGATGAAAAGAGGTCAGAATTGAGAATACAGATTTTGTAGACAAACTGGAAAAGGGTGAAAACTATTTTCCCAGGTGTATTCAAAATAAATGTAAATAAGATTTTATTGGCAAATGACTATCAATGTATCTACATGTTGTATGTTTCCCTATATGAATAACTTATCATTATCTGACATGGATCTGGTACACTGGTGTGTTATCGAGGTTCTGCAAAAGTCATTTTTGACTTCATGGTGGCAGTTTGAGTATTTGAATTTAATAAATAAATTAAATACATTCAAATAAATGTAAAGTTACTCTTGGTAAAATTGATCAGTAAACTTTGAAACCCCAACTATGACCTGAGTCTTCAATTTTTATGACTAGTTTCTACTAATGTTAATTGTCTAACTAACAATACTAACTCTTAATTGTCCTTTGAGGTGGACGTGTCAAGAATTAATATAAAATTTGCCTTGGAGGGTTGAATGAAGTTTGTACCTGGCTGCTAAACATTCAGAGTTCTGCCCTTTGGGAATTGTATTCCAACATCATTCATCTAGAGGGTAGCATTTTTATGGGTACCTGCTGCTTGGGTAAAGAATCATGCCAAGGTTTTTGCTGTCAAAGCATAGACATTTTCCCTATTTACGAGGATTGGTTGTTATCTTTCACTTGAAACCTCTATTGAAATTATTCTGTGGTCTATTTTACAAATTGTCCCTCTGTTGTTGTCATTTAACTTGTGATGTGGGATGCTTAGAGATGCACCCCTTCTGGTCTTCTGTTCACCTCCATGTGCTTAGTTTGTATTTTGGAGTCTCTCCTTCCTTTACTATTGGATCAAAATTGGATCTTTATTGTAGATTCTGGCATGCTGACAATTTTGGTTATGGCTCTCTCACCATATCATTCAATTTTTCTCTCTTTTCCTAGTAGTGCCATTATAACAATACTGCTTACATGCATCCTCATGGTTTACCTGATGCTTTTAAATGCCTCCACCATTCTCCTGATCTACGTATTTCTTCCTCCATACATTTTTTCAAATTTGAAACATCCATTGGAAAATCTCACCTCTTAAGGGATCATTCATCTCTTCCATACTGGCACTGAAAATACCGACATCTTGTTGGAATAGTTTATATTGTGTGGTTGTGATATTTGGAAGAGTAGAGGTGCAGAGTGACAATGTATGACATGATATGAGCCACAACAAATGAGTCCCCCTTGGAGTCTCCTGAGCTAACTGTTTTGCCCACTTCTGGCAGGTTTTATCTATCCTATGATGTACAATGGATAACATAAACCGTTAAGCGTCAGTTACAAATTATTAAGTAAAGATTAGGCTATATTCCATTCTGGGCAAGTATTAGATGGCATAGATGATCATATTAATCCTGGCAACATATTTCAATCAATCAGTTTTATTCATCAGTTTTATTTTATTCGTTAACCTTAATGCCTTGCTTGAGTATTTCAAATTTGAAATGCTTACAGAAAATTGGGTGGTTAAGGGTTGGTTGCCTGGGTGTACTTGAAAATTAGATGAGCTGATCCGTAAGAATTCTGGTATAAGCAAGATTGGTTAGGATGAGATCTAGCAACTTTACACTTTGATTCCACCTTATAACAAAGTTCGCAGGAGTTCCACATATCTTAAAGAAATTTGTATTAATCCCTGAAGTTTGAGTTTGGTAGAAGAGATTTACTGGAATAGGTCTGGGATACAATAAATGCTTATGATGAGCTGGTGGATGGATGAAATGGCATGTTTTTTTGAAACGCAGAAAGGGCTGAGGATCTTGAAGGGTTTTTGTAGAATTTTGCATGAAATTGAGTGCAGAGGATGGCCATTGAGCCCATTGTGTTTGCGTCAGTTAATAAAGAGCTGACCTAATCCTACCTCCTAGCACCAGATCTGCAGCTGTAGGTTGTGGCTCCTCAAGCACTTTTGAATATGGAGAGGGTTTTTCTCTCTTAGCCTAAAACTTAGTGCCGTCTGACTGAAGAGTTTTCTTTATTTCCCTTCAAAGCCATCTACCAGTTACTTTAAATCTATGTAGGAAAGAACTGCAGATGCTGGTTTAAATCGAAGGTAGACACAAAATGCTGAAGTAACTCAGCAGGACAGGCAGCATCTCTGGAGAGAAAGAATGGGTGATGTTTCGGGTCGAGACCCTTCTTCAGAAGATTTTTTTTAAAAATCTGTGCCTCCCACTGCCCTGCCTGTTTTTTAAAAACTCCTTTAGTAAGGAATAAGTGCTTCCTTTTACCTTACCTATGTTCCTTGATTTTTTTCCACCTTTACTAAGTCCTCCACTGCCTTTGTTCCAAACAAAACAATCCTAGTTTGTTCAATCTTTTCTCATTATAATTTTTTAAATCCTGGCAACATATTTCAATCAATCAATCAATCAGTTTTATTCGTCAGTTTTATTTTATTCGTTTATAAATCTGAAAGAAGAGTCTGGCTCTGTGAAAAGCAAATGGACAGTAACGCGCCAAAAGCTGCAAAAGTCTGCAGGAGCATCATGCAATTGATAGAGTAAATGAGGGAACAATTTTAAGATAATGAGCAGGTAACCAGATGACACATAGAGTACGTGCTTATTAAAGTTGGGAATGGGAACAACTAGATTGCTTTGTGAGAGAGCCTGCGTAGAAATGTTAGGGTGAATGGCCTCCTATACTGTGGTTTGATAACTGAGTTTATAAATAGTTTCTGAAGTCCAAGTGCAGTTAATTACACTGTCTTTGTTTTGTTTCAGTAGCCGGATTGAGCTTGGAGATGTTACTCCACACAACATCAAACAACTGAAACGGTTAAACCAAGTAATCTTCCCTGTAAGTTACAATGACAAATTCTACAAGGATGTGCTGGAGGTTGGCGAACTGGCAAAATTAGGTAAAATTATATTTTGTTTCTGCCTTAGTGTATCCTATGTGTAGTGTATCATATGCTTTTAAATAAGTTACCAGTACTATATTGAAAGGAAATACTCTGATACCATTGTGTTCAAATGATAGACTGAATTTTTGAGGATCAAATATCCTTTATCCACTTGCACAGATTCTGATTCTTCTCATGGAGTGGTATTTTGCAAAATTGGGAAGCATCACTTAGATTTTAGTTATCCATATTTTTGGAGAGCACAATAACATACATAAAACTTTCCATTGGAGTGTTTGTTAAGTTATTAATAGGTTATTAATAGAAATTTAGGTGGGGGTTTATATGAAATTATTTCCTGCCAGAAAATGCCACTCAACAGGATTGATGCTAAACACCATTTTTGAAGGTGAAGCAATGCAGGAAATTTCAAGGAGTTTCCACCTGCATTTGAAAACACTCCAGAAAATATTTATCTAACATCAACTTTAGTTCAGCAATCTGATCAATCTTTTCTTTTTCTTTCGACTCTGGGAAGGAAACTCGATAATTATTGTTCCCATCTATTCAACTAAACTTTGGATTTTCTGGATCCTTAACATTTAACCACATGATTGCAGAAATGTGACCACTGACCTAGTTTGTACCACAAATAATAAAGGTTTCAGCTTCTGAATACTTGCACTTATGATACATGTATGCCAGAGATGGAACCCAGATTACATTATGTTGATTTGGACAGGCCTCTGTTTCTGGGTGATATTTAGCTTGTGTCAAAGCCAAATTCCCTACTGGTTTTCTGAATTTAAGTTATTGCCTGTTTGTTGCAAAGAATAGCAAAAGTGACCCATGAAATGTCATTGTTGCTGGAAACTGAAAGGACACCATTACTCCCTTGGCACCATTGAAGGGATGGAAATAGCCTCATGGGTTCCTTACACCATTGTAAGGACCAGTTGAATTACATTGCCTTTTTATTTTGCTGCCCCCGGTAAAGTCAAAGGCTTGAGCAAGGGGTTTAAACAGGGTGTGCGTTCTTGAGAGCTGGCTTCTGATCGGTCAACGTTGAAAGGATGAGCCAGATTCAGTCAGTGATGGGGTTGCAAGCATCTGGGCAAGACTAAAAGCTGCAGCTGGAAGTTAAGTACTACTGAAATAATCCATTATATACTCCTGCGACTTTGGACAAAAATATCTTTTGGACCTAGAAGGGACTACACAAAGATAATTTAAATCAGAGGCTGATGTCAAAGTAGGATTTGAAAACAAGATTTGCACTTTCTTGTGCATTCACTGAATAGATGAAGTAACTGAATATTCCAATAGGTTAAACACTTGATGCAATATTTACAGAACTTTATGGTCATCACCCTTAGACACAGAGTTCAAACCTGAATGACTAGACAATTCTTTGAATCAAACTTTTTATTAGCACAAGAAGTTTTTCTATAGAAGCAGGTGTATTGATATGAATCCTAGATCAATTATCTATAAATTGAGGTTTTGAAAATTCTATTCTTGACCATGTACTTTGAACTTCCTGACAACTAAACTCTTGGTTTCCTGCTTTATCTCTGTGGCACGCACTTTTTCTCCATGACAGACCACCTCATATGAATGTCCCTAATCACAAAGCCCCACTCCCTTGCGTGCACGCCCCCCCGCCCCACCTGCATATGTTTTCAGAAATGTGGGTTGGAGTTATAATCTCTTGATACTCAGTCACTCCAGAGGTCATCTTGAACGATGTGCCCACTTGCATCTATTGTGCACTTGCAACTCATTTTGCATGCAAGGGAGTGGGGCTTGATTAGTCAAAAATCCCATTTGTCCCAGCCATGTACACCAGTATATATCTGCACCTGTGTATTCTCCTATCCCTTAGTTTCATCACTAGTTCCGCTCTCTCCTTGCGTTTATACCGCTTCCCCTTATACCTATCTCTGTTCTTTGCCTCAGCTGCTCAATGTGGGTGAGATTTCTTGCCCTTTCTGAAGAAAGCTACTCCTGAATTTTACATTGAATGAATGAATAAGTTTATTGGCCAGGTATGTACACATATAAGGAATCTGCCTTGGTGCTCTGCTTACAAGTAACAACACGATATACAGTAACAATTAAGAATGACACATTAAACATTAATAATAAAACATTACAGTTTAAACATGTGAATGAAATAAAATACCTGGGCAAAATGAGGCTACAGACTTTTGATTATAGAGTAGAGCTGCTACTCGTGGAAAAAAGCTGTTTTTATGTCTGGCTGTGGCGGCTTTGACAGTCCGGAGTCGCCTTGCATCAAAGTGTTTGTGGCCAGGGTGAGAGGGATCAGAGATGATCTTACCCGCTCGCTTCCTGGCCCTTGTAGTGTACAGTTCGTCAATGGGGGGAAGGTTGCAGCCAACAACCTTCTCAGCTAATCGGACGGTTCGCTGCAGCCTCCGGATGTCGTGCTTGGTGGCTGAACCAAACCAGATCATGATGGAGAAGGTGAGGACAGACTCTACGATGGCCGTATAGAATTGGACCATCATTGCCTGTGGGAGATTGTGTTTCCTCAGCTGCTGCGGGAAGTACATCCTCTGTTGGGCTTTTTGACTGTGGAGTCGATGGTGGCCCCCCATTTCAGGTCCTTGGAGATGATGGTTCCAAGGAACTTAAAAGACTCCACAGATGTGACTGTGGTGTTGTTGATGGTGAGTGGGGTCAGGGGAGGGGGAGCTCAAGTCTACAATCAATTCCACTTTCTTAAGAGCATTCAGCTCCAGGTTGTTGCAATGGCACCAGGATGCCAGCTGTGTCACTTCCTGTCTGTAGGCAGATTCCTCCCCATCCTGGATCAGTCCAATCAGGGTTGTGTCGTCCGCAAACTTGTGAAGCTTGACTTGAGGAGTCTGTGGAGGTGCTGTGGTTGGTGTAGAGAGAGTAAAGGAGAGGAGAGAGTACGCAGCCTTGCGGTGCTCCTATGCTGCGAGTCTGCGGGTCCGAGATGTGCTTTCCCAGCCTCACAGGCTGCTTCCTGTCTGTCAGGAAGCAATTGAATGCACTGGATGCCAAGGTGGCTTTGGACAACTCTGTTGTCAACTATCTTGAAACAACAAACCCTGATGCCCTGTTCATTATTGGCAGTGACATCAATCACGCTAACTCAGGAACATACTCCCTAAATAACAATAGCATTTCTCCTGCCCCATCAGGGATGTTAACACTCTTGACCACTTCAATGGTCTACTGTTCCAACATGATCTAAGGAAACCTCCATCATTCTAGTCCCTAAGATAGATAGATAAATAAATGTCTGAAGAAGGATCTCCACCCGAAACGTCACCCATTCCTTCTCTCCAAAGAAGCTGCCTGTCCTGCTGAGTTACTCCTACATTTTGTGTCTATCTATGATTTAAACTAGCATCTGCGGTTCCTTCCCAAGATAAATAAAATGACCTGTCTCAATGACCACCGCCCAGTAAACACCATTGACCAGAATGAAGAGCTTTGAAAGATTGGTAACGGCTCACATTTATGCCAGTCTTCTGGACAATCAAGACCTCTTGCAACTTACATAGAGGAAAGATAGGCCTACAGAGAATGCCATCGATCTTGCATTAAATTCAGCTTTAAATCACCTTGACAATGATATATCGCCTATGTCAGGACTGCAGTGACTACAGCTTCATTGACTACAGCTCTGCCTTCAACATCATAATACAAATAAGCTTATCCATAAAATTTCAGGACATTGTCTTGGAGCCTCCTTCTACAACTGGCTTTGGGATTTCCTGACGGCAGACTTTAGTCAGTTAGAATTGGTTGTAACGTTTCCTCCGCTGTGATGCTTAATTCAGGATTGGTGTACTCAGTCATTGCACTACTCTCTGTACATCCATGATTCGGTGGCTAACTTGCTCTTTAAGTTCACCGATGATACCACTGGCTTTAAAACAATGATAGGACGAAGTACAGGAAGGGGATCCAGAACTTCATGTTATAGTGTCAGGATAATAAAGTAGACCTCAACAGGAAAAACGAAGTTGGTTCTTGGCTGAAAATCTTGGCCGAAGGCTCTTGCAGTGGCAGAGTGGCGCAGAGGTAGACTTGTTGCCTTGCAGCGCCTGAGGCCCAGGTACGATCGTGATTACGGGTGCTGTATGTATGGAGTTTGTACTGTCTCCCTGTGACTGTGGGTTTTTTCCCTTGTTTTATCCCTCTTCAGTGCTTTTATTTTGTGATGATCAGAGCAGTTCATGTCAAATTATCAAAAAGTTTATAGCCTCTTCCTCACTCTGCAAACCAAATTTCAAAATATCACTGTTTCTGTGCAAGAACTCATTAGAGTACAGTTACCATGGAAAATTTAAATGGAATAAAAATGATGAATAATTGCAAAACTGCAATGTGACAAAGTCCTAAAGTGATAGAAATTAAAACTGAAGCTGTACATATGTGTGCAGTTACAACAAAGACATTCATGTGTTTGCTGCTGACTGGAATCTAACAGTAGAGCCTTGAATGCTTTAAGAGTATGTGTAAATGTACTGATCATACCATCTGTATGATCAGCAGAAGACTGTGGCATTTAACAGTATTCATGATGGAGGAAGTGAGCAGCAGTTCTTTTTGATACAAATATAGTATCCAAATTAAGCTTTAATTGATTAAAGGAAAAGAGAGAGAGAGAGAGAGAGAGAGAGAGAGAGAGAGAGAGAGAGAGAGAGAGAGAGAGAGAGAGTACCAGAAAGTGTTTGTGTCTATGTGTTTTCTGTAATAAATTGACATGCTTGCTAATGATCTATTTCCGCAATGTCCAATTGGTATCAAACTGTGCAAGAGCCCATTATGGCTGTCCCACGTTTTAAAAGAGCGCTCCAATTAGTACCAGTTTCACCTGCCCTGAAATGCCATGAAATGTTCCCCGTAGTATTTATCCAATTCTCTTGAAAATTCTGATGGATTCTACTACAACATCTCAGAAAACATTCTCTTCGTTTCACCTTGGGTTCAAACTCTTTTCAATGGAAAATGTCCCCTTTTCAGTGAGAACTGTCCATTTTTCATCCATGGCTTCGAAACACTCCCTGGAATATTTTGAATACTAATATATTTGTGCATCATTTCTGTTCCTAACATATTTTTCTGGGTCATCTCATTTTAGCAGTGTACTTTGAGTAAATTCTGAGTTGGATGAAGCTGAATGAAAACAGAATTTTCCTGGATATAGATATTGCAAGGTCTGGCACTTTTGGAGAGGTTCTATATGTTAAGTGAGAATTGGAATTCCCATTAGTAGTCACCATAACATAAACATATTAGAGCGGCTGAGGGGAGAGATGAGAGGCACAAATAATGTATTCGGGGATAAACTAAGCTAGTAAACTTAGAATATTTTGAAAATTTGATAATTAATATATGGATAGTTAATTCTTTATACAGATTTTAATTTATTTTTAGTTAGAAAATGTGCTTGCTTTGGTAAAATACTGAATGTTGTTATGAATTTGGGGGGTTCCTATTCCGCTACTGTGCGTTTGGAAATGGTTTAAAGTTTTGAATGGAACTTTATCTTCCTACTTGCAGCATATTTCAATGACATTGCTGTGGGCGCAGTGTGCTGTAGAGTGGATCACTCGCAAAACCAGAAACGATTGTACATCATGACCTTGGGATGCCTGGCACCATACCGGAGGCTAGGAATAGGTAAGCACTCATCGAATATTGCAGTGAGACTAGTCTTCTTAATTACTGACTAATATCATAGTTGTAAAGACTCAGAGTTTTCTTTCTAGACTGAAAGATTAGGATTGATGTACTTGAGATTGGAATCATTGAAGGCTTTGATAGGATATATAGAAACTACATTCTCTGGTCCTGGAGGTGGTGGTGTAAAGAAGGTCT